>NC_063155.1:2115000-2715000 GCF_020921035.1 Rhodamnia argentea
CCTTTTTCAATTCTGACTCATCGGGGACACAGAGTCGACCACGAAATCTCAATGACTCATCGGCATGAATATCGAAGTCCTCTTGCCTTCCAGCTTCGACACCTTCTTTAATCTTTTTCAACCGAGGATCATCCTTTTGTTTTGCTTTGACTTTGTTTATCAACATGGGTTGTACTCTAAGATTAGCTAACTGGGCGCCAAGATGATGTATCAATACCTCTAAGTCTAGCTTTCGCATGTTCTCGAGAATAGGCTTCTAAGAAGTAAGTAATCTTGCCATATTTCCGGAAGATTTACGACTCGGGGCATCAGCTATTACATTAGCCTTACCCGGATGGTAATTGATGGACAGGTCATAATCTTTCAAAAGTTCTAACCACCCCCTCTGCCTCATATTCATCTCTTTCTGAGTAAAGATACACTTTAAGCTCTTGTGATCCGTAAAAACTTCGCATTTTTCACCATATAAATAGTGCCGCCATATTTTCAAGGCAAACACAACATTTGCTAACTCCAAATCATGGGTGGGATAGTTCTTTTCATGTGCTTTTAACTGTCTAGAGGCATAAGCGATGACTTTACCATCTTGCATAAGAACGCAACCTAAACCTTCTTTAGACTCATCACAATAGATAGTGAAGCCACCAGTTCTCGAAGGCAAAGTCAATATAGGAGCTATCACTAACCGCTTCTTCAATTCTTGGAAACTACTCTCACACCGATCCGACCATACGAACTTGACGCCCTTTTGAGTTAGGCGAGTAAGTGGATTAGCAATTTTGGAAAACCCCTCCACAAATCGTCCGTAACAACCAGCTAACCCAAGAAAACTTCTCACTTGAGTAACATTGGTGGGGCATCTCCACCGAACGATCGCTTCAACTTTCTTCGGGTCAACTGAAATACCATCCTTCGAGATTACATGGCCCAAAAATTCAATGTGATCAAGCCAAAACACACACTTACTGAATTTTGCATACAATTGCTTGTCACGCAAAGTCTGCAAAACGATCCTCAAATGTTTCTCATGTTCTTCTGGATTCCTCGAATACACGAGAATGTCATCAATGAATACCACAATAAATCGATCAAGATATTGCACGAACACCCTGTTCATCAAGTCCATGAAAGCAGCAGGTGCGTTTGTTAATCCAAAAGGCATGACAAGAAATTCATAATGGCCATACCTCGTTCTAAAAGCAGTTTTAGGCACATCATCTGCTTTAATCTTCAACTATGATACCCGGAGCGAAGGTCAATCTTAGAAAATACTTGAGCTCCTTGGAGTTGATCAAATAAATCGTCAATCCGAGGCAAAGGATATTTATTTTTGATCGTTACCTTATTAAGCTCACGGTAGTCTATGAATAGCCTCATACTACCGTCTGTCTTTTTCACGAACAGTACAGGAGCTCCCCAAGGTGAAACACTAGGCCGGATGAATCCTTTATCCATGAGTTCTTGCAGCTGTGTTTTCAACTCTCTTAATTCAGTTGGTGCCATTCGGCACGGTGCCTTAGAAATGGGTGTAGTGCCGGGCATCGGATCGATGGAAAATTCGATCTCTCTATCAAGAGGCAAACCAGGCAAGTCTTCGGGAAATACATCCGGAAAATCTTGAACAACGCGAACATTTTCCAGTTTTACCACATCCTTATTTGTGTCTCTCACATAAGCCGGATAACCATGACAATCCTTCTTCAAAAGCTTTCTTGCTTGCAAAACTGAAATCAACCCTGGAAAGATAACCTTACAACTTCCCGAGAAAAAGAATTTAGCTTGATTTGGAGGTCGAAAAACAACTTTTTTGGCATAACAATCAACCGTAGCATGATAAGTTGATAACCAATCCATTCCTAGAATGACATCGAAATCTTGTATATTTAATTCTACAAGATCCACAGGCATCTCGACATCATCAATCCGGAGCATACATCTCTTATATACACGATCGGCATTAAAAAAAAATCCCCAGTGGGAGTATCCACACGCAAATCACCATCAAGCGACTTAGGTGGCACATCAAGTTTCTTAGCGAATTTCATGGAAACAATAGAATGTGTTGCACCAGGATCAAATAAGGCGTAAGCATATCATGAGGCAATAGAAACATCACCTGCCACAACCGCATTAGACGCCGCTGCATCCTCCTCTGTCATTGCAAAGACCTTCCCAGCTGTCCTTTGCCTTTGTTGATTCTCCTATGGTCTATCAACCGGAGGTGCATTTTTCCGCATAGGGCAAGTGCGTGCTAGGTGTCCAGGTTGTCCACATACAAAACAAGATCTGTTATCTGCTGGAGCCTTCCTTTGCATAGGACGGTTTTGTCGTATATGTCCCGCCTTTCCACATAAAAAGCAAACTCCAGTCTTCCAATAACATTGACCACTATGAAGTTTCCCACAAGTAGTGCAAGGCTCAAGAATATCTCGACTCTTTGCCTTCTCGGTCCCGCTAAAGCCCCTTTGCTTGTTACCTTCACTTAGACGACTTTCTTGAAAATTTCTAGCATTATGCCTCTTATGTTGAGGAGCACCCGCGATGCCACTCTCCAAGATCTCTTGCTCAATCCCGATCGCTCGTTCTAGCACGTCCTCATAAGTTGTCGGTAGGAGGGACGCGAGTTCAAAACGAATCTCGGGTCGTAATCCCCTTTGAAAGTGCTCCGCTTTGTCCTTCTCATCAGCCACAAAACTCCCGGCAAATCTGCTCATTTGGTTGAAACGACCCGCATATTCCAAAACGGTAGACTCGCCTTGTGATATTTGTAAGAAATCACTTTTCATCTTCGATTGAAAAGACTTCGGAAAGAGTTGAGCGTTGAAAGCCACCTTGAAGTCCCTCCAATAGATGGTCGCGTCCTCGTCTCCAAGAGTGGTCTTCAATCCCTCCCACCAATACTCGGCTTCACCCTCCAAGTATTGGGTTGCAAAGTTAACCTTTTTATCCTCGGGGACTTCTTCAACTTTAAAGATTCCCTCGATCTTCCTAATCCAATGTTCTGCCATAAGAGGATTGGTTTGTCCATCATAAGTTGGTGGTTTCGCCTTCTTGAATTGGGCAAAGGTGTAACCTCGATCACCACCAGGTTCAATAACTCCATATACATTATTTTGAGCCTTTAGCTGTTGGCTCTGCTCTCTTGTTTCTTGGGAGTTTGCTCTCGTATCATCTTGATGTCTTATTGAAGGCCTGCCTCTAGAACCTTGAGGCACATCACTAGGATCGATGTCAATACCTCTCTTGCCCCTATCTCCGACAAGAGAAACAAGTGGTGGATCCGAGTCCGAGCTCATAACTACTCGAAACCACCCGTAGAACATAACCTTAGTATCTAAAAAGATAACGCGTTAACGTCTACCACACAATCTCACAACGTCCCATATCTATACCCAAAAATCATAGCTTATGCTCTGATACCAACAAATGTCACATCCCGATTCTCCGAGAAAAAGGACATGACACGGCCGTCCTTTTGAATCAAAGGACGTAGCCTCAAACAGAGCTCGAACTAAAACCCGATATCCAAATATATACCTCCATATATATTTGATAAAAAGGTCACACATGTCCACAAAAGTAGAGCTCATCTACTATAACCAAAAAGATAAACAAACGTAGCTTTTCATCTAGCTCGAACTCACCAACTATATACAACTTATCCAAAAAAATATATCCCCACTATCCAAAAGTAGTCTTGCGGCTAACGTACGCTCGACCCTATTTGCGACTCGCCGATAAACCCGAAAGACAAAAGAGATAACGGAGTGAGCAACCACAGCTCGGTGAGAAGTACAATATCTTCTAAGCGGATCGAGAAATCACTATGCAATCGTTAAAGTAAGTCAAACAACAATTCATAGTAATAACAAACTATCAATGGCTTAATCCATTGATTAATCTCATTAAACCAACTTTCGATGGTCCATCCATCGAATAATCTCATACTCATCATCAACTATGGCCACATTTAACGCCGTGACTAGGCGACCAAGTTTACCTCTCTTGGTTAGGTCTACCACCCATTTTAGCTGGTGGTTCGGCTCAATGACGTCCCGACAGTATGCATACTACCCCCACCTCGGTGGGTTCTAATCATAGGGACATGAGTATTGAAACCCAATACCAAAATCCAGAAAAACCACAATGATCCAGTTTCACAAACAAAAGGCTAAAAACCGAATACATAGCCTTTATCAGAAACATATTTCTCAAACAGTATTTCAGCAAGATAATCGTCAACAAGCCATATCAAACAATTAAAGGGGTAGTAATAGCTCGATCCGATTTATGCAAAAATAATGCTCGAAACGTCACCTTACTTCACCTTGTCAAGAAAATCAAACCACAGTACACGTGCTCATCTTTAAAGCATGAGTTTTATAAATTCTTAGAAGAGAAAGTACAACTCACCTCAAAAAGTCGCAAACCAACCTATAATAGTCATTTGAACCACAAAGCTTGAAATCCTAAAAATTAGTTGAAAAATAACATTAAAAGCTTGAAAAATACTACGCATGCGAAAAACTTGCTTAAATGACGTATAAACGTCGACAATCGGACACCTACGAGCCAAAAAGTATCGGTCGTGCACTTGGACAGCTCGCACGCCGAACTTCAGAAATTTTGTTTGGACAAACCGTAAATCAAATTCACAAACCGTCAAAAGCATTAGCTCCATAACATCCTTAAGTTTATTTCGTACAATAATCATGGCTGACCAACACCAAAATCAGGCCCTGCGACATCAAATTCTCCAAAACTCTGATTTTCCAGCCCTAATTGCAAGAACTTCCTCAACTCGATCAAACGAAGTCCGATTGATGCAATATTGTAGTCAAAACGAAGATTATTTAACGTACTACAAAAGTCTTAACAGGGTCAACCTCAACCGACAACCATAAATTAAAGAAAATAGCCCTCAAAGTCCACTGTTCGCGCAGTAAGTCTGCGCACCAGATTTGAATTGCTCGGTCCGGGCAAACCATAACACGAAATCGTGATCCGTCGAATCCTACGGCTTCATAACATCCTAAAGTTTCATTCCCAAGAAAAAACGTGGCCAATCGCCCATGAGATAGGACACAGCAACTCAGTTTCCCTCAAGATTCGAATTTTGCCCTAAATCCAGAAAATCACTTCAATAGAGAGGGAAGAGAGGGCGAGCGCTTACCACGCGCTGCGACACGTAGGGAAATGACTTCAGCAAGGCGCTCGTGGAGGGTGGCGCGCGCACGTGACTGGTTTCTATTTCTCTTTTTCCCTTTTCTCCTTTCTCCTTTTTTTTTCTCCTCTTCTTTCTCTCCTTTTCCCCTTTCTGTTTTCTTTCTTTCTTCTCTTTATGCGATGGAAGACTCCCAATGCCTCTTTTAAGAGAAACCAACTTCTCCTTTTTTATTTTTATTTTTAACACTAGTGGGTCCCACCACTTATTTTAACCTAGTAAAAAATGACTCACATATTACAGTTATCACTTTTTCCCTTTCTTTTTCCTCGCTCTTCCCAAGTTCCCACACATCTGTGACGTAACTACTACTCTTCTTCTTCTTCCTTCTCCGCAACCCGAACGTCCCGGCCACTGGAGTTGTTCTGCCCGTTGGTCATATCTAGAGATGTCAATATGGGTTTTTAATTCACATTTTTAACTTACTTTTATTTATTTGGGTCATATATGGGTTCAGTAGATTTAAAAAATGGGTCAAATATAAATTTAGGCTTATAAAGCCTATTCAAATATGAGTTTTAACTTAATCCATTTTGGACTTATTTTTGGCCTATGGTCTATAACTTCCCAAGATCACTGATAAATGGATCTCAATTATATTAGTTTAGATTCTTTTATGTTTTATAAGTGAAAAAATTAAAAATTAAAAATTAAAAAAACGTAAAAACTGTTTTGGAACGCCGCCGCCGCCGCTGCCGATTGCCACTATTTATATGGAAAAAAGCACGTAAAACCATGAAACGGCTTAATATTTCTTGCACAGAACTACGTAATCAACTAAATCATCATATCATTAAAAGATGGAAATGCCCAAAGTCCCAGATCCCCACATCACGGAAAACCAAACTTGGACCGCTTCAGCACACTAATCATCAGATGACTGCATTTGTCAGAGAGGTGCGCGCCCTGCACGATCAATTTGCGTAGCCCCTAAATAATTTTGTCCTCTAACATAAGTCAAAGGAAAAAATCAATACTTCAATTACTATGCTTTTGAGCAATTTGGGCAACAAAAATGGCCTTTAGCTCGACACTTCGTGCACGGCATGGTTTTCACACCTGGTTTGTCGCCACCAAGCAATTGATATAAATCGTCCACGAAACTGAATCTTATAAGCCCGCCTTCCTTTACCAAGCCACCTCTGGCGGCGGCGGGCAGAGGTGAGCAATGGTGGGCGGCAGGTGGCAATGACGGCGGTGGATTAATTCTCCCTCATGTTTAGGTTATTTCTTCGTACAATATTTAAAATTATTATGTAATACGGATAGAGTTGAGTACGGACCGTTAAATTTGTATTGTATTAAAATGTGTCAAAACTGGTTAAATGAGTTCACATGAGTCGGACTATATTCGACCCGACCCAAACCTGACCTTACCCACCAGTTTGACACCTCTACCACCACAATCGGTTGCCGTCGCTCCTTCACCTCATCGACGCCACCACTGCTATCCCCCCGCTGCACTCATCTCTCTGTCTATGTTTTTCTTGCCCCAGGCCATGGAGTTCAAGGTGGCCGTCGTGGCCATGGAGGTCTGCAGCAGTACGAGGCCAACGGCCTTCATGGCCACAATTTGGATTGGCATTGGAACTTAATTTTAAGTGTGTTTGAGGGGAAGTACTATCGAGATGGATTATCTCCTGATCTTATTTGGGCCACGCTTACATAAAATGACCAACTTCAATCTTGTTTGGGCCAAACGTAATTTACACAAAAGGGCTTACATCCGTGGCCCATACAATGGACCAAAGTAGGAAAGACAATTGAGTTTAGCCATGGGGGAGGGTTTGAGCTAGTCTCACCCTGCCCTCCCAATCTTGTTGATTTTGTGAGTTTTCTTGATTTTTTCTTCGCTTTCAATCTAGACTTGGAGAACTCTCTTCTCCCGATCTAGTTCTAGATCTGTGAGTTTGACTCTCTTGATTTAATTTTACAGGAGCTATTGTCTATCTAGATCTAGAAGTTTAATAAATATTTTTCGGAGGTTCGATAACCCTGTTCTCTGTCTGTGTCCAAGTTATCTACCTCCAATTTCAATGGTGATCGTAAGAGCTCTAGCGTCTCGCTGAACCACGAAAATTTACTATTCCAAATGTTAGATGTGTGTTTGTTCAACCAGTTTAGGCTGTCTTCGTATGACAATAGTGCAGAGGAAGTCGAACCCATGTGTGCACCACGAACTGGCAAAGCCATAGTTACTGGGGAAGAAATTTTCAGCATGTGCTCATAACAAACAATAATAGGAGATCCAGTAATCGGCCACCAATTATTTTATTTGACAGATCCGTTCCATGGAACGAGTGTGCGCTTAATTCTGCTGGTACTCTGTTGATCCTCCTTATTTTTTGGATTTGGCTTTCTTTTGTAGCATTCCAAGTTTTACTTTGCTTCGATTTGTTTTGCTATGAAATTTATGTATTTCTCATTTATCCTTTTGAGCAACGAGCACGATTTTCTTTCGAAGAAAAGGGGTAACTTAAATTCATCAAGTTTATCATTTTTCCCATTTGTATGAACTCATCATTTCACTGAGCATACGTGGACTGATCTACAAATTTGGCACCAACCACCACGACATAGGAGAGGTATAATTGCTCAAGATCATTTCTCTTTCCTTTCATTGCCTCCTTGAACAAGCCATTCCGAATATATGTGTGGATATGCCAAGATCGAACGAATACAATAAATTAACACTACTCTCAATACTCTCAAATCATTATAATCTGATTAAAAAGCCTTTCTTGCTGACCAACACTAAACTTAATACCCTCAATTATTATAATCTGATTAAAAAGCTTTTCTTGCTCAGCAATCATTTTGATCTCAAGCCCACCAAGAAAATCTGTACACCAATTAAACCTTCCTCCACTTGCTTCTTGTGCTCAATCTTCTTCGAAACGACGGTCGTGCCCCTTAGGTGTACCCTTTCACTCGGTTTGACACATGGGCGTTCATGTAAATTAGACCTAATCTCAAAAATCATTTGGTTCTAATTAGTGTGGACTTGACTCTAAACCTCTAATGGATAAGTTCTCAGAGCATTTTTTTTCTCTAGCATGACGTATTAATGCCCTAAAATTTCTGAACCAACCTTCATCAGCCAATGGACGACAAAAGTAAGTAATTTCTTGAACAATCGACATTTGAGAATGGTACATCATATATGTCAAAATCGGGCAAGAAATGCATTAGCAGAATCGTATGATTCCTCCTTCAAAAGGGTTCATCTACCGTATACCTTAGATTCATGGAAAGGTAGGTCTTACTACGGTCCAAAAAAGGTTGGCCAACTCATTGACATGTGTGCAATGAAATCGTCCAATCATTGGAGTTGGATGAACGACATGAAGAATTCAAGGATTAGTTCAGACATCTCATGATCAGTTTTTTGTCTTTCATGCCCGTAGAAATTGGTACCCTTTGGGAAGATCAGAAAACAAGCTGGATTTGCGTACGCCAGGTGGTTTTTCTTTGGTGTTATTATGTTTTTCACTTCTTAGAAAAGTTTAAAACGCCCTCAAAAGTACTATAGGTAGGAAAAGGGCGATCTTCTTGGTGTTGTCGTAAGGTCTCACGCCCGTCATGGATATTGGATAAGAGTCATTGCTGCTCTTTCCACTCGAAACCCAAAGGTTCCCAGGTTGAGCCTGTAGCCACAATCTCGTCGAGTGTCGAAAGTCAAGAAGTGTCTTCTCATAAAGTAGTAAATTTCAGATGCACAAACAAATTAAAAAATCATTGTCCGCATGCATCGGATAAGGTTTCGCCCATAAAATAACAAGCACAACATCAGAGATTACTGTGAACAAGAGGTGTTGCGATTGGAACTCGCGATCACATTCAAACATATATGGTTTTACATATGATGGAGTAGAGAACCGAATTGAATTGTGGGCCTAAACCGGATATAAAACATATATTGTCTCTTCAAATGGTCACTGAGGTCTCTTATACCTTTGTTGACAAGAAAACTCAAACCAATGATGCAAGATCTTGCGCACTTAGGTAACCCGTCTGGCTCTCAACCCTCCATGTGTAGTTAGGGTTTCGTAGAATTCTTCATCCATTGGGTTTCGAGCTGTATACTTCTTCAAATCAATTTCGTGACTCAAATCGCAAGATCCATTGTCCTTTTCTTAAGCATATATTCTCAAGGCAATTGGTGTGTCGACATACCAAACAATTCATTGTTTGTACTTTGAACAGCTAATAACTTCTCCTTGCACATGCACGATGCTTTACATGTAATAGAGGATGTAATTCTTTAGTTTTAAGAATGATAGCATTTCCGTTGCTCAAACCTCTCATGCGTGTGGGTAACGATCGTTGAAGGATTGCTCCAATTCCAAAGGAAAAAAAGGCGAATGGACATATTGAATTGTCTAGACTCTTTTAGGATCATTTTTCCAGCTAGATCAAGCCAATCAAATTCTTATTTATCACAAAAAAAGTGAGTTCATATTTGAATCTTGAGAAACTTCATACGTATTTAATTATTTTGATTAAGTAACTATTATTTCTATTAGGCACACAAACACAATGAAATAGAGAGTAAATTTGAAAAAGAAAAATCGACACACAAGATTTTATCTTAATTCACCCTTAAATTAAGACTATGTCCAGTGGAGGATTGCACTATGATTAACACTTCTCGCCTCTCTATTAGAAAGAGGTTATATATTGGCCACTCGGTGGCTGTTTATGGGCTCAAACCTAAACTATCAATAAAATGCGGACTCAAATTGTAAAAGCCATGTGGCGGCCCGGAGGCTCTGACTCTTGCCGCCCCCACCGGTGTGGCGCCCCGGACTACGCCTGCTTGTGCCTTCCTGATGGTGAGGAGTATAAACCACGTCCCAACAATTATATCATACATGGCATTCGTATAGATTCAAATCATATGTGCTAATTTAAAGTGTTGTTAACCAGTGACTAGGGTACTTCTCAGAAGTTCGGAACACTCTTCAACAAAATCTTTCACTTTGTTTTGCATCTTAATATTCGTACAACAATTTTTAGTTAATTGGGAACATGTATGGTCTTCTATTAACAATAAATAACTCTACACTCCCAATGAACCAAATACAATGCAAGCTCTGGCCAAAAAAGTAAAAGATTAATGCAAGTATATTGTAAAAGTAGTTATCTGAAAATGAGATTGCTTTATGTTATAAGATAATCATGATCATATCATACATCCACTAGAAGAAAATAGATTTTACCTAAATTGAGCGGTAAATCGTAGAATCTGAAAAAATATATCGACTTTAAAACCTATATTTTAAAGGATTAAAAACACTTTCTTCCACGTCCATAGATTACATGGATATATAAGGAGAATTACCCAGAAATTTCCAAATTTATTGTAATTGTGCCAATTTAGTTATAAACGTTTTTTTTTCCAATTCAGTCTTAAACTTTATGCATTTGTATCAATTCAGCCAATCTAGTCAATTTTGATCGGCTAGTGCCGATATGGCATTGCTGGCGCCGACTAGGTCGTCCGGACAACCGCCTCTGCCTCCTCTTCCCGCTTCCATAGAAGGGGCATCATCCTTCCGTTCGTCAAGTAGCTAGACAAAACCCAATTAAGAACAAGATAGGCAAGACTAGTTAGAGTTTCGTAGAGGCTTGGCCTTATGAGACGAGGGTTGCAGTTAAATCATCTATATACGGAGTGTAGTGTCAAAACTAGATTTGATAAATATCAATGCAACGAATTGTTTCAAGGTTAACCAGATTCGGCAGTTCAATCTATGATTTATCATACATGGACGTTGACGTGGAACTTTTTTAATAATGTTTTGATAATTTTATGAGTTTGTATAATTTTTTCTATCTTCTTTTCTTTTCTTTAGCTTTTTTTTTCTCAACCCTAAGGCCGGCGAGGGCATCCCGGCCACAAGAGTTGGGGGAAAAAACTGTAGAAAGGAAAAAAAAGAAAGAAAAAGTCATAAAAAATTCGAAATATTATTAAACGGCAGCACTAGTTTCACTTTCATTTTGGCTAAAACACTCCTTTTTGCTAGTTAACTTACTAAAATACCCTCCTCCTCTTTCTTCAATTAAATGTTTCTTTTTTTTTTTTTATCATGCTAATCCACAAATCTACCTTTATTTTTAGTCGATCTAGATAAAAAAAAAAGAACTGTAAAATTGATCACAAAATGAAAAAGATTAATTTTTTAAAAGCATAAGAAAATGTCGAACATATTTGTATTTAAATATTTATTAACAAAGGATAAACACATAAAGGAAAAAAAAACATGAAATTTCGTGCTGTGGAACTCTTGATATAAACAAAGGAATTAATATTGATTGCAAATTCAATCTCATGGCAAGTGGATCAACTTACGTGAGTTTGAAAGTGCAAAATGTGTAAACAAATTTTTAACCCCATCTTATAGTTCATATTAAAATGTGAAAAGCTAAAAATAAGAAGCATAAATAAGCGATTTGTAACTTTAGAAACCTAGAAGTCTATTTGAAAATTACCCACAAGATCAAAATCTACTTGATAATTATATTGGATTTAAATTTCAACTTTGAAATAAAGTTTCCCTCAAACTATTTCATAAAAAATCGAGAATTAATTGTGTGTTCATGAGTAGTTATAATTAGAAATTTCTAAAATTTTATATAGCTTTTCTAATTAAAAGTTTGAGATCATAAATTAAGAATAACGAACTTCTCTAGGAAAAATGATAACATGATGTATTATAGAGTGATATTTTATAGAGTGTAATTTGACATTTATATTGTGAATGTGATATTTAGAAGTGAAAATGAAAATAAAGGCAGTTATGTTGGTTAGGTTGATAAAAAAAGAAATAATAAATTGAAGAGGGAGAAATGTATTTAGGTCTATTGATTGAAAAAAGGAGTGCCTTAGCCAAAATGGAAGTGAAAACAACGCCGCCCATTATTAAATACTATTTGAAAAAATACACATCGGTACTGTCCCGTTAAAATTAACTAGATGGACTGAATTGACACTAATACAAAAGGTTCAAGACTGAAGTAACCAAAAAAAAAAAAGTTTAGGACTGATATGCACAATTGCAATAGATTTAGGTCTTTTTTTTTATAGTTTTCTTGGAGTATATATATTTATGTGATAAATTTTAGCAAATTATTGCAATCTGGTCAAGAATCAAGCTCACAGAAAACCAGCTCCTCTTCAATACCTTTCTATGTCAATGTCCAACTCACATCGAACAGGACCGCCGCTTGAGCTATAAGCTCCCTAAGCTAGGGAGTTACCCACAATTAAGAAATATAACCCGAAAAGACAAGTCCAATTTCTTGCTTCACATTCCCACTCTTGAAAATGAAATATATAAATCAACACTTGTCTGAGTTGGGTTGAAGCAATCCCGGGCCAACGATTCCAACTCAGTGAGTGAGAGAGAGGGAGAGCCACTAAATTTTTGGCTGCTCAACAAATTAAGCCACTTTATTCAAACCCATTTGTCTTAGCGTGCCCGTAATTCCAACCAAACACATCCTTAAAGCCCAATATATACACCCCACGGACGCACCATGCTTTTCTACAATACAAAGCATCAACTTCTTCACAACACAAGTACATTAGTCCACTTGAGCTAGCTTATAGCAACTATGGCCAAGACGGCGGAGCCAGAGAAGTCAGTTGAGCTCGAGAAGGTGCCCGACCCTGAGGCCGGCGTGCCTCCCCCGGGAGCCGCGGCTCCTCCCTCCGGGCCACCCCCGGTAGTGGATTTGGGCTTCATGGTTGACGTGTTGCTTAGGGTTTTGTTCTTCGCGTCCACCCTGACCGCGTTGGTGGTGATGGTCACAGCCAACCAAACAAACCCAGCAACGGCAGCCGCCCCAAGGCTTCCGGCTCCGCTCGAGGCCAAGTTCGATAACTCACCAGCTCTCATGTAAGATTATATTCATTCCATGCGCAGCATAATTCATTTTTTCTTTTTCCACTTCCCTTTTTTTCTTGATTTTTCAATCATGTTTTGCTCATCAACTTTTCCAAATAAGTGGTGGACTTTTGTCATATAATTCTCTTGCCAAAGAAGATGACATGTCTCGTACATAGACAAGACAATAAGGTAAGGCTTCATAATCTACATCTTTTGACGTGTGACTCTAGGAAAAAGGTTGTAAATTGCTTTTAAAATTGTCATGGAACAAGGATTCGACCTGGGAAGAATCCATTAACTACGAAGGGTTTGGGTTGAATTTCTATCACCCCCCCTCTCCATATTGATCCAACATCGAAAATGATTATATAGAAAAATATAATTGGCGTTTTGCATGAAGATAAATCATCTACTATACAACTAAACCACACATAATGCAGTTTCTCAAGTGAGAAATGGTTTCTTGAAAGGGGCTTTGGCTAGTTAAAATTAACATTTATATTGTCTCATAACATGATAATAGGAAAATAGAATATTATATAAACTATGGCGAAAATTCGCACGCACTCGAGACCCCATGTACGGAGCACACTTGGTCTCGGTCATAATTTGAGTGGGATTCATGTGGGTATCACTTATGATATGTTGGCCCGAGGCTTGGTACACCTTATTCTGAATTCACTTGTGTATTTTCCAGAGTTGTATGTATAATAACAAAAGCTCGTAACACAATAAAAGGAGAATTTAGGTTACCGTTTATGGGGTAAACTGTCAAAAAAGTTCTAAACTTATCATATTTTTGTCAATTCAGTCTTAAACCTTTTAAGTTTACTAATTCAGTTTTAAACCTTTTTCATTTTTGCCAATTGGGTCAATCTAATCAATTTTGATAAGAAATTGTTGACGTGGATGCCGGTCATTCTGCATGACACAATCAGCATTGATGTTGACAATTTATAATAATATTTTAATGTTATTTTTAATTTGTTAAATATTTTTTTCTTTTTTTCTTTCTAGGGCTTTTTTCCTCTTAGCGGCCGGTGAGGGTTCGGCGACCCTCGTCGGTTGCTGGGCGATGTTCACCTAGCCCTCACCCGGCCTCGCCCAGACAGCCACAAATTAGAACTTTACAAATTTGCCCCCAACATAAATTTATTTGCAATAGAAGATTACTCAAATTAAGCATTAAGGATCAAGTCTTCACCTAAATGGTGTTCTCCCCAATTGGGTGGGACCTATTCTTGTAGTTAATGTTGAAAAGAAAGTTGAAAAAATTGCTTATTGAATTCGGTAGATCTCGAACAACCACGGAGCCCATAAACTCGACGATTCAAATAACTCGCTCCATGCAAAATGGATTGAATGAAAATAATTATTTATCTTAGGAAAATAATCAAGTAGACGAAGTATTTTTTGCGAAAAATGAGAGAATTATTTTTATCTATGAATATATAGAAATGATCAACTTAAATTTATGATTTGTCACAAAATTTGGTGAACGAACTTTTTATATCATCCGTTCCTTTTGGCTTCTACTCATATTAAACTCAATGATTGCATATTTTACATGTAACCATATGGGACAAAAAAATTGTGCATATAATATTGATATGGACCACATAATCAAATCAAACACTTAAAACCCAAAGCTTGATGCATATCTTATTATAATCCAAGTTGGTGAACCGCCTTTTCTTTACTCCACTGGTGGATTGCTTCACTTGATATCCTTAAGCAATTAATTATTGATATTAAAAAAGAAAGAAAGAGTTGATACCCCGACAATCTAACAGTCTTGTCATTATTTTTGATCTCACGATTTTTCAATTAATGAGTGCTTTATACAAAACACGCAATGATAGTATGTGTTTATGATCAGAAATAATTGATAGTACCGTCACACTGTCAGAATAGCATTGTTTTTAAAAAAAAACTCAAAAATATACCTTTTATGCTCTAATTATATTTCATTTATTTATATATTTGTTCATTTATGACTCGAATATGCAGATACTTTGTAGCAGCCATGTCCGTGGCTTGCCTTTATAGCATCATCACCGCACTCGCATCAATTTCTGTGATCTTGGCCCCAATCTTCGCAAAAGACTTCTTGCTCTTCTTTGTGATCTGTGACGTGGTAAGCTTTCATTTTCCAGGCACCGTTCTTTTATCATATTTTATTCAGTTACTCAATTTGATGAGCTTATCTCAAATTATGTCGAATCAAAAGTTTATTGCCCCACAAGAAACGATTTGATGGGTACCATTATTTCCAATCGTGATGACGTAACAAAGTCTACTAAAAATGTAAATGAATTTACTGTTATGAACTTATGATATTGGCTTTTTATGATCGAATTTGTCAATAATGACATCATTTTGTATTAGAGACATGCTTACCGATAAGTATCTCGTCAAGTGATTGTACATTTTTGCATCAATTTGATTGAATTAAAGCTCCATAAAGTTAAATGATAACCCGATCATAGTTGCCGCGACCTTATCTTGTTCTCATCACACTACCCGAGAAAGGCAAACGATAATGACAGAAAATTACCTACTTGGCATCCTAGTATTTGTGGTTGGAAAAAATTTGCGGGATTACTGCCGATTGTTCTAAAAATTTAAGCTGTTACAGTAAGAGTGGTTTCAAAATCAAATACTCTGACATAACTAATAGTTAATAGCATAAAAAATAGCAGTGGCCGATTGATAAAATTAACTTATAAAGTGACGGGACGAAATGCTCATTATAATCAGATTTGTATGTCCCTTACGTTTCTAATTCCTCTTGCCTCATTCCCGCCAGCATCAACAATTTTCCGTCATTTTTTTCTATTGTCGGTCTCTTTGACACTGACGCAAACGCCTTGGCGCACAAATAGGTGATCCTCGGCATCATCGCGTCGGCCACAGGCACAGCGGGCACGGTCGGCTACATCGGCCTGAATGGCGACAGCCACGTGAACTGGGGGAAAGTGTGCAACGTCTATGACACCTTTTGCCAGCACATCGGCGCCGCCTCCGCCGTCTCGCTCTTCGCCGCTGTCATCCTCGTCGTCCTCATCACCCTCTCTGTCGTCAATCTCCACAAGAAGATCCCCAAGTAGAAGGGGGGCGCTTTTCCTTGTCTGTCGATCGCTCTGGTTGGGTTGTGCTCTTCGTGCGATGTGGTCGATCCTGCATCGGCTGGTGCATTGGTTTCGTTCGTGTAAATTTACATGTACATGTTTTTTGGGTCGTCGTGTCTGGTTCTAGGAGATGTCTAGAATGTGTTTACCAATGTGTCTGTGTGTATCTGGGCCACTTGCTGACAGTGGGTATTTATGTCCAATGTTATCATGGAATGGATGTCTCTACGTGAAGCAAGAACCTCGGTATGAATTAGGTTCTTGAAGATAACATCAAGAAGTTAAATTAGAGTACCCCGGAGCATTCATTCATTAAGTTAGCTTTAAAAAAAAAAAATTCTATTTGTGAAAGTTGGTAAAGTTTTGACACATACATAATTTCAACGATACTATCATTACTTTGTAGATAGTTGTAACTTCGTACCCTAGTTTCTAGCCAGAAATTTACACATAGTCGACACCAATAAGTGCCTCATCAATGATTTACAGTAGATATGCAATCAACAAATGTACGTCTCTTCCCAGTGTAGTGCCGTGCTGTCGCGACCCTGCACCTTTGCATGATTGTCACAACCTAAAAATTCAGGCTAATAAATTACTAAGTTATCTAACTTAATTCGGACCCTCCCAAGTTCATACCAAATCGTAACTCAATGTTTACTCATTAACATGCAGATTGATTTACTCGAAGTTGCCACTAATCAGTGTACGGTATGTCGATTATGCACCAAAATAAAATAACATGAAAACTATTCTATTTCTATTAACTAGAGATTATGACTCCAGGGACTTGCTTATACTAGATTTATCTAATGCCCTTTTGGTACCATGAAAAATATGTTTAGCATGTAGTTTGGATTAATTTTAAGCTAAGTCACTAACATAGATTATCATGCGTGTGCACAATCAATGAATTAAACACCCAAGACACATCAAATAATTGCAAGGAGCACGCACCAAGCAATTTATTCTCTCTTTATGGATTTTCGCTTTTTAAAAGCTAACCTAAATGCAATGCATGAATTCCTATTCTAAATGCAATGGCATGAATTAAATTAACTACATGACTCACCTAGATGGCATGCAATTAAATAAAATAATATGCGGATTATGCTACGTTCTGATTAATTAACCTATTATGCAACTACATGATGTGCAATTCAATTAAATGACCTAAACATGAAATTTAAATGCAATGTGACCTAACATGCATACTACATAACTTGGTATTTATATATTTCTTTGTATTTTCAAAATTAGTTGATAACCTAAGTAAACTATCTAGCAAAAACTTAATTTAGTCTAGATTATGCATGGAATTAAGCCTAGTACTATCCTATCATAGATACTCATTTAAACATGCAAATATACTTTTAAAATGCAACAATTACCTAAGATGCTAATTCTAAATTGCAGTCTATCTAAGATGCAATTTTATCCTAGGATGCGAATATTCTAATCTACATTATGATAATTTATTAAAGTTTAAAGCATGCAAGCACATTCGCTAGAGATATGATTCAAACCGCAATCCACATAATTCATTCAAATATGGAATTTAAGATTGCGACAAACGAAATAGATGATTCGGTGTCTTTCGAATTAAATTCCTAATTATCTACAGAAATCTAGATGATTTAGAAAAAATAATTCGTTCGGATTGAATTAGCAATTATGTAGATTTTAGATTATTGCTATATCTAATAATATTATGTGCGGGCCCTAAAGATCACGTTAGATATTCAAATATTCACAATAGGCAGCAGAATATCTAGGATTATGATTGTTATCTAGATTGCAAATAATGTTTCCAAATTTAACCAGGGGATCGATGGATTGCGGCCAGCTCGGACTGCTCGGCTGGCTATCGGGACTCGCTGTGGTGGCTCGACGACTGGCAGGACTCGTCGTATGGTTCACGGACAGCGACTCTTAACAGCTAGGTCACGGCCGACAATTTCCCAAGGACGACAGAGATCGCTAGACTAGAGGCAATGCGAGGCTCGCGGTGGTGCTGCCGGATGGCCTTTCTGTTTGATGATTCTACAGTAACAGCGGCGACAGATTCTGGAGGCTCACGGTTGGGTTTCTTGGTGGTGATAACAGAAGCTCATGTGGTTAAAAATAAGGCTCGCGGTTCAGCACGGCAGACTCGGCAGATCTTGTGTCGGGGCTAAAGGTAACCTCGAGACAGCAGCAGCATGGCTTAGTGGCTCCAGATCATTAATAGAGTCAGGAAGCAGTAGCGATGGCGGACAGCAGTAGCAATGGCCCGATGATGACAGCAAAGCCTCTCGGTCCTCGTGGCTTCTTGTGGTGACGAGCAGTGCTCGTGGCTTAGGCCCTTAGGGAGAATAATAACAATGGTGAAGCTCGGTTTGGCAACGAAGGGTACGTTGGCAAGGAAGGCTTGGATCGCGATAGGCCTTGTCGGGTGGAGAAAATATTGGCTAGATTAGATTTGCCAACTAGATAGTGCATTAAACCATTGAGAGGTCAACACGTGACTGGTCGGGCCCCACTGGTTAGATTTTCCAAAAAGTAGAGATCCAACCATCTTTGTTATCTCTCTCCTCTCCTCCGTTATCCCATGGTCAAATTTTTCAAAAAGAGAGTGGCAAGTCTCATTAACTCTCTCTCTCTCCAAGCGAGGTCGACGAGCGCTCTCTCTCCCCAAGTTCTCTCTCTGTCTTCTTCATGTTGACACCTAAATTTTAATTTTCATTTATCATTTCATAAAAATGAGAATTAGTAATGGTTCTCGGAAAAATAATTTTATCATGCATAGCACATTTATTTTCCGTCAGTCAAAAGCATGTTATGGCATTTAGGGTCGGATGTCGGGTCAATTGAGCTTAATTTGATAGGCGGCTGTACCGGACTAGTTTGTAAATTTCGAATGAGGCCCCGAGGTGATGCCGAATTTTTCATCATAATTTTGGACTTAAAACAGCCCGTTTGAGCTCTTAAAATTGCAAAAAGGCCTAAATTAATTATCCATTTGATTAGTTAAGGTCCAATTGGGTCCGGAATGACAAAATGAGCCCACAAAAGCCTAGGACTTTGGTCCAACTTGTGGGAGTCCTCATTTGGACGAAAATCATAGTTATTTTTAATAAATAGGACTCCTTAAAAGTCAAAATTTTTAATCCGACGATTGATATCTAATGAAATTTATGAATCGAACGGTCGTCGGTAAACCTACGCTTGCGCGCAACCCTTTGTTCTATAAATACACAGTTATGCCTAGGGTTTAGGGGGGTCGACAGTTTTTCTGCACACACATCCATGAGCCTTCACGTGAGATAGAGAAGAAAGACAAGAGAAAGGGAGCAAGGAGTCTGGGCAGGGATTTCCTTTCATTGCCGAGCCTACCTTCTTCGGCGAGTTGCTTCTACTCACTATTTTTCTACTATTCTTGCTCACGGTTTGCTATTATCGTTCGGTAGCTGCTGCTCTTCTGGTGCCTTCTAGTCGCTGTTTGGTGTTCTTGCAGTGGACGAAAAGTAAAAAAAGAAGCAGGTCATAGATTGCGATCATTGCTCCTGTTGCTCAACGATTTCTGTCCCTGTTACAAGCCAAATTCCAAACGGTGCTGCTGTCCAGTAAAAAAAAAAAAAGAGAAAAGACAAAGAAGAGGGGCACAAAAGGTGTTCTTGTCATCTTGTGGAGTATCCATCAATATATGTGCACAAAGGGACAACATAGCAAGACAATTTTGCTCAATAGCTGTCCACAATTGCGAGTTTTCTCCATTAAAGCCAATTGATCATCCATCGTTGCGATCGAGAGCAACTTAGTCCGAAAGCATCATCACAATTCGTGAGTACCATAGTCGATCGATCCATCCCTTGAATTTAGTGTGCAGAAATCTTCGGGCAACATTCGGATCGGGTAACAAGTAATTCGAGTTTGTCATATATCGTTAAAGTTTGTTGCCAATGCGATCGCTTGTTCTTGTGCCAAGAAGTTAGACTTTTGTTTTTTCGGAGATTAGTCATTAATCATTATCCAGAGTATAAAAAAAGTCATCAAATTGAAAGCATGCACGAAAAATTCGGGTTTTTACTCATGATATCGTTAGATCCGAAAATATGAACATGATTTGGTTGAATTTCACTTCATCTTGTTTGTCTTGATTGAATTTGGATTATCTTGCATATTCTAAAATTGATCGGATAAAAGCGAATTTTGGCAAAGATAAGTTAGTGATATTCAATTAAGATTTGGTGGGTCGTTCATAGATAATGATTGATCTTTGCATATCAAATTTGAACTTTTCCGCATATCTTTTGGCTTGCGGATGATTATGCATATCTTGAGCATATTTTCGGATTCTTTAGGAAAAAATATTCGGTGTATCTTATGGATAATCTTCGAATGGTTGGATCTGAATTTTTTCAAAAATCTGAATATTTTGGATGAGGTCACACCCCGATTGAAAATTTCAAACATATCTTTAAAAATCTGGGAAATTATCTAAAAAATTCATTCTAAATCTCAAGAGTCTTTCCTAAATTTAAAAGATATGCAATCCCTTGCGGATAGGGCCATATGCCCTTGAAAATTTCAGAATCCCTTAAGGATTTTAAAAATTCAATAAATATTTGCACATTTTTAAACAAAACTGCCTATAATGTATGCTCCCTAGTGCCTAGCCCCGTCGGAAAATTAAATCACACGCCACGCCCATGATCTTATGGGATGGGATGGTGATTTAAATATAGAAATTCGTATTCTGCCCTTTGGCGAGAAGGGACGTTGTATTTCTATATATTATCCGCATACCGGCTCGAATCTTCGAGGATGTAGCGGATAAAATCTCGCTCCGGCCCGAATCTTCGGGAATGAGAAGATTTATCGGAAAATCGGATTTAAAGGTATATTATGGGTATTTTTGTTTAATTTTGTTCAAATTCATTTGTTTCAATTCAAAAATTTGAAAAAAAAAAAGGAAAAAGGAAATCAAAATCACAAATCATCAATCGGGAAAAAACATTTTCATGAAATTTGGTACCGAAAGGGTGTTAATTAAAAATTAACATAATCAAGTCCCCGAACCTTAAATCTCCGGTTAGCAGAAAATAGAGTATTCTCCCGTACTTTATTTAGGTATCTAATCTACCTACCAAAAAAGATTAGTGGCGGCTCCTACAAAAGAAAAAAAATCAAACCTAAGTTGCGAATTGGTAGGGCTTGGGAGAGTCCGTATTAGGTTAGTTAATTCATCCGATTAACCTAATAATCCATTAACCTAAATTAAATTTTTAGGTCGCGACAGCTTGGCGACTCTACTGGGGACTAAAATGTGGGCTTAAGCCGTTAATTTTTATGATCTATGCCTTGATTGATTAAACGTGAATTTTCTCTTGATTCTTGAATTCATAGATTGTGTTTGTCCTTAACTTCCCTTAGGTATTAAATGTTTTTGCAGGTTATGTAAATGTAATTTTCTAACTTTTGTTTTGCAGGGTCATTAGTTTAATTATTTTTGCAAATTCCATAATTGAGTGGATTAAACTTGTTATGCATGATTCATGACATTGCATTGGACCTAAAATACTAGATGAACCTAGGATGGTGTCTAGGTAAGAATTTGCCCGGCCTCGGGATGGAGGAATGGACGACCTTACCTTCGACCCCGATTATGTTAAGATTCCCCATTCAGGCCTGAATCTGCGGGCACGAGGGGTTTTTCTTAACATTCCCTAAGCTTGAAAGGGCGAAAACACGGCTTACATCTTTAAGTCAAGCTCGCTTTTGAAAGCTGTAAAAATCTGGCTAATAAAGCATGCATATGTCATTCCGCTTGTCTCTGAACTCATGATCGCACATGTATTTTCTCCCTTCATTTCATGAGTCGGTCCATGGCAAATTAGGTTTGTCTTTATGGTCTTGTCGAGTCCTGTCTTTTTACTTGTATCTTTACATTCCTAGGTCTCTTGTTTAGGATTTTTTTTTTCTTTCGGATTTTATGGTGGTCATACTTTGATTACACGTTTTGATTAACAAAACAGTTCTGTTTTCATTCTGACCTTGCTGTCTTGTACGAATTTTTATACCCCTTTCAAGTCAGATTCAATTTCTGTGCTCTAAATGAAAATTGTTTGTAAGATCTTGAACCATCGTGTCAAAAAATTTCGTGGTAATCCAGTCTGTTTTCTATTTATTATGGAATTAATGGCCGGGCTCTAGCAGGCTGGGATCTCGTACGTTCTCAGGCTACAGATTCATTTTGCAATTTACTACTAGTAAACGTGCCGTATTGTTAAATTTCCAAACATGAAAGTTGTTGATATATGTTTCAATTAACAGCCTGAAAAATTTCGGAATTAAATTCACCATTTAAAGGGGCCCTTCGTTCTTTTAACAACAGGTGGACGAAACAGTTTTCTGAACGTAATTTTTCACAAAGATGCATTAAACTGATTTGATCCACTTAGATCTAGCTCGATCGTCCAACACAAAAGTTGTTAATCAGCCTCTTGGATATAATCTGGTAAATTTTCACACCATTTTCACAATCGGATGATTTTTCATGAATAAATTCCCGAAATCCGACGAGGTTGGAATCTTCAGGTCAGGGTCACGAGTCAAGTGCTCATGTGTCTAGTATAGCCATGGATCAACTCGACGTCTCTCATGTATTATACTCATCATATGACCCTCCCTTGAAGGTAATTTACTACGGGTACCCCACGTGCACCAATTGTTACTCGATCCAGAGCAAGAAAGATGGCTGATGATGCTGAAATCGCGGCTCGTGTCGAAGCGCAAGTAAAAATGCAGATCAAAGAAGAGATCAAGGATATGAAAGACCAGATAGCTATGTTGACTCAAATGATGACTAATTTCATGATGACTCAAAGACAAACCCCAGTGGCATCCATGATTCAACCCCCAGCAATTGTCGATCCTCAAGCAAGCGCACAAAGTGATGGAGCATTGAATGGCATGCCACCTCTTGAAGATGTTTTACTTGGAGCTCGGGGTGACAATCCACCTCCTGCAAATGTTCCTCCATCCGGCGTTCAAGGTGTTACTCAGCCTCCTGGAAATGTCATTTTACCCGCGCCTCAAATCGCCACACCAACTGTACCCAATGTTGCAACCGGCATGTTAAATGATGAGAGTGCCAAACTTTTGGCAAAATTCGATCAACGATTGCGTGAAGTAGAAGGAACGCATCATGTTTCCCCGATCGACCTGTCTATGTATGCGAAGGTTCAAGTCCCAGACAAATTCAAGTTGCCGGAATTTGAAAAGTATGACGGCACGTCTAACCCGGTAGAACATGTCCAGATGTACCAGGCCCGGATGACTAAGTATGTCACCAATGATCTTCTTATGGTCCAAACTTTCCAGGCAAGTCCGAAAGGGCCAGCCATGAGATGGTACACCAACCATCATATCAACTGCATTGAAATTTGGGAAAAAACGGCTGCAGCGTTCATCAAACATTTCGGATTTAACCTAGACATCACTATCTCTAGGGAAGATGCGGAACAAGCCGAGATGAAGAAAGGAGAGACCGTCAAACAAGACGCAACTAGGTGGAGGAATTTGGCAACCCAGCTTATGCCGGAGCCGCCGGAACGGGAATTGATGAAGTTATTTGTGTCTACGCTTCCACAAAACATGCGCTCTCATATACTAGGTGCATCTGCTCGGTCGTTTAGCCAGTTGATCTCGATGGCTGAAGAAGTAGAGGGTGGATTAAAGAAAGGTTGGTATGGCGATTTCGGTTCTTCGGGGAAGCGATTCTTCGGAAAAAAAGACAAGGAAGCGGCCGCTGAGGTGAATGTGGCCTATGCCCAAAAAGTTCCCGTTCAAGCCCCTAGAGCAACAATGGCAACCCAACAAACAGTTAACTATGGCCATCGGAACCAACGTCAGCAATTTCGCCCCAAGCGTCAATTTACACCTCTTCCGGGAACTCCTTCGCGGGTCTTGGCTATCTTGCGAAAGAAGAACTTGCTAACTTCGGATCCTCAACGACCCAATTACGCCTCATTCCCTAAATATGATCCGACTAAGAAGTGTGATTATCATTCGGGTGAACCGGGTCATTCAACCGATGATTGTATGGTGCTTAAGAATCGAATTCAAGATTTGCTTGAAACAGGGGCATTTGCATTCCGGTCACCCGGCCAACCTAATGTGCAGAGTAACCCGTTGCCAAATCATGCGAGCAATTGAAGGATCTTTGAGGAAGTGGGCGTAGACCCAAATTAGTATCATTTTTATTTTTATGCAATCCCCTGCGTGGGTATTTCCTGCATTCTAAGTGTCTAGGTTGCATTTTCATTTCCTAGGTTGATTAGAGTCAAAATTCCTCACCGTTGAGGAATTGTTTGCATTTTGAATTCAATAAGATGTAATTTAATTGATTCATGATCAATAAAATTACAGAAATTTTCATTATTTTGGAATCTTGTTGAGGCATACCAAACTAACCCAATGACGATAACTAACGATCGAACAATCTGTTATCAATGGTAAGTACCGAGGGTTGGGCTTCTCAAGAATTATTGTCCCGAGGTTTTCGAAAGCAAAAAGTTTTTCAAGAAAAATCTTCTTAAAATGGCTTACATGATGTTTGACCATGCTTGTTCTATTGATCCATCGGCTACATGTTTTAGAACCGGTGCGGGGGCAAGATACATCTAATGCGAATTGGGGCACTACGACTTTCAAGGGATCAAGTGTGGAAAAAGTAGCTAGCCAAAGCTCATAATTCGGTCCTCGGTGCTGACCATGTTTGGGGCAATCTCGTATTTTGGTAAAAGCTATACCCATTCCGATTGAAAATGGAGCGAGCGGACCTCAACTTGAAAGAGGGAGTATGTTTCTCTATCTCACATTACTTTCAAGGTAACACTTACTTTCTTACGGGAGCATATGACCAACTTGATGGTAACTGTCATGACACAAGTCCGAGCATCTCTCGACTCACTCATGCATGATTTTCTTGCTTTGGGGCAAAGATAGGAATAAGCTAATCCTCAACGCGAGGAGTAGACTTCCCGACTTAGTTAATCTACTCACCTGTTGCGGGGCAACGTAGATTTTCTCGTTCCCGATAATTTTCTCGCATTCTTGCATCGTCATTTTTTTAGCAAAGGGAATGAGATTTTCATGAAATGTGGCTAATGCTTGGAATTGCCGTGTTCATGTCTTGCATGGTTTACGCGTGATTGTTCTTTACGTTTAATTTACCAACTCTGATTAGGGAGTATAAACATATATGATGCGTCGAATGTACGGAATGGGGCATGAAAGAATGATGAAAGGCAATCCATTTCCATATATGTCCCACATTGTAACCCCCGAAGAGCCGAGCGGGAGTTATGTTCTGCATTCACAAGGCAAAGGGTTTTCTCGCGAAAGGTACGACAGCCGAAATGACAGAGGCATTTATTCCCTCTATCCAAATACTATATGTTGCCCTTTGCTTAACCCCTTCGAACGATGGTTTCGTTTCAAACCCCCTGCCAAGAATATCCCCACATTGGGGCAATTTCAGAAATGCAAAGAATGAGTGAAATTTTCTTGCTTTCACTTGCATTAATCGATTGAGTGTATTTGTTGCATGCGAATTCTATGTTAGCTCAAGGGCCTTAGACATGACGAAGAGCATTTCATTTCTACATCATATACATTTATCCTTTGCTTTACCCAATTTGAGCGGCGAATTCGTTTCTTGAAACCCAATTGGTGATCATCCTGAAAGGAAATCATTTTAGACCATCTGATAGACGAGTCAAGTGCCTTGGGGCAAGCTGAAACTTGGAAGATCCGATAGCATAATATGCAAAAGATTTAGGTGAGACTCTTCTTCTCTCTTAACAAAAGAGCTCAATAAGAAAGATGGGAGTAGGGAGTAAAAAAAAGCAAAGCTTGCCATGCAAAAAAAAAAAAAAAACAAGCAAGAGAGAGAAAAAAAGAAAAAATTCGAAATTCAAGCATTCAAAAAAAAGGAGGGAAAGAGGTAGTCTAAAGAGCGAAAGGGCCCACTCCCATCGGGAAAAAGAAAAAGAGCTCTCTCAAAAGAAATTTCCGGAAGGAAGGGAGATCTCATCTGAATTGGTTCATAAAATGTTCTTCAAAGAAAGATAATTTCTGAAGTACATTAATGAAGATTACCGATGGCACTCTTGATGAAGTATCGAGGATGGATGATCGCTAATCTTATCATCATACACTCCTTTGCTCTGAATAGGCCTTTCATTTTCAAGCCTACCTTGAGCCTACATTACAACCCTTACCAAAAGTCTTTTCGGATTAGGGCACTAGGGTTAACGTAGGATTTTAAATGCTCATGAATATCGCTCGAAGAAGTGTGAGCAAGATCGTTTTTATCTCATTTCGCGGGGTTCTTGGCTTGTAAACCCGAAGCGGATAATGAAGAATTTCATTTCATAAGCTTTGACTCGATTGGAGTCCCCTTTGATTAAACCTTTGACCTAGCCCTCATTACGGTCCTAATCAAGACCTCAAGATCGGCTTCATTGTACCAATTGCGAGATCACTCGGATCATTGTTGAATGTGGTGATGGTAAGATTGAGTGATTTCTCTTAAATCATGCAGTCGGGATAAATATCTTTTCTCGAGAGTGAGAGAAAGCCCTTTCGGACTGAAGTTCCTATTCATATTACATTCGGGGCATTCATGATGTGATAACCTTCTTGAACAAATTTGGTAATGTAAACTTGACAGAATAGTTATGCATAAACCACATTGTGAACAATTATGGCATGTGAGCAAAATGCATATTTTTGTTTTTAATCATGCTTGACAAGAACTAAAGAAATTGATGATCGACAAAAAGTTGTGCATGATCTTATTGTTTAATTTTGTCATGTATGCTTGCACGTGTTACCTTTGATACTTGTCGACAAGTAACATATTTTTTATGATCGAATTTCCTTTTCGAGTCTCGAAGTTCATCCAAGGATTATTCAATGAACAAAGCCAAGCTAGCAACTACCCACAAGATAATCCTTCAAATTCTCAGATAAGTATGTCCTTTACTTACCCGATATTTCCATTCTTATACTTGAATTAGGTATGTTTCTTTATCATTGCTCGACACTTGAATTGAGCATGACAATCCCGACATTTGAATTGGGCATGGTGGCACAATACTTGGTTGAAGTCCACAAGGGTGATTTCCCAATGGCCAACTTGTTTGTCCCTAGTTGAAGTCCACGAGGGTGACTTCCTAGTTTATCGTCTCATGTTGAGATCCACGATGGTGATCTCTTGAGAGACAATTTCATGGTTGAAGTCCATGAGGGTGACTTCCTAATAATTCGTCTCGTGTTGAGTTCCACGAGGATGATCTCCCGAGAGGCAATTTCTTGAATCATGGTGATAGTCCACGAGGGTGACTTCCCACAATAATAGTTCACTAACTCATAGTCGAAGTCCACGAGGGCGACTTCCTAAGAGACAATTTACCGATTCATAGTTGAAGTCCACAAGGGCGACTTCCTAAGAGACAACTTACCGACTCATAGTTGAAGTCCACGATGGCGACTTCCTAAGAGACAATTTACCGACTCAAGGTCGAAGTCCACGAGGGTGACTTCCCAAGAGACAACCTACCGACTCACGGTTGATAGTGCACGAGGGCCACTTCCCGAGAGTCAAAAATAGTCAGCTTGAACCATAACTCAAGCATATTTCTTTACAACACATATCTTGCGCTGTCTCGCGTCAGAAGGAAACTACTGGTAACAGATGGGCTTAGTACCTTAGTATTTTGGCATCCACTGGAAGTCTGGAAATTAAGGGAATCATCGGCGTATGAGATATTTGCCAAAACAGGTATTTTCGTATGCGATCCATGCGCAAGTTTCTCTAATACAGAAAAAAGGGAAATCTTTGACACATGTTATTTACAGCATTGCATTTCATGCATCATTTCACCTGCATCGGAAAATGGGATTCAGTCCCACCAAAAATTACTATGATTTGCATTTTCAAAATTTAGGTTTCAATTTTGGTCTTTGAGCGAAACCTCTGCGAGTCTCCACTCAAAGAGGGGCAGCTGTTGACACCTAAATTTTAATTTTCATTTATCATTTCATAAAAATGAGAATTAGTAATGGTTCTCAGAAAAATAATTTTATCATGCATAGCACATTTATTTTCCGTCAGTCAAAAGCATGTTATGGCATTTAGGGTCGGATGTCGGGTCAATTGAGCTTAATTTGATAGGCGGCTGGACCAGACTAGTTTGTAAATTTCGAATGAGGCCCCGAGGTGATGCCGAATTTTTCATCATAATTTTGGACTTAAAACAGCCCGTTTGAGCTCTTAAAATTGCAAAAAGGCCTAAATTAATTATCCATTTGATTAGTTAAGGTCCAATTGGGTCCGGAATGACAAAATGAGCCCACAAAAGCCTAGGACTTTGGTCCAACTTGTGGGAGTCCTCATTTGGACGAAAATCATAGTTATTTTTAATAAATAGGACTCCTTAAAAGTCAAAATTTTTAATCCGACGATTGATATCTAATGAAATTTATGAATCGAACGGTCGTCGGTAAACCCTACGCTTGCGCGCAACCCTTTGTTCTATAAATACACAGTTATGCCTAGGGTTTAGGGGGGTCGACAGTTTTTCTGCACACACATCCATGAGCCTTCACGTGAGATAGAGAAGAAAGACAAGAGAAAGGGAGCAAGGAGTCTCGGGCGGGGATTTCCTTTCATTGCCGAGCCTACCTTCTTCGGCGAGTTGCTTCTACTCACTATTTTTCTACTATTCTTGCTCACGGTTTGCTATTATCGTTCGGTAGCTGCTGCTCTTCTGGTGCCTTCTAGTCGCTGTTTGGTGTTCTTGCAGTGGACGAAAAGTAAAAAAAGAAGCAGGTCATAGATTGCGATCATTGCTCCTGTTGCTCAACGATTTCCGTCCCTGTTACAAGCCAAATTCCAAACGGTGCTGCTGTCCAGTAAAAAAAAAAAAGAGAAAAGACAAAGAAGAGGGGCACAAAAGGTGTTCTTGTCATCTTGTGGAGTATCCATCAATATATGTGCACGAAGGGACAACATAGCAAGACAATTTTGCTCAATAGCTGTCCACAATTGCGAGTTTTCTCCATTAAAGCCAATTGATCATCCATCGTTGCGATCGAGAGCAACTTAGTCCGAAAGCATCATCACAATTCGTGAGTACCATAGTCGACCGATCCATCCCTTGAATTTAGTGTGCAGAAATCTTCGGGCAACATTCGGATCGGGTAACAAGTAATTCGAGTTTGTCATATCGTTAAAGTTTGTTGCCAATGCGATCGCTTGTTCTTGTGCCAAGAAGTTAGACTTTTGTTTTTTCGGAGATTAGTCATTAATCATTATCCAGAGTATAAAAAAGTCATCAAATTGAAAGCATGCACGAAAAATTCGGGTTTTTACTCATGATATCATTAGATCCGAAAATATGAACATGATTTGGTTGAATTTCACTTCATCTTGTTTGTCTTGATTGAATTTGGATTATCTTGCATATTCTAAAATTGATCGGATAAAAGCGAATTTTGGCAAAGATAAGTTAGTGATATTCAATTGAGATTTGGTGGGTCGTTCATAGATAATGATTGATCTTTGCATATCAAATTTGAACTTTTCCGCATATCTTTTGGCTTGCGGATGATTATGCATATCTTGAGCATATTTTCGGATTCTTTAGGAAAAAATATTCGGTGTATCTTATGGATAATCTTCGAATGGTTGGATCTGAATTTTTTCAAAAATCTGAATATTTTGGATGAGGTCACACCCCGATTGAAAATTTCAAACATATCTTTAAAAATCTGGGAAATTATCTAAAAAATTCATTCTAAATCTCAAGAGTCTTTCCTAAATTTAAAAGATATGCAATCCCTTGCGGATAGGGCCATATGCCCTTGAAAATTTCAGAATCCCTTAAGGATTTTAAAAATTCAATAAATATTTGCACATTTTTAAACAAAACCGCCTATAATGTATGCTCCCCGGTGCCTAGCCCCGTCGGAAAATTAAATCACACGCCACGCCCATGATCTTATGGGATGGGATGGTGATTTAAATATAGAAATTCGTATTCTGCCCTTTGGCGAGAAGGGACGTTGTATTTCTATATATTATCCGCATACTGGCTCGAATCTTCGAGGATGTAGCGGATAAAATCTCGCTCTGGCCCGAATCTTCGGGAATGAGAAGATTTATCGGAAAATCGGATTTAAAGGTATATTATGGGTATTTTTGTTTAATTTTGTTCAAATTCATTTGTTTCAATTCAAAAATTTGAAAAAAAAAAAAGGAAAAAGGAAATCAAAATCACAAATCATCAATCGGGAAAAAGCATTTTCATGAAATTTGGTACCGAAATGGTGTTAATTAAAAATTAACATAATCAAGTCCCCGAACCCTAAATCTCTGGTTAGCAGAAAATAGAGTATTCTCCCGTACTTTATTTAGGTATCTAATCTACCTACCAAAAAAGATTAGTGGCGGCTCCTACAAAAGAAAAAAAATCAAACCTAAGTTGCGAATTGGTAGGGCTTGGGAGAGTCCGTATTAGGTTAGTTAATTCATCCGATTAACCTAATAATCCATTAACCTAAATTAAATTTTTAGGTCGCGACACTTCAACCGGATCTCGACTCTACCACGACACTCGGCCGGTCACTCGACCAAAACCACGCCGCGCTGCTTGCCGCTTCCACGTCCGCCGTCCCGAAGCCTCTCCGTGTTGCCTCTCTCTCTCTCTCTCTCTCTCTCTCTCTCTCTCTCTCTCTCTCTCTTTGAGTCCACAATTTGCTCTGTTCTCTCCAAGTTCACTCTCTCTCCCTCGACCAAACCACATTGTCGCCTTCCCGACCCCATTGGCGGCTCGGGTAAGGGTTTTCAATCCAAAAACTGAACTCCTCTTTGTAGTCCCTCCACCAAAACCACAGCTCTACCGTCTCGTAGCCCCTCTACTGCGCCCTTGTCTTTCTCCAAGTTCACGGCTTGCTCTAATCTCATCCATTTAAGCTCTATCTTTGTGGAAATTGTAGGTGCTCTCTTTTCCAAGTATCTTCCATTCAATTGATTCCACAATGACTATTTTCTTTTTCAACTCATAAGTAGGAATTCTTGGTTATTCACTTCAATTTGCTTGTTGGGACTTCTTGGATCGTGTGTTTGTAGACTTTGCTTGTGGTAGGTTGCTGGTAATCCGAGCATCTTTGACGCTTTTTGGGACTTCAATTCTAGGAAGGAAGCAGTTGATAGGCTCTTGTTGCAGCAATTTCGAGTTACGTGTATAGTTTTTTTGCTGGAAATTTTGCTAGATTTTTATTATTGTTGAGAAGCCAGTCTTGAAAAATGTACCCAAGGAGCGAACTCACTTCATAGTTTGAGTGGGCACAATTTGAGGGTCTTCCCTCATTTCGAGCTGTAATTGTGTGGATGGATTGGTTACGGGTATTCGCTATCAAGTTTCCTGCCCTCTCTTCACCTTTGCTTGAGCTCCGATTCCACATCTTGCATTTGTTTTACGATTTTTTCCGTCTCTGGTGAAAAGGCTATATAAGATTTGGGATATTTTTGAGATTATACTCCCACGCTACTTTGGAATGGTTCTTTGTTGTCATTTTTGTGTCATTTTTTTTTTTGTCTTTTTCATTGCTGTGATGTTTCTCATTTGGTTTATACACGACATTTTTTATTTGTTTATTTCCAGTGTAGAGTTTTTTCATCAGCTAGTTCTTACTTGTCTTATACACGGTTCATGTCTCAAGAAATGGAAAATATTACATACCGATAACTTATCTAGTTTGAGTACTCTTGGTTAAAGGAGGATGTAGGTCATTTTTGTCACTAATATTAGGCAGAGTACATCAAAATCATGAAGTTTCTTCTCATGTTTGCATGTATTCTTTGCATCGTTGTTGCACGAGTCATGATGGTGTCGGTTCATGCTGCTTCCTCAATGTGCTCCATGACCGAGAATTTGCTTGTAGCATCCTGTAATAAACTGCAGTTGACTAACATTGAAGATATATGACAAAAACATTTGACCAACCATCAGTAATTAGTGATTCGATGCGAGAATTTGGAATGAATCTAACTAAAGTCAAGCGCTGAGTGGGCAAATATGAGGTGTGATCGAGGGAACATTTGCAAAAGTCAAATTTACACTAAACTCTAAGAGAGGGGAACTGGTGGCTCTTAAGATCCTAGATGAAGGGAAGGTTCTGAAACACAAAATGGCTAAACGGGTTTCTTTCTATTGTCCGTCATGGTTATTCGGTTGCTCGCTTGTGTCTTATTCTTTTATTAGATGAGAGTGGATTTCTTATGTGGTAAGAGACAACTTTAGTTCGAGTGCATTGTCCCAACAAGTCAAGGTAATTACGTGCCTTCAATCTCTATCCGAACATGCTTTTATTATCATTAATGTTCTTATTTTAATCAATTACTAGTGTAAGATGATTGGTATCAAATGGATCTACTTGCATCTATGGATATCAATGTTGAGATCAACTTGCACATTATAGCCACAGTCACAACTTCTCGGATTGATATGGCTTACCGCGGCGCTAACCAAGTCCGGCAAGTAGTCTTCACAACAAGTAAGTCTTCATAGCATATGTCTTGAATTGCACTTAGCAGAAAGTTGTCTGTCAAGTTATGCCACATCTTCTCAAATTGTCATGAATTGGAAAATTAGCTTATCCAAATGCTTCTTAGTCCGAAGATTTTGCCTAGTCATGCCTCCATCTTTTTGGGATTCTCATGGTGTCACTTATTGTTGTGAGACCATTTCTTGTCTTCGATCCATTACTTGATATGAAAATATCAAACAAAAGGTGCACATATCATGTTATATTTGTTGGTACGATATATGGTATCAAACACCAACACATCACCAAAACGATCGCAATCAAATTTGGACAAGCTATCTCTCCAAAATAAATTTTTCATTCTACCATCTTGATCTACCTGTATAGCGTAGGAAAACATTGGGGTTTTCATTTGCATGCAATGAAAATGATTCAAAAGACTTTGACAATCTCCCCTACTTATACCATCAGATTTTTCTGTTTGCAATAAATTTTGAGAATCGCGCAAGATGAAACCCAAAATTTTGCTTCCTCCAGCTTTGTTTGCTAAGTATTTATGTGCCGCAGTTACACCCCCCCTCCCCCAAATTTCTACTTTAGCCAAATCCACTAAAGTGCCCTTTTCATAATCGGATATCCACCTTCCGCATCTAATGAAATGCCTCTGATTTTCCGCCACAAATGCATGATTATGCTCGGGAACGTACTCTATTACTTCATAGACACCATTATCAACCTTAAATTTGATACGGGCAAGACACCCACCTCTAACTTCAAACCTCTCATATTTCTTTTCTTGATCGGATGAGCTGATAGAATGCTCTTCACAATTACACACAAAAGTCCATCGAGTTATTTCTCCTTTCCTATTTCTAACCAAAAGACCCTTCCTCACACCAAATCCTTTATTAATTGCATAGGCCACGTACTTGTGATATGCTTCAACATCATTTGAAAAAACCATCCCTACTATAAATTCAAATTCTTTTTCCATATCATGCATTACATATGCAAGATGGGAGGTTTCATGCTGCAACTAATTGGACAAAATGTAATTAAGTAGCGCTTTTATTAAAAATATAGTATCTCGTTTGTTACTTAAGAAAACAAAATATGCTTCACATAATATGAGTGAAGAATTACCTCCGATTCAGCCATTCGAGAATTTTTACATGTGCAAATTAACCGATGTGATGACTTTAAAATAGAGATAGTTCTTCCAAGTTCCTTCCTAATAAAACACAGAACAAACATTTTTTAGAATACAGGCCCAAAGAAATTTAAGGATTAAAATTTGCAGCTAAGTTATTATAGGCCGGAGGCTCTTACCAACAAAAAGTAGACAAGATAACTCGAGTCACCAAAGATGGAAAAGTAAAGCCGAAATAATTACAATGGCATGTGCAATGTTGTGGTCACACCTAAAGATGCGAGAAAAATAAAAATAAAAAATAGATGAGCGAAGAATTGTATAGAAAATAATTGACAATGACATGTGCATATGCAATAACTCAAAAGGCATGCAGCTAATCATCAAAAAGGTATTTCATGTAGAACAATCTATATGCAATTGACTAGGAACCAAAGATTATTGAAAGTTTTCAATTTTGGTTTTCGTGCATGCCACACTATAAATTATATGTGCCAAAAACCTTTTCCTAATGAAATACAAAACATACATTTTTAGAATGCAATCACTCGCACGATAATACTTTATGAGCGGTATTACCTTTATGTCACTTGCACAGAACATACTCATGCTACACCATAAGAAACTTGACATTGCTTTTAAGCCTTAAAATTCGCACCGAGGTTGTGCTACACAATTACTAAGTGACTTATGTATGCTCGGTGGCTGAAAGTTGCAAGCTCTAAACGCGATGTTATTTGCCTTCCCAAGCTGCACAAGCTATTCCACTTCGTCAATCCTTCACTCCTTTACCAACCCATCAACAAGAAGCTGAAATGCCCAATCGACAAGCCAATGGATATTGATAATCTCTTCGCATAGCTTGAAATTAGTCTATCCTATTTCGCTATACAATAGTTTATCATCGTTCAAATTACCACACTCGGCAAAACCCTCGATTAAAGAAAGCTTTAGCTTTTGGATTTCAAAGAAGGGAAACACTAACTTGAGGTTGTCGGATACAAAGGAAAAATCAGAGCAGTCAATGGGGGTAGGGGAGGTGACGGCGTAGGAACGGCATGGTTTTGGTCGAGGGAGAGAGAGTAAACTTGGAGAGAACATAGCAAGCCGTGGACTTAGAGAGAGAGTAAACTTGGAGAGAACATAGCAAGCCATGGACTCAAAGAGAGAGAGAGAGAAGAGGCGACAAAGAGGGTTTCCGGGATGGCGGAGGTGGAAGCGGCGGCGGCGGCGGCGGCATGGTTTTGGTTGAGGGACTACAAAGAGGAGTTCAGTTTTTGGGTTGAAAAACCTTACCCGAGGTCGTCGGATGCAAAGGACAAATCAGAACCGCCAATAGGGGAGGCGACGGCGTAGGGGCGGCGTTGTTTTGGTCGAGGGAGGGAGAGTAAACTTGGAGAGAACAAAGCAAGCCGTGGACTCACAGAGAGAGAGAGAGAGAGAGAGAGAGGGGCTCCGAGATGGAGGAGGTGGAAGCGGCGGCGGTGGCGTGGTTTTGGTCGAGGGACCGGCCTAGTATCATGGTCGAGTTGAGATCTGGTTGAAGAAGATAGAGAGAGAGTGAACTTGGAGAGAGAGAGCGTTCGTCGATCTCACTTGGGAGAGAGAGAGAGAGAGAGAGAGAGAGAGAGAGAGAATTAATGAGACTTGCCGCTCTCTTTTTGAAAAATTTGACTAGGGGATAACAGAGGAGAGGAGAGAGATAACGGAGATGGTTGGATCTCTATTTTTTGAAAAATATGATTAGTGGGGCCCCATTAGTCACGTGTCGACCTGTCAATGGTATAATGCACTATTTAGTTGGCAAATCTAATCTAGCCAATATTTTCTCTAGCATCGAGAAAGCAGCGGCTTTGCCTTGGGGCTGGATCGGCACGACGGACCAACGGCTCGTCTCGGTTGGCGTTGAGATTTTATAGTCGTCGGTTAGAAAATTCAGCGACGACTTTGGACGGCTGGTGGCGATGGCGGTAAGGTCTCAACCGTGAAAACTCCTTCTCTCTCTCTCTCTCTCTCTCTCTCTCTCTCTCTCTCTCTCTCTCTCACTTGTGTTCCGGGTATTGATTTGCTGACCTCATGTTATGTGGCATAAGCGCGCTTAAATAGAATTTTTTTTGGGTTTCGCCTATTTTGATTATATACTAGATAGCCCCCTCAAACTTTGGGATATTTGCCATTTGGTCTCTAGGGAAAGATTTGTCTTCAATTAAGTCCTTAAGTGGCCTCGCTTGTGGGCTTATTTGCTTAGTTAGACTTATCTTTGATTAATAAGCTTTTAATTAAAGGCCTTTTTCCCTAATTAAAGTTTAATGGGTTGAATTAAGCTACAAATAGGCCCTAAGGCCTTTGAATATTTCAACCACACTCCCCTCTTGCCTTGGATGAATTCTGCTTTGTGTTTTGGCTCGATCCACGGGCTAATTTCAAGACTCTTTCCACCGCTGGTCCGATTAAATGCAAATGCATCTATTGTAATTTAAATTAATCTAAACAAAAATTTACTAAAATGATATAAATATTTTTGCTAGAGACTAAAGTTAGTCCCTAATTTATATTTATGAAATTAATGCTTATGAGTAGCCAAAATTTAGGTGTCAATAAGGATAATTGTCGGTAGCTAAGATTAATAGAAATAGACAAAATCCCATGATTAACGTTTTCAAAATAACGACAAAATGTACCGAAAAGAGCTTTACCGAGATGTTAGTGTAGTTGAGTCCCCCTTCCCGGATCTCTAGTTCGCAGAAAATGAAGCATCCTTCACGCTTCACTTGACTTCTAACCGGCCTCAAACTGGTTAAGGGTGATTCCAAAATGAAGGAACTCGTAAATAATGATAAACCAGGTTAACCAAATGTCATGGATTGGTAAGGTTTGGGAGAATCTATGCCAAGTACTAGCGCTATCTCGCTCTCACTTGGTGACCGGTTAATCATTCTAAATTGAAACACCTAATGATATATTAGTGGTGACTCAAATGCAAAAATACATTAGTTCTAATGAACCAAGTTAACCAAATGTCATGGATTGATAGGGTTTGGAAGAATTTTTGCCAAGTGTTAGCACAACCTCCCTAGAGGCTTTGATCGCTCCCACTTAGGGCGAATGATAACCATTTTGTTCATGAGAGATATTTCTAGCTAGAAATAGTTTTTTCTATTTCTATTCCCTAGATGAGTTTATGAGCAGAGTGTTGAGAAAAATCCTAACTGATTTTGAAGTTGCCAAAACAATCCATAATTTCTTAATCTAAGTCAATGCAATGAAATACTTATTTTGTAGAATATCCATAGGTGTGGATTATACAGGATTAAATCTGATAGAAAAGGCTAAGATGTTGCTCTCGGGGACTTGGATACTATATTGAGCTCAAACGTTAAGTGAAGAGCTCGGACGTTGAAATGTTTCTCAAGCTCTGAGAAGAGTATTTCATGTGCAATGACATTCATCATTAATTTTCTTAAAAATCCCTAAAATCACCTATTCACTAATTCTAGGTGATAACACTAACCACAACAATTAGTATCAGAGCATGGTGCTCATATTTCTATTGAAATATTATTACTTCTGAGCTAACGATTTTTATGGATAACAACTTTTCTCCTACATGGATTAAAGGTGGAAGCAATAAATGACCACCTTACTTCAAAGGAAAGGAGTACAGTGATTGGCAAAATAAATTCAAGACATATATCAGATATCAAGACCCGTAGATCTGGAATGTTGTTCAAAGAGGCGTTGACCTATCTGCAAGCACTTCAAGCGGATCAAATGTAGGGGACAACACCAACACCGCTCCCACAACCGTTATAACCGCCCTCGAATTAGCAAATAGAGATGCCTGGATGCTAAAGCTATTTATTCTTGCTATAGTGCATTATCTCCCACTAAATACAAACGTAGTGAAGATTGTTCCTCTTCAAAGCCATACAAGACAACCTCTACGTAACTTATGAAGGGATGGACAGAGTCAAGGAGACCAAAGTTAACATACTCCTTGGCCATTATGAAGCTTTCAAGATGAAGGCTAATGAAACGGTTGTCGCGACACGACCCTCGGAGGGAGGTCGTGGAGGTCGGTATGTTGGGTTAATGAATTGCTAAGTCGGCCCACTTTTGGAGGCGGCGGGCTTTTCTTGGCACGGGAGGCCCATATCAAATCGTGATAGGAGTATTTTCGAAGGAAATTTCATCGATTCGTTATCGATCGAGTTCGACCTTAGTAGGCTGAGTATCATGTACAACGTGTACATGAAAAAAGGAGTCTCCACAAGCCATTTTTAAAAGGTTGGCTAGATACCTCACCAAACGATTGAGAGAGATCGTTCGGTTCTCCAAAACCAGATATTTTAGGTTCGAGGACTTGGTTACGTCGATATTTCTATCAACGCCCTTTCGGTACCTAGTGTTAAGTGATTATCCTAACTATGATTTCATGCAGGCGTAGCTTTTGGGTGAGGTAAGTCTAAATCTAGGTATAATGCAAATCGGGAAGATTAATCATATCAATCACAACCACTAGACTAAATGCGCAATTAAGGATCCAACGTGCGGGTAAAGCACATCAAATCAAGCATGACATCACTAGTAAAGCCCTAAGAATTAGAGAATGGTGTGATTAAATATTGGTGTCGATTTGGGAAAGACTAGAGACAATTTAGCCAAAGGGACAAAATCGTTATTTTGGAAGGAATCTAAAGTCAAAACTAAGAAAATAAGTTAATCTGGCCATTTCCTATTTTTTGTGATTTTTTTGGAATTTTTCTAGAATTTTTTTTAAAATTTTTTTTATAAATGAAATAAAGGGGGTTCGGGTCGAGGCAACCCGACCCGGTCGAGATTGAACATAGACTGTGGGCCGGGCTTCACGCGAACCGGGCTAAGCTAATGAGCCCAGCCAAGGTCAAGAAGACAAGACCGAACTAGGCCGAAGTCCCATTTCCTTTAATTAAAACAAAGTGGGCCCAATCTCAATAAGGAGATCGTGCCCAAACTTCCCAACCGACCCAGACAGGCCCAACCCCTTCTGACTCTGGCCCAAATTGAAATGAAAGAGTAAAAATGCCGCCACCCGGATGCCGAACTCACGATTTGAGCCTTCTGCTCCTCTTCCTTTTGTATATATATATTTTTTACTTTCTCTTCTTCTTCGGGACTTCCTCATTTGTGAGCTGTTGGAAGTATGGGACAAATTGAAGGTGGATGAATAAGAAATTGATGCTCAAAGAACACCCTTGAGTTGAAAGTGGGAAGTGAAAAAACACTAGTCCCACATTGAAAAGAAAGAAGGCTTTAGAGTGCTTTATTGATAGTTACCCTCCTTTTGAGTAGTAACTGTCACAACACAAGTACTATGCCTCGCGCATAGGCGTAAGGGGGGTGCAAATCCCAAGCCCCGACGGAGGTCCAACGAGCTGAAACTTGGGCGCGAGCGCATGACCCGCATACACGAATGCAAGACCGAGAGGTGGGCCTCGCAAAAAGCCCAATTTTGCCTTCCGATTTATTTTTCCAACTCAAATTGTTACAATTTTCTGTAACGGTTGCCGAAATCGATATTATAATGGTGGATTAATGGCATTGCTGTTACGAAATCAATATTATAACGGCAGATTTAATCAGCCGTTATAATTCATTAGCAGGTTAATGTTGAAACGGCCGCTGAATTGATTCTATTGTTACATAATAACGGCAGATTTAATTGGCCGTCATAATTCAATTTCCGAAACGTCCCCCGCCGACCCTAGAAGTAGGTGGCTTCCCATCCAAAATTTTTTACTCGTCGCAAAATCCTCTCTCTCTTTTTCTATTCTTAGCATTTGCATTGTTTTCGATAGTGTTTGGTTCCGCTTTGTTCGGGTTCGTCGAAGCCTTGAAGTGTTGTGCTTGTTTCTTTGCTACCAGCCATTGTATCCTGGGAGATAGACGTTCGCGAAACCTCGACCACATACTAGAGGGGACAAATCTGTTTTAAGGAAACCGTGTCGAACACAGGCCTCGGTATTATTTGTATCGATTCCATTTCTTTCCAATACCGTTATTGCAATTCAATTTTTGTTCGGATCCGTGATGGCACTATTCTAATTTCAATTTTAATACGATTATCAATTTGTTCGCGATATTTATACTATAGCCATATTGAATTTTGCTTCAATCTTAAAACAGAGTCGCACTTGAAATTCAAATGGCTACTGGAAACGAAGTTGTTGAAGTGCTCGCCGACAACATCAACCAAAGTACTGTCTCTGCCTTGCTCGTCCAACCGCCTAGATCATCCTCCGCCCCTGCTGCAGTTTCTGTCCACCATGGTAAGAAACCCGAAAAGTTCAATGGATCGAACTTTACAAGATGGCAGCAAAAGATGCTGTTTTACTTAACAACCTTGAATCTTGCGAGATTCTTGACCGAGGAAGCTCCTAAGCTACCCGAGGGACAAACGGATAAGCAAGCCTTCAACGTTGTTGAGGCCTGGAAGCACTCTGATTTCCTATGTAGGAACTATGTCATGAAAGGTTTACATGACTCGCTGTACAATGTCTATTGTGCAATAAAAACAGCAAAGGAGTTATGGGAATCCTTGGATTGGAAATATAAAACAGAGGATGCCGGAGCAAAAAAATTTGTTGTCGGTCGATTCCTTGATTATAAGATGGTGGATTCTAAGATCGTGATCAGTCAAGTGCAAGAAATTCAAGTGATCTTGCATGAGATTCGGGTTGAAGGCATGATCTTGAGTGAAACCTTTCAAGTAGCTTCTATTATTGAGAAGCTACATCCTGGGTGGAAGGATTTCAAGAACTACCTCAAGCACAAGCGAAAGGAAATGAACCTAGAGGAGCTAATTGTTAGACTTCGAATCGAAGAAGATAACAGAGGTTCTGAACGCAAATGGTTCAATCTTACTATGGCTAAAGCGAATGTTGTGGAGCACAAGCATGGCCCCAAGAACAAGAAGATTGCCAAGCCAAAGTTGGGACCAAAAGGAGGAGTTTCCAAGAACAAGTTTCAAGGAAAATGCTTCAACCGTGGCAAGATGGGTCATAGATATGTGGATTGCAGATTTCCAAAGAAGAAGAGTTATGAGATAAATATGGTGAATAACATCGCTCAAGACGTGTCAAACATAAACCTCTCTCGCAATGGTTTCGAAGTGAACTTGGTTGGGTCCAATCCGAAGGAATGGTGGATTGGCACCGGTACCACTAGGCACGTATGCTCCAATAAGGACCTATTCACAACTTTCGAACCAATTATTGGGGAGAAAGTTTTCATGGGAAACTCTGCCTCTTCTGTCGTCGAAGGCCAAGGGAAGGTACCGCTGAAGATGACATCCGGAAAAGAGCTTACTCTAAAAAATGTCCTATATGTGCCAGAAATTCGAAAGAACCCGGTCTCTAGGTCTCTGTTGAACAAGCATGGATTTCGTATGGTGTTCGAGTCGGACAAAGTTATTTTGTCTAAATCTGGAATGTATGTGGGGAAGGGATATGTAACTAATGGGCTTTTAAGCTCAATGTAATGACAATTATCAATAAAGATAATTAGCGTTCCATTTATTTGCTTGAGTCTTCCAATTTATGGCATGGTAGACTAGGACACGTTAATTATGATACATTGCGTAGATTAATTAACTTGGAACATATACCCTCATTCCAAATTGATTCAAAACATAAATGTGAAATTTGTATTGAGGCAAAATTAACCAGATCATCATTTCAAACAATTGAAAGAAACACCGAACCCCTTGAATTAATTCATAGTGATGTTTGCGATTTGAAATTCATGCAAACAAGAGGTGGTAATAAATACTTTATTACTTTTATCGATGATAGCACGAAATACTACTATGTGTATTTGCTTAAAAGCAAAGATGAAGCCTTAGAGAAATTTGTTCTCTATAAGAATGAAGTTGAAAATCAACTTAACAAGAAAATTAAAAGATTGAGAAGTGATAGAGGTGATGAGTACGAAGTACCAATTGGTGAATTCTGTGCACAACACGGAATTATACATGAAGTAACCGCACCCTACTCACCTCAATCAAATGGTGTTGCTGAACGTAAAAATCGCACATTGAAAGAAATGATGAATGCATTATTACCGAGTTCAGGTTTACCTCAAAATATGTGGGGTGAAGCTATTTTGTCAAGCAATTACCTTTTAAATAAGGTACCTCGAAAGAAAGAGGATAAAACCCCTTATGAGCTATGGAAAGGTAGGAGACCATCCTACAAATACTTACGAGTGTGGGGGTGTCTTGCAAAAGTGGCTGTTCCAACACCAAAGAAAATAAAGATGGGTCCTAAAACAGTGGACTGTATCTTTATAGGCTATGCACATAACAATAATGCATATCGATTTCTTGTACGTGAATCGAAAATTCCAGATATACACAAGAATACGATCATGGAATCTAGGAATGCATCATTCTTTGAAGATGTATTTCCTTGCAAATCCAATGATGGATCAAGTTCGTCTAAACGAACGAATGAAACTATGAATGGAAAAAGTCATGATTCGGATCATGAATTAGAACCCAGACGTAGCAAAAGAGCAAGAGTGGAAAAATCATTTGGAAATGATTTTCTAATTTATTTGTTAGAAAATGAACCATTAAACTATGCGTAAGCCGTGAATTCTTCCGAGGGACCTCTATGGAAAGAAGCAATAAAAAGTGAAGTTGATTCTATTTTGCAGAATCATACTTGGGAGCTAGTGGATCTTCCTCCTGGTTGTAAACCTTTAGGGTCTAAATGGATCTTTAAAAGGAAAATGAAACCGGATGGCTCCATTGATAAGTATAAAGCCGGACTTGTAATCAAAAGGTACTGACAACGAGAAGGCTTAGATTACTTTGATACTTATTCTCCAGTGACGAGAATAAACTCCATCGGGATGATACTTGCAATTGCAGCATTGCGAAATCCAGAAGTACATCAAATGGATGTAAAAACAGCTTTCCTAAATGGTGATTTGGACGAAGAAATCTACATGGAACAACCTAAGGGTTTTACGGTTCCAGGGCAAGAAAGGAAAGTCAGTAAATTGGTGAAATCATTGTATGACCTAAAACAAGCGCCAAAGCAATGGCATGAAAAGTTTGATTATGCAATGATTACCAATGGATTTAAGATCAATGAATGTGATAAATGTGTCTACATTAAAGAGACAGAAAATGACTATGTCATTTTGTGTCTTTATGTAGATGACATACTCATTGTTGGTAGTGATGACAAAACAATCAAATCTACCAAGAATATGTTGAATTCAAGATTTGACATGAAAGATGTGGGACTTGCTGACGTGATTTTAGGAATTAAAATCACAAGAACGTTAGAAGGTCTTATTTTAAACCGGTCACACTATGTGGACAAGATTCTTGGAAAATTCAACATGAATGATTCTGGTATTGCTAGAACACCATTAGACAATAGTCTTCATCTGTCCAAGAATAGAGGAGAGGGTATTTCTCAAGTAGAGTACTCTAGAGTTATTGGAAGTCTAATGTACTTAATGAGTTGTACTAGACCGGATATTGCCTATACGGTTAGTATATTGAGTAGATATACAAGCAATCCGAGTGCTAATCACTGGAAAGCAATAGTGAGAGTACTTAGGTACTTACGGTATACTCGGAATCATGGCTCGCATTATACCGGATACCCAAATGTTCTAGAAGGATATAGTGATGCGAACTGGATATCCGATATAAAAGACTCAAAATCTACTAGTGGATATATATTCACATTAGCAAGTGCAACTGTATCTTGGAAATCCTATAAACAAACTGTTATAGCCGGATCCACAATGGAATCTGAATTTATAGCTTTGGATAAATGTGGTGAAGAGGCTGAATGGCTACGCCATTTCTTAGAGGATATTCCAAAATGACAAAAACCTGTGCCACCAATCTGTATACATTGTGATAGTCAATCTGCGATTGGAAGAGCACATAGTAACATGTATAATGGTAAGTCTAGACATATACGTCGTAGACATAATACCATTAGACAACTACTCTCAACTGGAATTATCTCTATTGACTACGTAAAGTCAAAGGATAATATTGGGAATCCACTAACCAAAGGGTTAAATAGAGAGTTAGTTGAAAAATCGACAAGAGAAATGGGACTGAAGCCCATGAAAGAATAAGTTGATATAAAGGAAACCCAACCTAGTTGATTGGAGATCCCAATATCTAGGTTCAAAGGGACAACCTAATTATATAAACTTAATGATGTCACTGTCGGGGTTTATCCCTAAAACCATTCCTATAAAATATCGGTGATATTGTAAGGAAAATGATAGCAATATTTTGCTTTAATGATTCTTAAGTTGAGTAAACAAATTACTCAAAATTAAGTAATCACCTATGTGAGAGAGAAGTGGGGCCGCTTCAAAGGAGAATTATTTCGGGCTAAATTCTTTAGAAACTCTCGCAGAACCAGGTTGATGTTCATGGCCAAAACGAACATAATCATGAGAACCGAACAAACGTTTAGGTGATTCCTGTGTGAAGTGTATGGTTCATTTACATGAGAAAGCGGGACAGTTCAAGGACATCATGTCTACTGGACAGCTAGTAAAGTAAATACATTTTCATAAGGGAAGGTTCAAAGGATAACACCTACCTATCCTATGTAGGTTTCAATCGTTGAACACTATCACGTAGTCAAAACTAAAACAATTTTCATTCATGTGGGGGATTATTGGAAGTATGGGACAAATTGAGAACACCCTTGAGTTGGAAGTGGAAAGTGGAAAAACACTAGTCCCACATTGAAAAGAAAGAAGGCTTTAGAGTGCTTTATAGATAGTTACCCTCCTTTTGAGTGGTAACTGTCACAACACAAGTATTATGCCTAGCGCACGGGCGCAGGGGGGTGCAAATCCTAGGCCCCGACAGAGGCCCAATGAGCTGAAACTTGGGCGCGAGCACACGACCTACGTACACGAATGCAAGACCGAGAGGTAGGCCTCGCGAAAAGCCCAATTTTGCCTTCCGATTTATTTTTCCAACTCAAATTGTTACAATTTTCTGTAACGGTTGCCGAAATCGATATTATAACGGCGGATTAATGGCATTGCCATTACGAAATCAATATTATAACGGCAGATTTAATCAGCCGTTATAATTCATTAAAGCGTTAATGTTGAAACGGCTGCTAAATTGATTCTATTGTTACATAATAACGGCAGATTTAATTGGCCGTCATAATTCAATTTCCGAAACGTCCCCCGCCGACCCTAGAAGTAGGTGGCTTCCCATCCAAAATTTTTTACTCGTCGCAAAATCCTCTCTCTCTTTTTCTATTCTCAGCATTTGCATTGTTTTCGATAGTGTTCGGTTTCGCTTTGTTCGGGTTCGCCGAAGCCTTGAAGTGTTGTGCTTGCTTCTTCGCTACCAACCATTGTATCCTGGGAGACAGACGTTCACGAAACCTCGACCACGTACTAGAGGGGACGAATTTGTTTTAAGGAAACCGTGTCGAACACAGGCCTTGGTATTATTTGTATCGATTCCATTTCTTTCCAATATTGTTATTGCAATTCAATTTTTGTTCGGATCCGTGATAGTACTATTCTAATTTCAATTTTAATACAGTTATCAATTTGTTCGCGACCTTTATACTATAGCCGTATTGAATTTTGCTTCATGAGCTTCATAGAGAACTCTCGAGCACCTCACCAATGTTCCCATCTCTGGCCTTCGGCCACCGCTCGTCGTCCAACACTCGCCGCCATCCTCGTCGGATCCAATGCGACCCGATCCCTCCTAGTCTTGCTCGGACACCGTGACGCTAGCTTTGCTTGGCCGCTACACCGCTGGACACCAACGACATCACGGTTTCTGCTCACTAACGACGATCCACTAACGCCGACCGCTAGCCAACTCACACTCATTGGTTCGAATGGGACACACACACTGGGAGAGTCGACAACGAAAGAGTTGAAGGCAAGCTCGTTAAAGCATTTTGTCAGACGGCGTACATTGACCAAACCAACGGGGGACATGGGAAAAAGTACACTAGAAATGCCATAACTTGTGCACGGCGTTCACTTGAATACCATAACTTTCAAAACGTTTACTTAAATGCCATAACTTTAAAAAATCATTCACTTGAGTGCTACAGTAACTTTTTCGACGTGCTACGTCAGCTTTCCGGCGTCTACGATAACTTTTTCAGCGCGCTACAGTAACTTTTCCGATTGCTACAATAGTTTTTCCAGCTGCCACGTCAACATGGCACTCAAGTGAACGATTTTTGAAAATTATGACACTTAAGTGAACGCCGTACAAAAGTTATGGCACTTTTAATATATTTTTTCGGGGACACGGCTCCTTTTGGGATTCGGTCTCGCACCAAGACCCACAACAAGCAACAAACACGCTAGAAAACAACGGTTCAAAGCCCAACAAAACTAATATTACGCGAACCGACCGACAGTGAAACTTAGTCCCTGTTTTTTTTCTTTTTTTTGCTACGTTCCGTCACTCCTCTGCTTTTTCTTTTTTTTTGGGTCGAAGTCCCTCCTCTACTTTACCCAGCACCTTATGGACTGGAGTAAAAGGTTTTAAACTTTGGGCCACGCACGGGACATATCTGAAATGAGAGCATCCCAAAGACTTGAGCCCATTTTTTTATATATATAATTGCTTATTTATTTCTAAGGCAAAATGAGGTTGTTAATCATGAAATTGTTTCGACCCACATGCAATTGATTCTCTCTATGGATTAAATGTCGTAATTGACTCCGGGAAGGAAGATGAATAGACAGGACTCAATTTGAAATTTTTTGGGTTCGATCATGGACATAAATGTAATTGATATTCAAAGAAGACAAATTATTATGTTTTTCAAATTTTTGTGACCCTGAATACTATTTTTTTTTTATTTTTTTAATCTATTTTTATAATAAAAAGAAATTAAAAAATTTTAAAAAAATATTTTTTGTTCAAAATTGCTTCCTTAGGCTGGGCTAAGGCTTCCAAAGTTGATTTTGTAATTTTATGATTTTTTTTATATTTTTAATTAATTTTATAAAAATAAAATGATAAAAAATCATGTGTCAACAACGGTGAAAGAAATGTTTGATAGATTCACTGAAATAGTGAATGGCCTCGCCTATCATGGGTAACCTACTCTTCATTCCTACGGGAATGAAAGAATCAATGAGGAAACTCATTATAAGGTAAGAAATCTATTGCTTTGAAATCTAATGCTGATTCTGATGCTTCAGATTCTGAAGATGAAGACGATGAGGAACTAGCAATCACGGTTAAGAGATTCGGAAGAATGGCTAAGAAGGGCAGAAACTACAAAGACAAAAAAGATTTCAAACAATATGATCAAAAAAGATCATTTGGCGGTAGAGACGAAAACAAAGATGTTATCTATTATGAATGCAAAAAGAGAGGACACATTAATCCTAATTGCCCTCTCCTAAAGAAGAAATGAAGGGATAAAAAATCCAAGAAAGCTCTAAAGGCATAAACCTGGAGTGACATAGAATGGGAAAGTGATGAGGAACATACCAACATTTCTTTAAAGGCTAACTAAACTCTGATGATGAATTTGAGGTAACTCATCTTAAAATTCCTCTTGATGTATTTGAATAGATAGATGAAGCGTGTTCAGATTATAAAGCTGCTCTTAAAAGGCTTTATGAATTGACAAAGGAAGTAGCCAGTTTGAAACAAAAAGATACCTCTTAAAAGGATAAAATAAGTTTTCTTGAAAGTGAATTTTCTCAAATAAAAAAAAATCTGATTTAATTTCTAAGGAAAATGCGGATTTGAAAATTAGGAACGAATCTTTAAAAAAGGAAAATGATTCTTTGAAAAAGGAAAATATTTCTTTCAAAAAAGAAATTTCGGATATCAACAAAAAATTTTCCTACGGTTAAAAAACGTTACAACACATTCTTTCGATACAAGTTACTTACTATAGTAAATCCGGACTTGGCTTTCAAAAGGAAAGTAATTTGAAAAATAATTTTCCTAAAGTCAAAGAAAGGCTTAGAAAAAGACCCTTCAAACACTCTTACAAAAACCATTTTCAAAAACAGTTCGTAAGATTTGAGAGACAAAATTTTTCTAAATGCTCAAAATGTAGTGAAACGAAACACTCTAGAAGTTACTATTATAAAATCTAGACAGAACTTGAGATATCTTGAGATTTACAAACTCTTCTAACCCAAAAGGACCCAAACAAATTTGGGTACCAAAGAAAACTCGAATTCTCTTTATGCTTATAGGTACCAACAAAAAGAAGAAATAAATGGTACCTTAATAGCAGATGTTCTAGACACATGAGTGGAGACTCCAAAATATTTATCAATCTCACTAAGTTTGATGGAGGAAGTGTTTTCTTTGGCGGCAACAATAAAGGACCAATTATTGACAAAGAAACCGTGAAGATTGGCAATCCCTTGATCAATGATGTCTCATTGGTTAAGGGTTTGAATTTCAACCTCATAAGTATAAGCCAATTTTGTGACATTGGGTACAAAATATCTTTTGTGGAGAATAAATGCTCGGGTGTTAGTCGGGACGACAAGTGCTCATTCATAGACATAGATATAGCAATATGTATCTTCTGAATACATCATCTGAGGATGTAAAATGTCTAGTATCCGTCAAAGATGACCTAGAACTTTGGCACAAGAAGCTAGGACCTATAGGTTTCAAACAAATCTCAAAACTTTCCTCAAAGAGGCTTGTGAGAGAACTTCCATATGGTAAATTTGAGCAAGCAAAGCTCTATGACACTTGTACTCTTGGGAAACAAGTAAGAAACCCCTACAAATCAATAAATCAAGTTTCCACTAATCATGCTCTGCAGCTCCTATAAATGGATGTCTTCGAACCTACTCGAACTCAGAGCATTGGAGGTAAAAAGTATTGTCTGGTAATAGTAGACGATTACACTATATTCACTTGGATTTTATTTCTTGCACATAAGAATGATGCATTCTCATATTTTGAAATCTTCTCAAAGAAAGTTCAAAAGGAAAATGGTTATTCAATTTCCAACATCAAAATCGATCACGGAGGAGAATCTAAAAATCAAATCTTTATAAACTTACGTGATCAAAATGATTTTTAACATAATTTTTCTTTTCCTTATACTCCACAACAAAACGGAGTAGTTGAAAGGAAAAATTGTTCTTTACAAGAAATGACACAAAAAATTTTAATATAAAGCAAAGTTCCTTCTCATTTTTGGGCAGAAATTGTTTCTACTGCATGTTACATCATAAATCGTGTTTTTCTGAGACCATTGCTTGAGAAAACCCCCTATGAGCTTTACAAAGGCAAGAAATCAAACATATCATACTTTCATGTATTTGGCTATAAATTTTTTATCCTTAAGAATTAAAGTGATTGTCCGGGTAAGTTTGATGAAAGATCAGACGAAGACGCATTTCTTGGTTATTCCACCTCAAGTAAGGCATACAGAGTCTTCAACAAGAATACAAGAACAATTGAAGAATCAATGAACGTGAAGTTTGAAGATGAAAATGACACTTAGAAGATAGACAATGAAGACACCACATCATTCGAGAGGAATCCATCATTTGAGTAGACTTCGGCATCTGAATACACAAAAACACATGAAGCTACTCAAAACATGGAAGATATTTAGACTATTACATCTTCTGAAGATGAAAACTAAGAAAAATCTCCAGAATGTGAAAATGACAAATCCAATAAGAACTGGAAATACAAATCCAGCCATTCTACGGATCCTGTCATTGGAGATATAGAAGGATCATAACAAGATCTAAATTGAAAAATGCCATAAATGCATTCCCACTTATTTCAAAAGTTGAGCTCGAAGGAATTGAGGAGGCTCTTGCAAACAAAAACTGGATAGAAGCAATGCAAGAAGAGCTACATCTGTTCAAACTCACCGAAGTTTGGGAATTGTGCCCACACTAAAGGATCATCCAATTATTGTAACTAAATGTATATTCAGAAACAAGATGGATGACAAGGGTAAAGTTACAAGAAACAAGGCAAGACTCGTAGCAAAGGGATACTCTCAAGAAGAGGGAATTGACTACGATGAAACATATACTCCAGTAGCAAGATCCGAATCTATCAAATTATTACTCGCCTATGCCTGCTACAACGACTTCAAACTATATCAAATGGATGTGAAGGGCGCATTCTTAAATGGCTACATTAAAGAAGAAGTACACGTGGAACAACCTCCAGGCTTTGAAGATCTAAAGAATTCAGATCATGTGTATAAACTCAAGAAAGCTCTCTATGGACTTAAGGAAACGTCGTGAGCCTGGTATGAAAGGTTAAGTAATTTTCTTGTTGAAAAAAGTTTCAAAAAAGTTAAGATAGACACAACTTTATTCATCAAAAGGAAAGGCAAAGATATCTTGCTTATCCAAATATATGTTTGTGACGTCCCCGACCCGACCCTCGTGCTCGTAATAGGAAGCTTAAGCTCCTTTAGGGCTCTCGGTCCCTTGAATCCCTCCAAGAGCACTACGACTTTTCACCATTTCAAACCGAGACCGTATGAGGATCGTAAAGTCGTGACGTTGCGGAGGAGGACATATGTGTCACACCCCTGTGTTTAAATGAACAGGAAAATGACACGGCCGTCCTCGTACCTAAAGGACGCAGCCTCGGATAGAAACCAACATAAGCTTGACATCAAATATATATATCCAACTACATATACATATAGACTTCTGTCTAAACATAAAGTTGGCTCCTCCATCAGAGTTTCTACAATCCTCAAAGATATTTACATATCACCACTCAGCTAAACCCGACGACTAACAACATATATGTATACGACTTCCCTTAGGTCATACCCAAAATCTGACTCCCAAAAGCCCCCGACGTTTGTGCTCTTGTTCTACTTGCCGTTGATTGAAGAGCCCGAAAACATGTAAAAGGAATGGAATGAGCAACTACAGCTCATTGAGTAGTACATATCTCTTCTAAGCGGATCGAGCACTCACTATGCACAATAATAATATCAAAACTCTAATTCACATAAAATGAATAATGTCACTTTAGCTTAACGTATAATATTTCATTAGTCACCAATATAAAAATCAATGGTCAAGTCCATTGATCAATCTCCATCAAACCAAATATCGATGGTCCATTCCATTGACCAATCTCTTGCTCATATGAAACCACGATCACAACATAATGCCTAGTGACAAGGCGACCAAGATTCCCCCCTTGGTAAGGTCTCCACCTATTATCAGCCGGTGGTTCGGCCCCAAAGGATATCCTAAAACTGGTATGCATACCAAAAAACCCTTAACCGGGTTCATAGCCATAATGAGCATCAAACCGACATTTATTAATAATCCACAAAACAATCCAAAATCCATTTCATAAACCAGAATATATCTCACAACTATTTCGGATAAACCGGGTTCACAAATCGAAACACATATTTCACAATTTATTTCGTAACACATTTCTGAAGTGGTTCGTACGTATCAAAACGCAATAAATGCTTGATCCAGAATTTTTATGCAACAACCATGCCTTTAGTGTTCATAATATATATCAAATCCGTACCGCCTTCAAGTTATGGCTTTATAAATTCATAAAAGAGATAAGCACCACTCACCTAATATAGCTCAATTCAAACCTCGAAAGCTAATTCAGGCCTACAAACTCGAATCCTATCAATTTAGCGAAAACCGGTATCACGGTCAAGCAAAAATGCTACCGTAACTACGAATCGACTAAGTTAAACTCATTCGCTAATCAAACTATTCCTACGTGTTAATAAAACGCCTATCCGAATCGCATAATCTAAACTATCCGTAACGCGTAAGCGTAAAACTTCAACTATATGGCGTAACTTCGAAACTATTATGACTGTACTAACAAGGGGCTCAAATACTTACTAGATGCTGAAAAACGCTATTGATTCGGCTTGATTCTTGACCAAAACGAATTTATTTCTATCTTTCTTCTTCTTCTTTTTTGCATTTTCCTCTTGCTGTTTTCACGAGTGAATGAAGTACTCGCTCCTTTTTATAATCTCGGCTGAGCACTAATATTTGAGGCGGTGACTCTCTTTCCTTTTTTGTTTTTTTTTTTTTACTAGTCAAATGGTCAATAGACCACATGGCATCACAAGGCCAAAATATAAGGCCAGATGCCATCTACACATATTACATTCTACCCTCCTTAAAAGAATTTCGTCCTCGAAATTTAAACTTACCTCAACTATTGAACAAGCCGGGGTATTTGCGTTTCGCTTCTTCCTCGAGTTCCCAAGTAGCTTCTTTTTCAGTATGATTTTCCCATTGTATCTTTACATAGGGAATAGTCCGATGTCGCAACACTTGATCCTTCCTATCTATGATACGAATAGGTCTCTCATCATAAGTCAAGTTCTCTTTCAATCTCAAAGGTGTAAAATCTAGTATGTGTTTCGGACTCGACACATATTTCCGTAACAGAGACACATGAAACACATTATGTACTCCCGATAACGCTGGTGGTAAGGCCGGTTTGTAAGCAACTTCGCCAACCCTTTCTAAGATAAGAAATGGTCCTATGTATCTTGAACTCAACTTACCACGTGTGCCAAAGCTCATAACGCCTTTCATGGGAGAAACTTTGAGGAATACGTGATCTCCTATATAGAATTCCACGTTATGCCTTTTAGGATCTACATAACTTTTCCGACGAATTTGAGCAGTTTAAATGAACAGGAAAATGACACGGCTGTCCTCGTACCTAAAGGACGCAGCCTCGGATAGAAACCAACATAAGCTTGACATCAAATATACATATATATATATATACACATATAGACATATGTCTACACATAAAGTTGGCTCCTCCATCAGAGTTTCTACAATCCTCAAAGATATTTACATATCACCACTTGGCTAAACCCGACAACTAACAATATATATGTATACAACTTCCCTTAGGTCATATCCAAAATCCGACTCCCAAAAGCCCCTAACGTTTGCACTCTCGTTCTACTTGTCGTTGATTGAAGAGCCCGAAAACATGTAAAAGGAATGGAATGAGCAACCACAGCTCAGTGAGTAGTACATATCTCTTCTAAGCGGATCGAGCACTCACTATGCACAATAATAATATCAAAACTCTAATTCACATAAAATGAATAATGTCACTTTAGCTTAACGTATAATGTTTCATTAGTCACCAATATAAAAATCAATGGTCAAGTCCATTGATCAATCTCCATCAAACCAAATATCAATGGTCTATTCTATTGACCAATCTCTTACTCATATGAAACCACGATCACAACATAATGCCTAGTGACAAGGCGACCAAGATTCCCCCCTTGGTAAGGTCTCCATCTATTATCAGCCGTTGAATCGGCCCCAAAGGATATCCTGAAACTGGTATGCATATCCAAAAACCCTTAACCGGGTTCATAGCCATAATGAGCATCAAACCGATATTTATTAATAATCCACAAACCAATCCAAAATCCATTTCATAAACCAGAATATATCTCACAACTATTTCGGATAAATCGGGTTCACAAATCGAAACACATATTTCACAATTTATTTCGTAACACATTTCTGAAGTGGTTCGTACATATCAAAACGTAGTAAATGCTCGATCCAGAATTTTTATGCAACAACTATGCCTTTAGTGTTCATAATATATATCAAATCCGTACCACCTTCAAGTTATGGCTTTATAAATTCATAAAAGAGATAAGCACCACTCACCCGATATAGCCTAATTTAAACCTCAAAAGCTAATTTAGGCCCACGAACTCGAATCCTATCAATTTAGCGAAAACTGGTATCACAGTCAAGAAAAAATGTTACCGTAACTACGAATCGACTAAGTTAAACTCATTCGCTAATCAAACTATTCCTACGTGTTAATAAAACGCCTATCCAAATCGCATAATCTAAACTATCCGTAACGCATAAGCGTAAAACTTCAACTATATGGCGTAACTTCGAAACTATTATGATTGTACTAACAAGGGACTTAAATACTTACTAGATGCTGAAAAATGCAAATGATTCGGCTTGATTCTTGACCAAAACGAATTTATTTCTATCTTTCTTCTTCTTCTTCTTCTTTGCGTTTTCCTCTTGCTGTTTTCACGAGTGAATGAAGTACTTGCTCCTTTTTATAATCTCGGCCGAGCACTATTATTTGAGGCGGTGACTCTCTTTCTTTTCTTTTTTTTTTTTTTTACTAGTCATATGGTCAATAGACCACATGGCATCACAAGGCCAAATATAAGACCAGATGTCATCTGCACATATTACAATATGGTGTCCCAGGAACACCGTCCTTATAAACGACCCTTAACCGTTTTTAATCTTGTTAACAAATTGCACACGGAAGCGATTACATATTAAGCTTTCGATTATTTATGATACCTTAAGGAACAATTATTAATAAAAATACACTTCATCTATTCATATCATTTCCATCAAACTATGTCGGTTTACAACATATATATATTTATGCATCAATTAACGGCTCCATCTAGGAATTCTACTTCGGGATAGCAAGATGCCCCAAAAAGTTACATACGGGCTTCCAAAAATTCCTCCAAACTACCCAGTTGCCTAGGGTACGCGCCATTCATCTTCATATTACTATTGCCTCATCAAAAGACTTCATCTTTTCTTTGCCTTTTCAATTTGCATGTGGCAATCCTCCGCCCGAAAAGCCTCTTGGACTCGAGGCATCGGAAAATGGTCCTATGAGGTTGCCATTAGAAATAACAAAATTCCAAGATCAAGAGAGTTTCACATCCTTCACGTATCTTTGATCCTATACTGTAACACTTAGAGGAGAGCACATGTCACGCCCCGAACCTTACGAGCACGCCAACACCCCGCACGGGCCGTAAATTTATAAACTTCCCAAGGATCCAACGGCAACGAACTTAAGCCTAAAATGATAAGCACACGCGGAAGCGAGAACTACACTCCATACAACGGAATGAAATACAATGACTCGGGACGTAAAAGGGGGATTTAAAACTTACTCCATACATTTCTTAAAAACGTCAAATTGACTTTAAAAGTTACTACTTGATAATTCTCAAAATACAACTTCTCTTAATAAAACAAGGGAGATGAAGTTTAACCTTACAGAGCTATACGGGCGAACACGGCCCCAAATATAAAAACACAGCTTTCTAAGACTACAAAAAGAAGTACAATCGGGTAAGGTTAACGGTTCATCTACTTCAAAAAGGGCATCTTCAAAAGCCAATCCATGGCGGTCATGGGACTTCATCATTTGGGACCTGAAAATTGTTATCCCACGACGGGGTGAGAATAAATCTCAGCAAGTTATTCCTAAACCTAGACCAGGCCAGTAGTACCTCCAGACAATTCCTAAAACATGTAATTCTACCCAAAGGGACAATTGCTCAACAAGCAAAACGACAAAAACACACTACAAACATAAGATAGAAGTTCGCAATTCAAGTCATACTTTACGGTTTTAAGGTCGAGCTTCGTACTTGGACATTTCACAAATCACAAGATCATAAAAGGTGTTTCCTATCGTATATCTCAATCACATACCGATCATTGATATCATATTGCCAAGTGCCCGCGTCATAACGCTTTAGGCCATTTTAAGCATTAAGACTCGCGTAATCACGCATCAAGTCATTATAAATATTAAGACTCGCGTAAACACGCATCAAGTCGTTATCTCGCGTTTAACGCCTCAAGATAAATTCAATTCCCCGCGTATCACGCTTCAGGGTATTATGTGATCACATATATATAATCAATTCGTTCACTTAGCCAAACTTGAATTCAAGGTCAATCATGACCTAAACAACACAAGCCATGCCAATTAACCATAGCACTTGCTCGAGCAAACATGAATTGCACAATCACAAAGGACATCTCATGGTTCGTCCACTATGCCCCAAACACATCAATTCATTCATGTTCCACATCATAATGTCAAACATACTAGAGCAATTTATCAATTTAGTCAATCGATCATTTCAATCCCTCATGACCGAATACAAGGTACTTAGCTAATCAATTCCAAATGCTCAATTCACATTGGCAAACCATAGCCAAACATAATAACGATAAGTAATCAATCCACAAGGGCACCTCAAGACCAAACACATATAGGCCAAGTAAGTTAATTTAGCCACGTCCATGCATCCTCGGCGGTATCCACCTACTGATTTCTACATCCAGACCTAGTCTCAGAAAAACTGACATTTTTCTAATCTCTTTTTGAGCAATCCAAACTCAGAATCATGTTCCTCATGATCTTACGGTCGTGTGGGAGAAAATGGAGCTCAATTCGGACTCCAGACGGCCTCGAACGAGCCATTTCAAATTCGACGCGCGCTGAAAAAGGGGATTCACGGGTCTCTCGGGTTTCACGCATTCTTCATACAAAACTACCCTAAAATCCTACCAATCCAATTCTAAACCATCCATTAGTAACCTAAAGTCCTAGACTAAGTTTAAGAGTAACTTACCACAAGATTGAAGCTTGAAAAGCCAACCAAGGGGCGGCAAGACTTCACGACCAAATCTGGAACAGATTTGAGGGCTGATTCAGTCCAAGGAAAATGCTTGAAGTCAGCCAATTAAATCCTCTTAATCCACTCCAAACTTCTTCCACAACTTGTCTAACATACTAAGCGAGGTATATGGAGTTTCTTACCTTGAAACCACCCAAGAAACTCCTTAGAACAGCCCTACAAGTCCAAAATTCCAGTGAAGGGCAGCAGCTGTTTTGGCTTGGCTTTGCGGGCTCTCAACGGCTCGGGAACGGCGGTTCAAAGCTCACGGTGCTCTTACGGAGGAGGGTGGTCGATCGTGGTGGTGGTGAAGCATCCCGATGACCAATGGACAAGGTAACAAGAAGGAGATGGTGGTGAGAAAGGGGAGAGGGAGAGTAAAAATGAGCTCTTGCTTCTCAAAAGCTTGTTCCCAAAGCCAAGAGAAAGAATGAGAGATTGAGGTGATGGGTTGTCTTAGACTAGGCTTTTGACTTGAGGGGGGCTTAGTAGACTAGGTGGTTGAGGGTTTTAAGGAGAGTTGTCTAGGGAGTCACATCAATAATTCAAACTTTTGGCTTCTTGCAAATAACAACAAGAGGGGCAATCTTGTAAATCCAACTCAAGTCTAAAGACTACTTTGCCCTTAATCTAACTTAAGGAATGAGCTCTAATCCAATAGTAAAAGAGAAATTTCTAATTCCATCTATATCTCACTTTTCTAATCATTTTGGGACGAACCGTAAACTTAATTGACTTTGGTGAGGCGACATCCAAAATATTCATATTGTGATCCTTAAAAGTTCGATGTCCAAGTTTGAAGTCCAATTTAATGGCTAATCCCAATTGATTGCAACTCAGTTTATCTCAAACTAATGGGCGGCTCTTTAGGAGTTACGCGTATCGACCTTATGATTCGTATCATACTCAAGCTATGGCGACCTTAGTTGTCATGTGATTGCGAGGGTCGATCATTAGTTACGAAGGACGCGATCATCAAGAAACGGTTTAGGAACGTTCACAAATTATACTGTGGTCAAACGGAATCACCCGCGATCCAATTATATAACGCTAGCAATTTGTTCCTTAGTCGTTCCTAGATCGGCCTATAATAGCTAAATCTTCCCTCGACAACCCTTATGGCCAAATTGTCGATCCATGGTCAAGTTCTTAGGTCCACGTACCCATTTCCCGATTAGCCATTCCCCTTCGGTTAGTTAACTCAAGAGTGATCAATTTCGAGCGAGATTTACTGAAATACATCGATGACATTTCATTACTTCAAAAGGGTCGGATTTCGGAATGTCACAGCACACGAGTGTAAGAGTGATAGACAAGAAGTATACTCACCAAATTATAACCTCTAAGCTATTCACTAGTGGAATCCAACCGATCAGTTGTCGGCGTGAATAAGTAAATGTAAACTTGAATAAAGTCGAACCACTATATCCTCTGTGCACATTCTCTTACTCTTACTCTCTCCGATTGCTTACTGTTATAGTTTAATTGTACAAAGCGTTGCATCTAAGAATATCACTGTGCGAACAAGCTATCATCATCCGAACGAAGTTCCGAGCATTCTCGTTTACATTTCGCATTAATTCTTGAAAAATCCCTAAATCACCTATTCACCTCCCTCTAGGTCTAAGTGATAACGTTAGCCACTACGGAAAGAACCGTGTTTGATAACGATACAAACTTTCTATTCTCGGAATAAAAATTTATTTGATAACAACATAAAATTTCTACAATTGCCGACTAGCGACGGATGGACCGGACGACGGCCAGAGACTAGCGGAGAGACGAATGCGAGAGAGAGGGACCAGCGGACCGGATACCCGCTATGAGAAGCACACAAGAAAGAAGGAGAAAGCGATGAGAAGAATTCTAATTTCTATTTATGTTCCAGAAATAGTAAAGTAGAAAATTCTTGCCTCTCATTTTTATTCCAAACATATTTCTAGGCTAAATTTTTTTATCCAAAAATAAAAAAATGAAATTGTTTTGTCAAATGGATTTTTGTTTCAAACCTATTTCCGAGAATAGAAAAATAAAAAATAGAAAAATGAAATAGCTATCATTCGCGCCCTTAGCATACTATCAACCTAACTAATGCCTGCCCCACTTGGAGGGGTTCGCCCCAATGTCCTTAAAGTAGGAACTCCATTGTACATGATAGTGACTATTTCAATTTTCATTGGAGGACTCCATAATCATCTATTTACTAATTATTTCATCTCTCTCTGTTTTTTTATATTTGACCAATTCATATATTCTTATCTGTTCCACAACCAGGTTGGAAGGAGCCTCATCCAATCATACTCTGATTGGTAAGTCACAAGTTATGAACATCACATGTATGCAAACTTAATCAAAATAAGATACATATGATGTCCATACTTATAACACACATGTATTATTGAAGGGAGCTCTTTCTACTAGGATTGTAGGAAAACACGAACCTTTGTATCAATCCAAATAATCGAATTAGATTTCTTTTTTAAACTTTTTAATTAGCCCTTTTCTAAAAATTAAATAATTTCATAGCACCTATTTTTTTTTCCCTTTGAAAGGCTTAAAAACAATCGTCTTTCCTTTCTTTCAAAACCTGTCTAACTAAACACTACCGAGTATTGCCATCTAAAGCTGACTGCATTTGCATCTGCCCTTTAATGCCATGCCTTTCTTCATGGCAACTGTCGACAAACCTCCACATCTTTGTCATTGAAGTTTTCATATGTGTTTCTAATTAGTTTTAAGACAAGTTATGGTTGAGAAACTCATGCGGTGTAGTGGAGGCTAGAGTTTTAATAAGAGTTGCGCTTAACCACGTATGTTCCAACTTCAATGCTGCTTTCTTTTCTCGTTTCCAATCTGATTGTTTGTGTCTTTTTTTTTTTTTTTTTAATTTCTGTTAAGGTGTATGTTTGAGGACGTTAGGCAAAAGAAGTTACGCATCGACGATGTGGTGTAACAAGGAGCAATTAACATTATCCTAACTGGCACGTGCTCATTGGCTTACACTTTCGAGTGAAGATTGATCTAACCAGATATGTCGACGGACTCAAATTTTGGCTATCCCTAGGTAAAAATATCGAGCTTCTGCTATGACCTCCCGACACTTTGTCTTATTTTACATGATATAGTTCAAGCTATTGAATCCTAAATAGCTAAAGTTGTAACAATTGCAAGTTCTCATGACTCGATTAGTATAGTGAACTACATGCAAAAGCTCATGTGGTCCATTAAGTTCACTCCTCTAGAAATCATATTACATCGAATCAACACTCCGGATCTAATTTGGGACAAAAAAGAATCAACGCTCGGAGAAATTGACGATCCATATTTACCAAATACCGTTGGTAGGCAAAAAGAAGGGCAGAAAGCTTTAGGGGCAAACATAAGAAAAATTGCAGGAGTATCCAGACAAGAAGCAGAAAGCAATTACCAGAAACTGAGGATCCATAGCAGCAGGACATAACAGATGATTATAATCATGTAGAACTCATCTCCCACTACCTGGAATCAACATAACTTTCGCATGAAACAAACGCTTGAGGAACAGAAAACTCATAATTCGGATGACCAATGAAAGTCTGACTTATTCATGAAGCAACTGGACTGCAAAATCCAGTGTTGATTGAGACAAGAGTTTCAAAGCACAACAGTGACAGTAACTACCAAGGTTACATGGAAATGTTTGAGGCCAAACTTTTGCAGGATTGGATCGGGTCAATAGCAATGAGTCCTGCAGACATATACTCCTCTTGGTCTGCGCGGCATCGAGATGTACATGAGCACCACGTACACAACCACCCCGATGATGATCCAAGTTACGTTAAAGCTGCTGCCGTTGTCATCGTCTTCTTCCGATGAGCAGCACAACTTTCCCATCTCCGGCAGAGGCTCTGAAGGACTGATGAATCAGCTCTTTATGCGTGAGTAGAGCGAAGTATCAGTAACAGATGAGAGGGAGAAGAAGGATGAAGATGCCCCACTCTCGGTACAGCAGAATCAAGTTGACTTGAGATCTAGAAGTTTCTTTGAGTCAAACCTCCACCGAATTGCCCTTTGTATTCTTCTGGGGGTTTAAGTAAGAATCAATTGTTTTTTACATCTATTTCTGGTACAACCACTGATTGAGAGTGGTTCAACCTGCAAGATCGCAAAATTGGTTGAACTACTAATTAGTTATAAAAGTCTGGCAGCGACAACTCATAATAAAATTCGTAAAATCGGTGGTTGAAAGTCGCATTTGCTTCAGAGAGGACACAGAGAGTTGTTGAGCGGAGGGATTTCTATATTTGAAGTCTTGGTCAATGAATTTCGTGCAAAGGATGATGCTTTCAACGAGTAGTAAAGTAGGCAAGTGGAATGAAGACGACAAAGAACAAAGAAGGAATACTTTGGTTCTTCTTTTGTCAATTTATGTTACTAGCAATTTGTCCAGGTTGTCTGAAGGCTCCTCTCAACTTATTGTTTTACTGAGAAGGAGAAAGAGTTGCACGAAGTAGCGCATAGCAAGGCAAAAAAAATTGGAACAGAGGCTATAATTTAAACCCAAGCATGTATCAGAAGAAAGCCGATTTGGTATGCTGACCCGATCTCGACAGCGTGTTTTTTTTTTTTTTTGAATATACAGAAATAGAAATAGTCTTGATGTGGGGGCCAACGGTAGCTGGTTCTGTTAGATGTATGCCCTAAAGAAACCATGTAATAGTTACATGTTAGGAATTTCAGTTATACTTTTAATTTCTTATTTAATTAATGGCAAAGACATGCTCATTCATTTGTCCAGTTATTTATTATGTGAATGATTCTATAAGATCGGTTGTGACTTAACCTATTCTTGAGACGTCAAGAACATTTATGCTGGGTTTGCAGCTAGACTGAACCTTTAAATTGTTCCGGATCGATGGATAATTGAGTGGATATTAATGATCCTATTGAGACCAATGTGTTCTTAGCTTCACCATTAAGTGTTGGCTACTTAATGGAATGATGAGTCACAAGTCATTGAACATTATAATGCCCAAGTTAGAACACAGGTGCTTGTATTGGACAAGTTTACTAAACGTGATGCACATTGAACGATTAGTAAGATAGAAGCTCTTAGCGTGGTCAATGTCTAATTGTTTATGCTTTGATCTTGTGTAAATAATCCTTAGACTTGAGGCACCGTGTTGACTTATGTGTTGGATGGCTATAGTTCACAGGTGCCCATATTGGCGGTTCGTTAATCTATCTCTGTACTTGATGGTCATAGTTCATTCACATACGAAGTTACATGTGTGGACAAAATGAAATTTGTCTCCTAGTTACATGCAAGGTAAAATAATGATGTTATATGCGATCTAATCAAGACGCTGCATTGAAATCGTCGACCGGGTTTTAACCGAAAATGAAATTTTTATGTCTCGTATAAAGTGCTTGTCAATTAGATTTGTGCATATGATCGAATTGGTGGTTTAACAAATATTTTATGGTCTTTGTTTGAACGGGACATAGTAAGACAAAGGGATTGAATTACACTATAGCCAAAGCCGACGGGTTCATATGTTCTTAAAGCATTCACATTATCCGGGTAATCATGACATATGGCTAGATGTCAACCATGGCTTGTAGGACCTAGAGGTTGATCGAGACAATCAATTCTCTTGAAAATACTAATATATTAGTGCATGTCTTACTACGAGCTCATTGATGAAGATACGTATGTCACATAGCATGACCAATTCAAGATGACATTGAACGGGAAAGACAATAATACAAATATGTTTGCAATCACAATTCCGAATTAAGTCGAACTGAAATTAAATTAAATGGGATTTAATTTAATTTGTTATGGGCGCACACGACACACACACACAAGCCAACTCCAAAAAGTAACCTTCTTAACTTAGGGAAGAGGCCAACTTCTTAGTTTGGGCAAGAAGCAAGCTCCCTATCTTGGGCAAGAAGCAACATGGAAGTTTTTCTATAAATACTTTAGGGAGTGTAATTTTAGTGTGTGCAAGAGTGTGCGAGAGTAAAAACAAAAAAAATCTCTCTCACTTTTGTTCTTGTGGTGACCAAACTATTGAGAGTGCGGATAATTGTCTCCATGAGATTTCTAGCACAATAGAAATGGTGATCATCCGCAAGTTTCGTCTTGCTGTTCGGCGTACAATTAGTGATGTGTCCGAACTAGAGGTTCAACGCTTGTAGGACTCAAACCGAAAAATATCTGAACCAACTCGTTTCAAGCTCACTTAAAGAGGTAATTCGTTTAACCCCCTTCGTATGATCTGATTTTTGATTGAAACGCACAAACAACGCCTCTAGAGATAAATGTATGAATTTTATTTCCACTGGCATTTTATGTTTTAATATGTCTATATATGTTACGTGTATCCCAACACGTTCCTCCAGCGTTTGAGGACTTATATGTTCCGTTACATGATGAATGGTACTACTTCGAGTTTGAAAGCCCATGCTACAGAACAACCACAAACATAGGCGGTCTTTTCAAATTAGTTCAAGCGGCAATGCCCTGCAACTTCCTGAATTACTGGATTTATTTTTTATTTTCACAATTACTGAAAGTGTGCTGTATAAATCATCACGGCAGTAAGAGTGAGTCCAAAAAAATATCTTGGATTCCCATCTTTAAGGTAAAGGGTATTTTGAGATTATACGGGGCTTTTGGCTTTCTTTACAGCTTTTTTTTTTTTTTTTTTTGGTCAAAATTAACATTTCATTTCATTTACTTCCACGAGATACAAGAGAGAAATATTGCAATTCAACTGCAAACCAAAAAACATTCCAAACAACTTCAAAACAAAACAAGCTCTAGATAATAAAAGAAATCATCAAAACAAAGTTATGGGTTACAAGTTCAATGAGCTCATCTATGACTTCTTCATATCATAATCAACGATCGATCACCAAATTCTTGTTCAGTAATGAGCATACACTAAGAGCTCCATCTATTGCTACGACTTTGCTTTTGGCGGTATGTGCCCAGATTTTGCGTCTCCAATACCATCACTGAGCAAAGTAAAAAGGTTAAATGAGCATAGATTTGACACGAGCGAAACGTTCACGAAACTCCTCTAATTTCTTTCAAAACTGAACTTGTTCACAAATGAAACCAGAGGAGAGCGAAATCCCGAAAACATACCCGCAAAAAATCCCAAATCTAAACTAGATCGGGATAGAAATCTTCCAAAATAAAGTGAGTAAAACTTCTATATCTAAGCTAAATCGAAAGAAAAAAGCTCCCAAACAGGAGAAAAGCAAGAAAAGGTAAAAAGAAGATAAAAACAACTTAAGAAAATGATGAGGGGGCTCAGGAAATATTGCTGGCAGCTAGGGTTTGAGAGGGGAGGCGGAGGGTGGAGAGAGAGAGAGAGGAGAGGAACTTTGCTCCTTCCAATACGGTATAAAAAGACTATTGGGGTCATACATTCATAGCCAACATGATACCAATCGAATATACACTGCATGTGAATTTTTATGTCTACAGTCAAAAGTAATGTACACAGTCATGCCCCGTCGATTATCTCTTATCAATTTGTAAATAACAAAACCTACTACAAAACAAAAAAATTAATTTGTGATAAATGTAAAATAGGGTGCCGGTTTAGAATTTTTCGCGAAATAAAGAAAAAAATCAATTTGAAATATATCATGAAGTTAACTCTTGGAGTAATGTATGTCATGGTTTGTTTTGGAGAACAAAGCCACCGGAAAGGAGGAGGTTAGCGGCGGTGGTCTAGGTGGATCACCAATGCTTGAAGAGGACTCGGGTCTTGACGATGTCTTAAATGTGCAAGAAGGAGAAGATGTTGCTGATTAAGGCATCTGGTGAAGGTTTGGTGAAGGCACTTATGAAACCTCGGGGTTCCTCGCTTCGTTTGGGAGGAGAAGGAGGAGGAAATTGGCTTCATTCTGTGCGATTTGATTGTACGCCGAAGAACTTGCTTTGGATCAAGCCGCGGACGGAGCTATTGGCCAATGACATCATTCTCAAAGTTTATGTGAACTCTGCCGCCAAAAGGGCTTTTGAAGTGAGAGGTTATGTATTCAGATGATGAGCAAGCAACTAAAGACCGGATCTATTTATAATCTATTTTCATTCGAATTTCAGACCACATTGTCTATAAAGTTTGTTCCATGTGATGAAAACCTTTGAAATAAGAAACAACAAAAGAAGATTCTATACCGTGTAGGGGCAAACATAATGCGGCTCGATTGAATCTTTGATTCTTACAAAATTGACACAAACATTGCTACAGCTCAAACAATAAGTTACTATCCTCGTAAAGAAAATGAACCTCATGGACACATTTATTCACGGTGAAAATTCCAGCTACTCTATATTTAAAAAAAAAAATTCTAAGCTATATCAAATCATAAAGATGGATTAAAAAAAATTAAAATACATACCGTGGTTTGATCTCGCTGTTTGTTTTCGTTTCCAAATAGCTGAATCGAATTTGACCACAAAAAAGTGCTACGTTAAAAGTCAGAATTTTTCTGCTTTTGGGCAGCAAAGAAGTGCTTCAAGTTTGTCCTCGAAATCAAATTATAATGATGTCCATGCAGCTCCGCCCAAATACGTGTATATTTCCAAAATGCATGTCATAATGATCAGGCAGTTTCCTTAATCTTCCCAGAATGCAGATAAATGATATTCCCCTATGTTGGGGTCCATAGGGTTTACGGTGGTCCGCCCATGTAGGCAACCACACCACATGCACATTGTTTATAAGGCAATTATCAACATCTGTGAAACGTCATGATATATGTGCTTTATCTATCGTTCTTCCCTCCGCTAAGTTCCTCCGATAGAACGAAACAACAGAGAACAGTGAGACAACGGCAACGACAATTCTCCCTTCTCCTCTCCCGAAAAGGATATCGAGACGAACTCTCTTACTGCAATGGTAACATTTAATCCGTGAAAAACGAGATATGTCCGTTATGTGATGTATTTCTTCGATCGGTGATCCAAGGCGATCCTAAGGCTTGTTGATTTAGAGTAATTCCACTGCGTATGTTATTGAGATTGGTTCCCTTCAATGGTATCAGAGCCTTTGATCTTGAATTCTGATCTTATGTATGGTTATAGTTGAATTATCTGGATTTTGGTGATTTTCATGGGATTTTTATGAGAATTGTACTTTGGGGCTTTTTTTTGGCCAGGGAGTTCTTCAGCCGTTTCCGACCAAAATTCGGCAAATCACAGTTTGCCTTTGGAACAGCAGGGTCACCTCGCCATGGGGAACAAAAGCCCTAAAGTATCTCAGCATTTGGTTGTTCACCGGAGATGAATTTCGCGATGGAAGTTCACAGTTACGGTTTTTGCATCCGAGTGGTTTTCGCTTGATTCCGAAAAAATTACTTCATGGTGGGTCGCGTGCCGTTGGGCATCATGGGAAAAAAAAAAGGTAAAAGGGGAGGTAGTTGTCCAAAGTGGGTTTTCAACCCACCACCCCACCAGTCCGTCAGGCGCCTTAGACCACTCCGCCACGATGAATTTTGTCTGTGTAAAGATGGCACATAATTATCCTTATTAAAGAAGGGGCCAATCGTGCAGGTGAACGCACGTGAGCGGCACCCACCTGGTGGTGAGATACCCGTTTTGTTCCTCCGCGCCAGAAATTCTGGTTTTGCCCCCAGGACACGTGCATTACTCATTTGGCCCTTGATTTGCGCCAGAATTTACATTTTTACCCTTATCCAATTAATTTATTATTTTACCCCTTCAATTAATTTACAATTCATTTCTTGCCCACGTAAATTTACTATTTTTCCCTTACATGAAATATTGTGAATATTTTGCATGAAATTAAATGTACTTACTATTGATACCTTGTATTATGAAACTAGAGTATGATTTGATACGTAGATTATTTGTATATTAATTCAAATCATACTGTGCCATGTTATAATTACAAGATATATGGATCATAGTATTAATTGTGATATTTATTCGAGTGAGGAGTTTTATAAAGTTTTAGTAACTTTAGTGAACTCAATTTTACAGAAATGATTATGTTAATGATAATTTCAAGCAAAGATTCTTAGACGATGATTGAGAACATAGTGAACTTTCGAATCCGAGACCTTATGTGAAATTATTCATTAATATAATTAGTTAGTGTAAAATAGATGCATAAATGTTAGGCATTAATAGTTCGTGAGTACATGCCAATAGAACTTCATGTTCTAATACAATTGCTATAGCTTGTTAGAAAATCATAGCCGAGCTTGACGAAGGAAAGAATTTTGAACGGCATGAATTATGAAAACTGGAATATGAGAATCCAGTATATGCTAGAAAAGAAAGAAGCACTAAAAACTCTTAACCTAGTTATGGAATAACTTGAAGCTAGGAATACTGCACAATTTAGAAGCGAAAAAGAAGCATTTGCTACATGGAAAATGATGAACTTCATTGCTCGCTTTATCTTTGTGGCTGACATGAATAATGATCTTATGCGTGAGTTTAGGCATTTCTGAAAATGCCAAAGTCAAGTGGGAGGCATTAAACTAAGTTTGGTTAGACATCGATCACCGACTTAAGACAGATCACTATAAGATTTGACACTTCTATGATGTGTCATGGGCAGAATATGAAATCATATTTTGTGGCGTGTGTTAAACATGACAAGTGAACTGTAAGATACATGCCATATTTTGAAGATCGATGAGTAGCAAGTGTAAGCGATAATATGTTTTTTACCTTATAGCTGTGTGCATATGAATATCCACTTAATCCACAATAAAAGTTAAAGACTTTTGAGAATGCTATGCGACGCCTTGAACTAGAGGTTAATCGCCTTTTCGCGGCGAAACCCGAAATCAATATTTATTATGATAATCCTAGTTCAAATGAGTTTTGTGCTCCAAGTGAAAGCGTCAAGGTAGGTTTAAGAAGTGGAAAGGACAAAGGAACATATTCTTCTCGATAGAAATCGAAGTTTAACCAACATTAAAAAGGAAAATATCCTTTCAAGAAAAAGGTTTCAAAAAGTGAAGTGTTTTCACTGTGGCAATAAGGGTCATTTTGCTCATAATTGTGGTGAGTTAAAGAAGTTAGAAACCCTTTGTACATTTAAGAGTGTACATATGTCTCGGTTCGGTTTTCAGAATCGAATCTCATCCTTTGTGGATTGTAGACTTAGAGACCACAGACCATGTAGTGAAGGAAAGAAATGCCTTAGTGGAATTTCAATGAGTTTCACATGGAGCAAAGTGAATAAATGTGGAAAACAATTCCCGAGTGAAAGTTAAAGGGATTGGCACCTGTTAATTGAATATGCGTGATGGTCGCACCCTACCCCTACATGATGTAATTTAGTTTCCGTGTTAGTTGTTTGGTTAAATTTAATTTCAATTTGAACTTTCATAACAGTGATAATGACTTGTCATTGGGAACAAGTTATTATGGTTCGGATAGTTTCACTTGTACCAATAATTATGTATAATAATGTGAATATTTGTTATTCCCTATTTACATCTTTTGTGATGATTTGAATATATAGCATGCTAGGTCGGGTAATATTGGCCAATAGGAAATAATTAAATAAGCCAAAGAGGGCTTATTGGGCAATATTGAAAGTGTCGATTTGCCTATTTGTAAGCATGCCTTGTGCGAAAAAGAAAGAGGAAACCATTTGGAAAAGGAACAAGAGCTGAACTTCCTTGGAAATTGATCCATTCCGACATATGTGGTTCAATGAATGTGAGAGTAAGGCATGGACTATTTATTTCATCGCATTATAGATGGTTACACTCGATTCGGACATGTTATTTTATGATTTTTTTTTTATAATTCTGAGGCATAAGTTGCTTTGAGAAAATTTTTGAGCTTTTGAAAAATAAATTTTTTTTATAAAAAAAAATCCTATCGAGGACGAAAAAAATCTATCCAATCGGTTCAGATATTTATGTGATGAAAAAGAAATGGAAAGACAGCTAACTATTTTAACGATTCCTCATTAGAATGGAGTTACAAAGAGAGGAAACATGTCCCAATGAAAAATGGTTAGGTCAATGATGGCACAAGCTAATTCACCTATCATCTTTTGGGGTGAGGTTTTGTTGTTTGCTATCTAGATACTTAACCGTATGCCTTCTAAATCAATTACTTCTACTCCAAATGAGTTGTGGATAGGTCCATAATAAGATTTGAGTTTTCTTAGACCTTGAGAATCTGCTACCTTTACTCATAAGTTCTCATACGTGTATGAAAAATTGAGCCCTAGAGGCAAAAAGAGTATCTTCATGAGATACCGAAATCACTCAAAAGGATAAGTGTTATAGGTGAGCAATAAAGTAAAAGTATAACTGAATACGAATCACGAAATGTCACATTCTTAGTGAATAAATTTTCAAATAAAGGCGAGATAAGTGAAAAACTATTCTCTGCATCAAATCTTGGATAGTGATAATGATTTTACTAAAGCATCTCATCCAAGTGAGAGCAATGTGAGAAGTGGGGAATTTGTTTCAAACCAATCTCAATTCAACCACTTGATGTAAAGAGGTTGTCATTGTCTAATCCGAGTGGGAGCATAATGAAGAATGGTGTACTAAGTGTACAATCTCCAATTTGGCGAACAAGTCACAAAAGCTTTCTCCGTTGACTCATCGATGTTTAGACATTGAAGATAAAGCTTTTATGGTCGCTCCACAAGAAGAGTTTGAGCCATGGGATGTGTCATGAGACTCCACAAGTAAATGAAGAAATGAAAATGTTCCATATGCTAGTGCTGTTGGATGCTTAATGTACGCTATGAAGTGTACTAGACCTTATACTTATTATGCGGTTGGAATGGTAAGTGTACCAGTCCAATCTAGGTCAAGCATATTGCTTGTCATCAAGAGATTTTCGAGATATTTGAAAAGTACTGTTGATTTTTGCTGAGTTATCAAAGTAGAGATCCAGGCCTTGAAGGTTACATTGACATTGAATGAAGAAGAGGTTTAAATAAGAGGAAATTTTCCTCTGTGATTGCATTCTTACTTAGCAATGACACCATATTATGGAGTAGTAAGAAACAAACGTGTATAGCCTTATCCACGATAGAAATTGATCACGTGGTGTTATCAGCATTGGATCAATGAGGTGTTGTTAAGGATACTACATGTCCAATTATTGGTTAATTGTAATAGTCAAGTAGCAAAAACTTACACTAAAGATCCATTGCCAAACCAAATATATAAACACGAAGTATGATTTTGTGAAAGACATGTTTATATGAAAATATGTGAACATACAGTACACATCTGCGCTTAGAATAATTGCAGATCTTATGATGAAGTCAATTCCTAAAGGTGTTTTCATTAGTCATATGTTGACAAAGGGGTTAGTTCTCTACATTGAAATCTCTAGAAGTGCGTAGAAGTTGAAGTACTAGATATTTATATTTCCTAAAGTTCACAGCTAATGGTATATGTTATCATTATTGATGCCTATGAGTTTGTATGACATTTATGCATATTAATGCTTAGTGCATTGTTTAATAAGGTATGCAGAGAGATAGAGATTAGCCCACTCACACGGGTAATCGCCTCTATTTACTTTGTGATAAATAGAGATGAGACAATTTTAAGCTCATTATCTAGGTAATAATTGAGAGCTCGAGCTTAAAGTATAAATGTCGCCTTAACATAATGTTAAGATGAGGTCATAATATTTATTATGTCCGAAAGTGAAATAACCCACATATTTCACTTTATCCGTCTTTAATGCCAAATGTGAGTTTTGATGGATTCTTTTAAAAAGAGTAGATTTGTGAACTCAAGTTAGACATTAAGTATGTCCGAACTATCATTTGTACGGTATTAAGAGGAAAGACATACGCTCCATAGGAAAGAAAAGAATATCGTAATATGTATTTCATATTAGGTTTGCATGAGACGACCAAGAAGAGTTGACAAGAGTTTTGATCTCAACTCTATAGCCGTGTGAGACTCTTAAGGATAAATGTTTCTCAATTTAGTCCCCTCACGACTCTTACTTATTCTCAAGATTTCTTTTCGGTGTTTGCTATCTTAGGGTGTTGTCTATGGTCATGAGATTGATTCGATCTAATGGGACATTTCTAGAAAAGCGAGCTGAATTGAGATTGAGAGGTTTAAGGGAAGAGGAAGATCAATTTATTTTGATGTTACATTCAATCTTTGTATTCACAAGTCGACCAATTATAATTATTTGAATTTAGTCATAATTGTGAATACAATGCATTGTATTTGAGTACTCAAAGAGATCGAGAGAGATATGATGTAAATGTGAGTGATTGATCTAGGTTACTGCATCTTGGATCTACTTTGAATTAATATGTCTATTTTGAGCTGCTATATACTCCAAATGGATGTATGGCAACGAGTTCTCGCAGTATGATGGTCGCACGAATTACTTGTCAATATGAACTTTGCAGAAAAGATAGAGAGTTATGTTTAACCCTTCGTGGGTGAGTGGGAGTAGTTGACCCTCCGTGGGCACATGGGATTTGTTTGCCTTTCATGGGCGAGTGGGAGATGTTAGGGTCCATAGGGTTTACGGTGATCCGCCCATGTAGGTAACCACACCCCATGCACACTGTTCATAAGGCGATTATCAACATCCGTGAAACGACGTGATATATGTGCTTTATCTATCATTCTTCGCTCCGCTAAGTTCCTACGATAGAACGAAAGAACAGTGAGACGACGGCAACGACGATTTTCCCTTCTCCTCTCCCGAAAAGGATATCGGGACGAACTCTCTTACTGCAACGGTAACATTTAATCTGTGGAAAACGAGGTATATTCGTTCTGTGATGTATTTCTCCAATCGGTGATCCAAGACGATCCTAGGGCTTATTGATTTAGAGTAATTCCGCTGTGTATGTTATTGGAATTGGTTCCCTTCACCCTAAGTCTTCTATTTTGCCTGAAAAAGAAGAGAAAGCTGAGCAATGTCTTAACCAAAACACCCTTTCATATGCCCATAATCCAAAACACTACTATTAACCTCTTTCCTTAAAAGGTTTCAAATTTACAACTAAACTAACCTTGAAAGAAAGTGCAAATCAGGTAGATGTTAAAAGCCTAATACTGACATAGAGTTCACGTAACTTTGCTGTCAAAAAAGAGGGAATAAGAACGAGCAGTGTAGTGCTCATCCAAGTTCAGAAGCCCGGATCTACTTAACGTGCTTCTTAAAGGACTCCTCTTCCTTCCAAAGGATAATCAAAGATAACTTCGGCATTTTGGGAAGCTCTTTGATAGTTCAGCACATTTCAGCTCACACCATGTAGTTTGGAAGTATCAGCGACTCCAAGACGTTTTTGTCCACGTTGTGCATGCAAATCAGCCTTGACTCCCAAGTGCATCACCAAGATGAAATTTAATCAAGGCGAGCATATGTTTCAACCCAAAACTATTCGTGAAACCGATGATCTCGATCCTCTTGAGATTCTTTGCCAAACATTGAAAGTTCCCCTTCCATGACAAAAGATCTTCGGCAAAGCTAAAACATTCCATAAATTCTTCATCAAGCTTAAACTACACATAGATACCCCATTTGAGAAAGAAATTTCTCATTAGATGTGGATCAACGGAAAGAAGAATTTGTTGCCTCACTAAAACTTTAAACAAACACGTTTCATTTGTCCACCTCAGATGATAGTCTGTTTTACTTTATATCGAGTCTTCATCAATTTGAGCTCTTAAGCTCGTCTAGACAGTAAAACATCTTCTCTTTCTAGGCGTTAATTGCTAATTCATTATTTCAAGATCCTAACCTTACATGGCAGCAAAAGAATCTCCAGTATAACGCTGCAGTTACTTTAGGACATGAACTTAAACAGCTTAAAATGTCCCTGTACAAATGTCGAGTAGACTGACAGTACGGGAAAATTTCAATTGCCGGAACAAATAAGAGTTTGAGATTGATCATCTTTATGTGCTTCTAAAGTTTCAACTCACTCATGCAAAGAGGAAGTCAGCACAAGAACCAAACTGAAAATGGTACAGAAAGGTAACAAATCGTCCATAGGTAGGAGCCAGTCAAATGTATGACTAAGTTTTCTAGGCACTGCAAATTTTGTAGCACGTATGCTTTCCCGGGAAGTTCCCATTGACTCACTGTTGTGTGTAGTGTCAGATTCTGATATTTTGACAATGGAGATAGCACTACTTCCATCTCAAAAGCAGACAGCATCTGAGCACATTGAGCAAGCAAAATAGAAAATTTAATTAGTGTTTCTATTCCTGTTTAACATGAATAAAGAATAACAAAATCACGGTTAATCCAGATACAATATCCTCTGACCCTATCTCCCAGCTTGGAAAAGATCAATAAGGATACTACAAGTAGAGATGAACAAGTGAATCTCTTTAAGAAACGAGACTAGACAAAACTTGTGATACTTGAAGGATCTGAAAATTCTAGTAGTTGATCACGTGAGATAGCGAACCTCATTATTGACTGAAGTTTACAGAAAAACTCAATGTAAGATGATTATGGAACATCAGCCTTGTGCGACGAGAGAGCATGACCCGGTTCAGACAAACCTAAGATGACTAGGTCCACTACTCTGCGTCATCTTTCCAAATAATTGTATTTTTCCTATAAACTGAAAGAGTGAATGGAAAATGGAACCTTTTCAAATAATCTCTTCATGCATTTATCTTGTGAAAATCTAGCATCTAACAGTAGCATCCATTATAATTAGAATCGTACCTAATTCCATGATCCCAGATCCATTTATTTGAGATTAAACAGAAGGAAGAAGCTCCAAGGTTCACGATATGTTCTCGCGTAATAACTCGAAACACAAAGTTGTGAATGTACAAAACACCCGACGCCAATGGTGAATGTACAAACTCCACGCAGCTTCTCAAAAAGTGAAGTCCCTTTAACAGGTCGCCGCTCTCGCCACCTCAAAAACCTAAAACCTTGGTTTCCTCCAAAGAACATACGTCGGCGAGCCTTAACACGGGACCATGACGAGTCCCCGATACCTGCAGTGATAGCAAATGCGGGGCCCAAATTGTCTGCCAAACGGGTATCGCGCATGACGATTACCTCGTTCACACTTGTCGAATCTATGACAATGTTCCTCACGCAACTCCCCTTGACAAATTTTCTCAAGGATATCCGCACTCAACTGCACCGAAGACCTTAAGACAGGGCCATCAAAGCAGCTACCGACCTCCAGACGCACCAACCAACTCAAGCAATACAAGAACCGCAGCAATTTGTACTGCTGCTGCTGGTAATCAAAGCACAGGCAAGATCCTCGACACGGCCGCCCATCCACAAAGCAGAGCCAGACGTCGAGCTTGGGGCGGCTGGCCTCGCGGTACTTGGAGTGAGTGCTGATATCCTGGAGAAAATTGTCAAAGGGAGGATTTGTGGCGGATGGCGATGTGGACGGAGATGTCCGCCATGGATTCGAAATAAACAATCTTATTGCGAAAACAAATTAGAAGATTTCAATGTGAAAAGAAAAAAGATATTAAGCAGTCTATTTACATGATACGCTAATCAGCTCGATAGTTTTTTATAATTTTTCCTTATAAAATGCACGTTCATTAAACATTGAAAATAAAAATAAAAATAAGAAAGCTAAATTGTGAATATGTCGACTCTTCCCTATTTTTGAGTTAGGGAGAGAGCGAACCCCTCAGCCTTTTAATCAAATAGCAGGGCAATAAATAATACTTTCATGAAATTAAATTAAACTCGGAATAAGTATGAGAAAGAATCTTTTTGTTAGGTTCATAAGACAACATAACAGTACCATCAATAATCTTTTGGTCGAATTCCTTTTCTTCCTTTCGAATTTCGTGTTTTTTTGGAATTCCAATAAAAATAAAATGGGGCGATTAGCTTTGCTTAAATGTTTAAATCGATAATTCATCGCTTTTGTTGTTGGTTTTGGATTTTTATGCTTTATCAAATCCATTGAACCCATTTACACGTTGCTCTATTTCGAGCTAGCAAATCTCGATCGCATAATAAGTATTATCATCTTCCATGCTTGTAAATAGAGTACTATTAATTCTCATATGATAAGAAACCTAGACAACCCACACTTTGATATCGTAGCATAAATTTTGCTAATGCCATAGTTTTCCACAAATGGACCTCATTACAAAAAGAAGGGTAATTTTCTTTTGGCCACCTAGGACCTATTTGATAACGCTCTTATTTCTCCGATTCTTGCTCTTGTTCTTTTGTTTCGGAGAACAGATTTAGAAAAAATAATTTCTGCTCAGAAATTGTTTGTAAGAACAGATTTGTTACCGAACATGCCCTTATTGTAAAAGATTGTTCCCTATGGGTGAATTGGGATCCCTGACCAAAAAAAAAATTGAGATCACTGGGAGTTCATCTATAATACTATAGTATTTTCAATGACCAAAGTGCATAAACAATTTAAATCGCGACATCCGTCTCCAATGACCCCTTTTCTACTCCTTTCTAAGCACGTCTAAGAACTCTTCCGATACATTTATCAACTCGACTCTCAAGAAAAAATCGAGAGATCAATTTTTATCTTGGAAAAGTTCGGAATCTCCCAAACCACGTGACTATTTTTGCAGAGACATGCGCACGCATATTGATGCTCAACACGAGAAGAAAAAAAACACGTGTCTTGATCGCCTTTGCGTTTTCTTTGCTCACTGCATCATGGTTTGCCATGGTTCCTACACCAGATGCACTAACCATTCTGTAGCTGCAGGATCAGACCCCGATAGTTGATCTTGGACAACATGAGGTTACAGCAGCGAGTTTTGCAGGATGAGCCATTCTTTTGCCAGAATATTGAGTAGACACATCTTCGAATAACTTTGAAGGATCAATTGGTTGTTCACCTTTCACGAGGCATTTGAATTTGAATTGGAACCTCCGCAAAAATGAGCCACAAGCCAGTTGAAGAATGAACGGAGATGGATTCTTTCGATCGAGAATGCTCTCAAACTCAGCATCACGATAAAGACCAGACGATCCTGTAAGAGTCCGGATGGCCAGATTTGGGGAAACAGAAACTGACTTACCTCAGATAGCCAAAGTGACATTTTTCAACATAAACTACGATGAAATTTCAGCTGTTTTGTCTAAAATGAAAAGGACTTGTATACATGAAAAAGTGCTCCATTAGCCTTTTTTATTGAACAACTTTTCTCGACAGTATGTACACATTTTCAATCACCAAACAGGAGTAACGAATTGAAATAAATTGGTCATCAAATTGCCTTCAGTCTAAGAGCAGGCATTTTTTTTCTCCCACAGGTCTGTGAGTCAATTCCCTTCATTGTACAGGGCAGCACTTAGTCAACTAGTCCAAGAAACTGTGAGAAGCTAGGGTACTTGGGTTCCCATCCTATTTCTGCACGAGTTTTCAAGTTATTCAATTTCTTACCCAGCGGGTCATTAGTTCCTGAAACAACAAGGTAAGTGAGTGAAGTTCTGTTCCAGCAGAACGATTTCCACGAATCCTATACTTTTGAGAAATGTTCAGTACTTAATCTAAGTAACCAATGATCCATTTTAAATGTCCAAAGGGAAATTACCAGTGAAACCCTGGAACTTTTTGCTAAATTTGCCACTTTTCTCAACAATGTCCATCACTTCCTGCCTGCATTCAAAAACATTTGATTTTCATAGGGCTGCAACCATACATTCAGTAAGATTAAATGAAATCTAAGAAATGCCTTGGCAATTGTATTCCTGATAGCATTATATAAACAACATGTAGAACATCATCTTGTCCATCCACAGAAATAACATTCCCCACCTGGATAAAGGGTGATTGTCACATCCCAAGAAGATCCTGCTACGAAGTTTCTTCTTCATTATTGCAACTGAGAGGGAAGCAGCATCCTGTCAAAATTCAGACCATTATGTAAGTCCACTTCATCCTTCCCAAATATGACGAGGAAAAGGAGACATCAATGTAACAAGAATCCAGATAGGTCATTTGTGAGAACACGAGCATATGTTGAAAGCTGTAAAGGAAACCATTACAGACAACGCAAAAAGCAAGATCAAGTTTTAGGCAAGCAAGCACCTTCATTGTGTATACTGCTAATTTTACTTGAGTGAACCTATAAAAGGACTGAAAGAAGAGCAGACATATTGCAGGACTCCCATTTTCCTTCACATCCTATACCCTTTTGAGTATTTTTGGCAATGTACATTCCAAAATCGGCCAAACTATCACAGAAGAATGAACAACTAGGATACGAACCTCATAGTGTATAAGATTGAGGATGTGATCTGGACGAACTTCAACAGTTCCCTTCTCTAGCCAATAAGAATGTGCACCCCTATCTTCTTTGTAAGTAATGTTAAGGTTAGCAGAGGTGGCAGTTTTCCCATTACAAACTCTAGGTGTTTTTCCTCTCGACATACCAGTTATAAATTCATAGAACTTTAAAAGGATATGTAGAGTCCTGCCAATCTAATAACACAGCCACCGATTTCCATCACCACTGCTTCTGCTTTCAGAAGAACGTCTGTCCTGGGGCTCCTACCGATAGGGACAACAGGACTATCCTGCAAAGCAAGACCAACAGAACACCACCAATAGTTAGGAAGACAATGAACTACTTCGCAAATGTACAAAAGATACAGGTACAAGAGTGACAGAAGAAAAATGACAAAGAAGCCTAAGTTTCCAACAAACATGCATTAAGTGGAGATCCCAATAACCCTGCATCAATTGCAACAGATACCTATGTATGCCATATATTTTTAAACAACCACAAACAGGTTAATCATCGACAAATTGTTAGTTAAAGCAGTAGGACGAATAATAGATTTCCCTTGAGCCATGTGAGAAACATTAAACACAATAGACATTGGGTGGAAGCTAAACAACATGTTAAATTAGCACCTCATCACAGTTTCCATTGTTGTTGCAGTCATATGGAGCAGAGCTTGATGTGAATAAGAAAGAACCTTCCCCATTCCAGCTCAGGGCAGCCAGTCTGAGTAAAGTTAGATGAACAGTTCAAATTTATTATCTTGCAGACCACAAGCACCAAAATATTGAAAAGTTTGATATGCAGGCCTTACCACCCAAAGTTTCACCTTGCAGCCACATTTTCATCCAAGTGCAACTGAAAGCAATTAGAAAATTATGCGACAGATTACTGTTCATTTTAGGCTCACCTGACATCACCAGGGTAGTCTGGAGTTCGTGATGGTGGAGCACAAAAAATAACATAAGGAAACCGCTGAGCTGTCTTCATTCCTTTCAAGGATGGTATAATCCCAATGTTGACCAACTCATCGTGGTGATCGGGAGTCACTGTCTGCCCATAAATTTGGCAGCCCGGATGCTCCTGCTCAAAAACATATCCACTCTCAGTATCATATATATAGCTTGTCCTGATGTCTTCAGCTAGCAACATAACTTCCCAAGAATAACACGAAAGGGATATCATGTGAAGCAATCAGCATGTCAGAACTGTTATGAATCAACTTGAAACAACTCTAAGCAGACTCTGCTACACATTAACCATGTGTAAGAGGTAACAACCAGCTGAGACAAACAATGCGTATATTGAAGAGATGTGTAAATGAATTAAGGAGACCTAGCAACAAACACAGTATCAAGCAAGAGGCTTAGACAAGAACATAGTTGTATCACTTCAAGCTATGGAATCTTTTCTCTTGGTTTCTCCCTGTAAGACTTTCAGAGATTTGAGTAAATTTTGTATCCATACCTCACGCCATCTTTCTGCCACCAAGCGCCCAAGAACGCCAGGTCCAACAATCAGCAAATCGTTCTGTCCAACCGCTCCAGCAGATGAAACCTCCATTTCTTCACCTCGTGCTCCTTCGCCCACCAAAATAAAAACCATAAATAAACCGAGAACAACTTCCTTTCCATTATCCAAAGCAAACAAAACATACTGTACACAGTCAGCATGAGAGTCAACATCCTCCATTGCACAAGCACGCGGAACAAGAGACAGCCTAAATATTGCTTCTTCATTGTCCTCTTATGTCACGACATTCGTACAGCTAAAAATTCAATCTTCAAGCTGTGGCTCACCTCATCCAACTCATACCCGTATCTAGACAAAATTGGGCCATCAAAAGAACCAATTCGTGATGGAGATCTAGTCTAATTCACCTTCATTAGATCTATTGCGCAGCCAGTAAGCAGCGATGGCCTCCTTAATTTCGGCGACAATCGGAAAACGCCAAACATGGAGCATGCATCGACATTCCGTAAAAGTCGTAGACAAGGAGGCGAAAAGAAGGAAGGGGGACGGTGGGGACCAACCAGCGACAGAGAGAGCGCGTACTCGGAGGTTTCGCGGCGTCGGCGGCGGCGATTTGAGCCTCGAACCGAGATTGGAGTTCCCGAGGATCGATGGGGACCGACTCGGGCCGCTCGAGACGAGGCGCACGGACGAGGAAGGGTTCTGAGAGCGCGAAGAGAGTCTAGCTAGACGAGGTGAAGTGAAGCAAGAAGAAGAAAGGGAAGAAACTATGATCGTGGCGTCCATTTCTACGTGCTTCCATAAAAAGACACAGCGGAGATAAAAATGGGGCAAGTTGACTTCCAATCTGATTGTTGATTGGCTCTCCAACAGCAGGGAGAGAGGGGATGTTATCTCCCAAGAGAAGGAGAGAGGGGAAATGTTGGATAATTTCTTTTTTTTTTTTGGTCAGGAATGTTGGATTATTCATTCCAAAGGTTTTCCAATCCTAGGCGTACACATGGTAATGTCGGGATACATTTAAGGGTGCGAATGATACTCATTATATTTCTACGATTGAACGACACACTGGCGAACCGGCGATCAATGACGGGTGGACAACGACGGGCAATCAAAACGTGAAAGAGATGGAGTGAGGGATAAGAAGAATTCTTATTTATCATCGATGTTCAAAAAATAGAGAAGCTGGAAATCTTAACTTTTCATTTCTATTCCAAACTTTTTTTGGAACAAATTTTTTATCCACAAATAAAAAAATAAAATTCGATTATCAAAAGAATTTTCTGTTCCAATAGAGAAACATAATGGTTTTATTCGTGCCCTAAATGGTATTTCATGTGAGGGTCACACTTAACAAAAAAGTTCATTTGCATCGCGCTGTCGTCCAAATTCAAAATGAGATAGGATGTGATAAGATGAGGTTACAAATGTTTGGAATAACGTCCGAATGGTAGATAATTTCATCATTTGTTTGGTGCAATCCACCATATGATTGAAAATCTTTGAAAAAAATTGAAAATCCCATGGCACAATATGCAATTTAATATTCATATCTCACCCTTGAGCTCCCCTACTGGCGTCATCAAACCCTCTCTCTTGAGCTCCCTCCCGGTGGTCTCGTTTATCGCCGACTTTGCCATCTCCACCTCCAGGCTATAGTCCTCGCTCATCTTCACCACCTAAGAGGCAATTCAAATATCGGAGAAGAAGAGCCATAGGTCACCGATGGCGTCGTGGAGTGACTAGGGGAGGTAGTTAGCATAGCCGATCTGGCAAAAGAGACCACGACGGTCGATACAGAGGTGAAGGGTGTTGACGGGGTGGTTGGCGCTACGCGCAAAGCTTGGGGCCTCATGTAACGACCGTGCTGCGGAATTTTTTATTTATTTGTTAAGTAGCGCAAGCGTAAGAGAAAGCACATATTTAAACGTAAGGTCTTCATTAGTTAAAAACAACAGACACATAATAAGTTCACATCCAGCCGTCACAACAACCATGATACAACAACAACACAATAAATAGACAACGGGACACAATACAACAAACACAAAATAAATAGGCACACGCAAACAGCGACGACCCTAACGGCAACGTAATCATCTGCTATGTCCAAGTCACTCTCCTCCTCGGGCTAGCCAACTTTGTCGTCTGCGTCGACTCCACTATCATCACCACCATTACCCCCATCGCCCATTATGTGTAACGGACCCAACACATGTTTGCCTTGCTTAACGTACCAAGATAAATCTAAATGGGACTAATATCACTCGCCTCGCGTTAACCCACACTACCGACGCCCGCTTCACAAACATTGATTCGGACCGGGGAAACACAACATCCTTAGTTCATGACTCGAAACTAACAAGAGCTCTATAATGATGATGTGGCGGGAGATCCATAGCTAATGGTCTAAAAAAAATTGCAAGAATGAGCTATCGCCCAGCAAGAAAAACATTTAAATATTACAAGGCATAATCTAGATATCGCATGACACCAAGTTATCCAAAGGCATGTATTTTTTGTGGATTTAGCTAACATAAGCATATTTGAAAATTAACATAACACTATATCAATTTCAACAAAAAGTTTTTTTATTTATTAATATTATAACAACGACTTCCGTAATTCGATCCCCGGTCGTTTTCATACTTTTTTTATTTCCATACCACCACGCCAAAGCAATGGCGGTGTCAAATAGTGCCATTTTCTTTTTAATTGTTAACCTAACGCATAATATTAATTCAACTAGGCGGACAGTCGCAGTGGGAATGAAATACATACAGATGAATATGCCACACACTCACAAATATGTAGATATGCATTTAGCTCATCTTTAATCATATTTCGGATCACATTTCATAGTCTTTCTTGCCAAGAACCCACGAATTCATCCTCAACATCCGCATATTGCACTACCAAGTTTTTTCGCAGTTAGACATCTTCAACTTTGGAGACTTCCCCGATCACACAATAGGGGCAACTTAGATCACATAGAAGGGGCTTCCTAAACACCTATGGCTCCATCGGCACGCTGTCCAATGTGAATTTCTTTGCAACTTTTTACTCTATGATCAATGCTCACAAGTATTTAAATGATATGTCACGTGATCATGCCACATAGAGGTATGCAATCGGACCAAGTTTACCCGAAACCCGAATTGGCCCACCCGAAAAACGGGATCGAGAATCGGTTCCTACTCAAACCTGTCCAGGAACCGATTTCAATTTTTGGGAATCGGTTGAAATAGGTCCAATTCCCGGTTCTAGGTGAAGACCCGCACGGATCGATTTTAAAACCGATTTTTAGTTACTTTTAAAAAAAAACCCTAGTGTCTAGTTCGGTGTCGCTTGCCCTTTAGTTATCTCACGGCCTTCACCTCCTCTCGGTCCTCTATTTCTTCCCATCTCGTCGTACTCTCACTCTCTTTAGTTGTCGCCGACTCGCCACCATTTGCTCGCCTCTCATTGTCGCCTTCATCGGCTCCGGGAAGACGCAACATAGCTCGTCGTTGCATCTGTTTGCATCTCACCGACACCGACGCAGCTATCCGGAGCGAGGTGAGTTCGATTTCATTTGTCTCTCTGTACATCTTAAGCCATTATGGGTGATTGATGCATTCCTCAAGCTTATCTTTGCCAAGTTTGCTTTAGCGTTTGCTTCCGAGTCCCGAGTCCCCAATGTTAGCATCAAATCTGCAATTTGAGATAGGGAAGTGAACCGATCGCATGGCTTTTACACATATAATTTCAAAGTTCTACTCGGTGGACTCTAACATTGGATTTTTTTTTTTTCAGTAGGATCCTAACATTGTTGTACAATTTGTTTTCGGATGGACCAAGACAAGGACATATCAATGGAAGTGTATGGAAATAGTGATATGATGGAATTGCCATTCCATGGAGTTGAAGTGAAATCGACCGTGAGTGCGATAAACAAGGCGACGATGCCTAGCTCTCGTTCTCCTCTTAGCAAAAAGCGAGCTAATTACTTACGATGTGGGATCACTTTTCGAGAATCATAGATGATGAGACACAAAAAACAATTAAGATAAAGTGCATTCACTGTGGGATTGAGTATGAATATAATGTTAATCATGGAATATCTACTATGCGAAAGCACTTGAGCAAGTGCAAAAAGTATCATCATGCAGATAAGAAGCAAATGATTTTTGCACTACGTAGCAAAGTGTGGCTAGCGAGGTAGGGGAAAATACTAGTGGTGGTAGTGTCTTAACGACGTGGAAGTTTGACCAAGAGCATAGTAGGTACATGCTTGCTCGGATGATCATTACTGATGAACAATTTTTTTCCATGGTTGAGCGTGTCGGTTTTCGTGATTATGTTCTTGAATTACAACATCTCTTCTAGCATGTGTCACAATTTACGATTGCTAGAGATTGTATGAAGTTGTATTTGAGTGAAAGAATTTGTTTGAAAGCTTACTTTGATAAGCTTAATTCTAGGATTGTACTCATGACTAATATGTGAAGTTCCATTCAAAACTTGAACTATTTATGTCTCGCTGCGCATTTTATTGATGAAAACACGAAGTTGCACAAAAGAATCATCGATTTTGTAGTGATGCATAGTCACAAGGGTAGGGAGGTTGGGAAAATGGTGGAGAAATGCATTTATGAGTGGGGAATAGAAAGAAAGGTGTACACAATAATCGTGAATAATGCTAGTTCCAATGATGTGGCCATTGGTTATTTGAAGAAAAATTCTCAAGTGAAAGGTTTTTGATCTTGAATGGTGATTATTTACGTATGAGGTGCACTACTCATATAGTAAACTCGATTGTAAAAGATGGATTGAAAGAGGTGCATGATTCTATTGCACGTATCCGTAACTTAGACATGTGAGGAGTTCTCCCATGAGAGCAAATACATTTCAATCTTGTATTGAGAGTGAAAGGATCACATACAAGGGTGGTTCGGTTTGTCTTGATGTTGCCACTAGATAAAACTCTACTTTCCTAATGTTGGACACCGCCATAAAGTTTAGAAAAGTTTTTAAAAGAGTGGAATAAGATGATTGATCTTTCTTAAGAGATATTGACAATGATGCTTCTCAAGATGAAGATTGGGAAAATGCCATCATTCTTTCTAAATTTCTAAAACAGTTTTATGATGCTACCAAACGGATGTTGAGGAGTTTATATGTTACTTCAAATGAGTATTTTGAGGAGATAGCTTTTTTGTATAAATATTTGAATGATGCAGCGAATGCTTTGGACCCTAAGCATAAAGCTATGGGAACAAAAATGAAAGAGAAGTTGGACAAGTATTATGGGAGTTTGGACAGAGTGAATATGATGGTGTTGATTGCGGTTGCATCGGATCCTACAAAAAAGTTGCATTAGGTGAAGTTCATTTATGGACAAATGTTTGATGATGAAGCAAATTGATGAGATGCGTGATAAGGTGAAGCTTACCTTGGAGAGTTTGCTTGTATTTTATGAGTAATCATTTGTCGGTTCTTCTAGTAAACGAAATTTTGGTGGTTCGAGTGTGAGTACTAGTAGTAGTGGTTCCAATGGTAGTGACAATGAAGGTAACAACGAGCATGACATCCAACCTTGGCGAAAAAGGTTTCTTAATATGAAGAGAAATGCGTTTGATGACAAAAAATCTGAGCTTGATTGGTGTCTTGAAGCTGAAAGTGAAGATGTCCTTAATCTTGATCTTTTGATGTGGTGGAAGAGTCTTGGGTCAAAATACAAAATCTTGTCATTGATGGCTCGGGATGTTTTGTTTATTCCCGTGACTACTGTTGCTTCGGTGTCGACTTTTAGTACATCGGGTCTTGTGCTTGACGACTTTCGAAGTTCTTTGACTCCTAGAGTGGTGGAAGGTCCGATTTGCACTCAAGATTGGTTGAGAGCCATTCGCATGTCGATTAATGTTGAAGAGTGCATCGAGAATCCAGAAAAGTTTGAGTTGGGTAAGTTGTGTATATTTCTTTCTCTTGTAATTCATTCGCATATCTATCTATTGAATGAGTATTTTCTAATCTCTTTTTTGGTTTTTACATTTGGATTGTCTTGCCGAGGACATTACCAATGGTAAATAGACTTCATTTTGTGCAAATTAGGATTTTGTAGTAAATAAATAGACTTTTTCGATCGGCACTTTTGCATTTGTCTCTAAAGCATGGTTTCTTGTTGATTTTTTTTTTATGTATGAATTTTAGGTCTTTGTGAGAGATTTCGTACCAAGTAGATTGGCTCGTGATATCACTCTTGGAGGAGGAGTTATGCTCAATGGACTCGTTCTTCGGGATCTTTTGCTGTTCTTACTTTCTTTCATTGAATGGTTCTTGTAGGGGCAGTTAAAAATTGTATAGCTCTAGTTCTGATGTCTCCTAGTCGATGATTCGGGTTTTGTGCTCGTGGTGTTTGAGTTTTTCTGGTGCTGGTTCATGGGCACTTAATGTGGTGTCTTCTAGCATGTTACTTGGATCCTACAATTTTAGTTTACTTTTTAATGGGTACAACAAAAATTGAAGTGCGATAGGAAGACTTGCACTTTGTTAATCCAACGTTCTGGAGGATCATTGTTGTTTTGGTGGATTGTAACTTTTATTTTTCATATCATGGTGTGTTGCTTTCGGCGAATCATACTATTATCTATTATTATATTTTGGATTGTTGTTTTTGGTGGATTGTAATTTTTATTGCTCGTTTAATCGATACTCATATTATTTTGATGGAAAAAAAAAGGAAAATAGATTCTCGAGTAGACCCTACAACAGACCGAAAAAAGCAGTCTCGCTCCAAAACAGGTTCCAAAACAAACAAGGTTGACTCTAGGTTCCAAAACCTAGGAACTAGTTATAACGTAGTCGATTTCGGGGTCTAGGTCCGGACCCGGCCCACCCAGCCATGCTCACCCCTAATGTCACATACAACTTACCTCATATACCATTATCCGGCATTCACAATAACGTTTTTTTGTAATACAATTCAATTCCTCCCATTACCGAAATCGGGGCAGATTTAGGCCGATTAATTATCGTGATTAATATATTAATTTAAGTCCTAAAATTCCTAAATTTCATAGCATAGTAGTTCATTCAGTGAGGGTCAACTTTCGTTAGGAACCATTGAGCACCCAACCGATAGATCAAAGGGTTTTATCAAATTTTCGTGAATTACACATCCAAAGATAGACTTGCACACTAAATGAATTTTGCATATTTACCCAAGTAAATCAATTTTAACAATCACCAAATTTTAGTATGGCATAGCTAATATCCAGATCTACAATTTTCATCCAAAGAGCTAGTTAGATCGTTCTATATTTTTCAGGAAAATTCGTGGAATTGGCACTAAATTTCAGACCCAGAAATAAAATACAGTCAGTAAAATGAGTGGTCTTAGTACCATCTTAAAGTGTTTCAAAAATTCCCAATTTAATGCATGTTTTAGCTCAAGCTGATAGCTCTAACTTTCATGTTTTGTACCAAAGTTGTACGCATCCACGAGAAGAGATACAAAAATATTCATCTTTAAAGGTTAGATTAGACACAGAATGGGACATGCAGACCTATGGACATAGAAAATAGTAAGATTGATCTGACATGCTCCAAAAATTCTTAATTTAATATATGTAGTAGCTTAGGATGTTGGAGTGAATTTCGTGTTTTGGCTCAAGTTATTTAAAGTTCACAAAGGATGGTACAAAAATGGAAAGATTAGAAGGTCAGTGTAATCCCGGTTCGAGTACGGTTTAAAATCATGGAAAAGTGAGGGCTTTTGGCTGACTATATAAGCTCCAAAAATTCTAAAAATAATATATGTTATATTTTAAGATGTTATCTTCAATTTTTATGTTTTGGCTACAGCATTTGAAGTCCACAAAAACAAGTACAAAAATAGTAAAAATCGTGGCCTAAGATAGTCTCAAAACAGGGCAGCTTACAATGTTCACTCTTTTGACCAATTTCTTCCACATAAACACGAAATATAACTCACACACACATGTAAACACATCATACTTCACATAAATCAAGCCTAACAATATTAAATCATAAAATATAATAAGTAGATGTTGAACTTGCCTTAGAATGCAAAACGACCCTCAACCTTTGGTGGCAATCACCTTGATCTTTCTTGGAAACCTCTTGAGAGCACTGGAGTATGAAATTTTTTGAAAAATTCAAAGTGAGAGAGAGAGAGAGAGAGAGAGAGAGTGAGATTCAGCCAAGAGGGGGGGGGAGAGAGAGATATATATTAACATGTAATTATATGTATATTGCGGTATATTTCGTAATTGTGTTTATTTATACCCTTATTGTTATTATTCACTCATATAAATACATATTATACAACCATAGTTAGGGTTGAGCTATCGTAAACACTCTGTCATTATTTCCCCCTTACTATAAACATTAACATGGTATCAGAGTCAATATTATTCCTTTCCGTATATATGGGCTCACCCCCATTTAGTCAACTTTCACGTGCCGCTCATAACCCGGCTTCCACGTGAGAGGGATGTTGAAGTTGTTGTTGTTGACCCACATCAGTTATAAATGGGCCGTATATAGTCTTTATATTCATGTGATCTCCCTTCACCTATTAGCTTAATCTTTTTGGTTGGACTTTCTAATATAGTATCAAAGCTTGAGTGTAAGTTACCAATTGTCATTGATTTTCATTGGCTCTCATGGGTGGTGAAATTACAATTATTTAGGGTAAAAATCATGAAATTGCCTTAAAATAATTTGGCACAATTCTCCATAGGTGGCCGGCCATGATTTAGAGGGTGAAATGTCCATTTTGGCCCCATAAGCTTAATTATGTACACTATGTACATTAAATCTTAGTTTAGACTATAATTTTCTCTATAATTTAATTAGTAATTCAATTAGCATAATGTTTTTTTTTTTGGTAAAGTAAGTATATATAAAATTTTCAAAACGCTAGGTACAAAGAAGAGGCCAAACACAAAAACCTCGAACCCAAAGGAACACATGGGCGTGTCCTCATGGGTATGAAGGTGTAAGGCCAACACAAAATACAAAGGAAAGGAGCGGCGCTAGGGACATGACTAAATCGGACTTGTCCAATAAGGCCAAGCACCGGCCAAAATTTAGAAAAGCAGCTTAGGACTAAGAGCAACAAAAGAACTAGAACTAGAACTTAAAGAGCGCCCGGACTTTCTGCAAAAATATCCTCGGAGATGCCCCGATTACGTTGCACCCGCCTATTACGATGGTTGTCTTCAATGCGATGGTAAGTGAGCCCTTTATCCCGGACCACTTTGACAAGATGTTTGATCAAGGCTGGTACAAATGGAAGCTTGTTTCTGACAAGGATATCATTTCTCGTCGTCCAAATCAAATGGCACAAGGCACCCAAAGAAAACCGAGCTAAGTGATGAGGAAAGGATTGACCACTGAACTTTTGCATAGCCCATCGCATCATATCTTGCCACGACCTATTTTGCCATGATAAATTGCATTTGGTGGCCCAAAAAAGCGCTAAAGAAGCGGTAGTAGGACAACCAAAGAACAAGTGATCAATGGAATCCGGTCTAGCATGACAAAAGGCACAAGCACTTCCAAGATTCTGCGGTAGTTAAGGAGCATAACCTATGTAGGGAGTCGATTCATCGTGATGATCCAGAGAAGGAAGCCATGTCGGGGGGAGATATCCCTATCCCAAATGAACGAACACCAAGCAACCTGTTGGCTTTCGGGTCTCGGGTTCTCCCATGCCGAGGAAACCGTGAAAGTACCCGAAGGATGTCCATGCCAAATCGGTCGATCAACTCTCACATCATCGAAAGAAGGTGCGGGATCCGACCAGGATGTGAAAGAGGCTAACATGGTCGAAGAGCTCCAATCCGTAGAGAAGAAGGTCCGGATTGAAGTATCACGCGGTATGCGAGAGGTGTAGATATCCCACGCCGAGAAAAGCTTGTATAGGGGTCCTCTAGGATGCCAATTATCAAACCAGAAAGATATAGAGCGACCGCTCCCAATCCTCCAATAAAACAGCCGAAAGACATCGGAGCGAAGGTCTAGGATCTTCTTCCAAGACCGTGAACAAAAAGTTGGTTTTGTGACAATCCGGAAGTTCTTACGCTTGAGGAAAGTGGTGTGAATCCATTTGCACCATAGAGATTCCTTGTCCGTGAAGAGCAGCCATATATGTTTAATCATGGCCACCCTATTGTAGTCCACTAGCCTCCCAATCCCTAAGCCCCTGTCGCGACCCTCCGAAAGAATGCACTGGCGAGGTTGAGGTTAACGAGCCGCACTTCGACCCAGGTTGGCGGTGGATCTTGGTGCGCGGGTCTCTCCCAAGACCCATTACTCGAATCGCGATGTGAAGAAAATTTTTATCGGGGTCAACCTTAGTATGGTCGTGTGACATGTGCATAGTGTACATGTATATAGAGTCGTCACCGATCAATTTTTGGAGGGTATGATCGGGAACCCTATCAAACAATCGGGAGAAACCGTTCGATTCTACGAGAACCGGAGATTTGGGTCCGGGGACTTGGTTTCGCCGAGATTTACATCGACGCCCTTTCGGTTACCGAAATTGAGTGATTTTCTAAACTAAGAATTCATGCAGATGAAATTTTGGGTGAGGTAGATTCCAACGATCTAAGGATATCATGCGGACGGGAATTTGCTAACCTATCAATCACAATCGGGAAATTTAATGCGCAATCAAGATAATCGCAACCAAATCAACCAATCAATCAAGTAAGATGCGTCTAATATGGCCCTATCGGTCCACAAAAAGAACTCAATTAAGTGTCGGGATGGTTCGGGAAAATTTGGGGCAGAAGGCCCAAAGGGGGGAAAATGGTCATTTTGAGGTTCGGGACCCAAAAATCACAAAATAGGGTCGGGCTAGTTGAATGTGGCCATTTCCCATTTTTTGTGATTTTTCAAAATTTTTTGAATTTTTTCTAATTTTTTTGGATTTTCTATTTATTTTTCGAAAATCAATAATTTTCCGAATCGGTGTAAACCGGCCCTCGGAACTTTGAAATTTCTCGATCCGGACTATAAGAGTCCCGAATCGACCTAAACATCTTTTAGAAATTTTTTTGGAAAAATCTGGGAATTTTTATGAATTTTATTGATTTTTTTTTGGACTTTTTATGTATTTTTTATTAATTTTTTATTAATATTTCGGACCGGGTCAACCCAAGGCTGAACCGGATTAGACCCGCTTGACTCAAAAACGACACCGTATACTATTTAATACCTATTTTTTTGATTTTCTGAATTAATTTCCTAATATTCGAATATATATATAAAGAATGGATGGCTAAGATCAATCTCGGAATTAATCTCAGTGATCGACTCTCTCTTAATCAAAATGAGGACGCTCCGGTCTATCCACACAAAAACGACGCCGCATCTATTAATCGAACGGATGGCCACGATCTAACCTAGATCTAATCCGAGCCGTTCGTCTCACCCTTAACCAAAACGACGTCGCAACGGCTAATGCATGGACGGTCGCGATTAAACTTAAGACTCGATCCGAGCCGTTCATTCCTTCTAAAACCTAAAACGACGCCGCATCCGCCCTATACCCTAAACGGCGTCGCGCGGCATATAACCTAAACGGCACTGTTTCCTCTATTTTTATTTTTTATCTAATATTCGAAATAACAGAAAATACCAAAAATCGGATCCAACGGCCCAAAATCAAACTATCCTACTTATCTCATTTGTTGGATCGGATCTCGAGTCGCCCGCTTGCGCCAACGGCCGAGCCGACTCGGATCCGAGTTGGACCAATCGGACGACGCCACCTAAGCATGTTAACTCGTTGACCCGCCGGGTCGCCTTTATCTTCTTCCTTGCGACAACGACCAAACGGACGGCCAGAACTTCTCCGGCGAGATCTAACGGTGAGATCTCGTCGGAATGACGCGAAACCACCTCCGTTCGACTCGACTCGACGTGTAGATCATCATATCTAAAAGTCACACATTTTCATTCGTTGAATCACTATGAATCGAACTCGCACGATCTCAAGGTCACGTAACTCAATCTCACAATCCAGAGCACAATAGATCAATTTATTCACAGACGAGCACAATCGGAGGTTCAGAACACTTACCTCGAGCTCTGATTGAGCTCATAATGGCTAGGATTGCCCGGCCGATGTTCGACCGCACCGAGGAATGTTGGAAGTTCGACTCGGGCGATTAAAAAAAAATCAATGCAAAAATGAAGTGCGATCATGGTTAGTGAAGTTCCAGAAGCAAAAAGCACACATCAATTGCAAGAATCGAGCTCGTGAATGTACGATGCCATGAATGCACAATGGAGAGGTTCGAAGCTCGACTTACCGATTCAAGCGAACTTTGGCGGCGAGACCGGTGGCAATCGTTTCCTTGATCTTCGGGCAAGCTTCTGGAAGTGATTGCGACGCTTGAATCGGCCCGGATTGGCCGGCCAAGTAGCTCACGATCCACGCTCAAGCTCTCGTTAAAGGCGGACGACGAGAGCCCCTCTCTCTCTAACTCACTCTCTCTCTATTCTATTGAGTCCGGCGAACACGAATGAGCCTCCCCCTTTGATTCGCGAAGTTTCTCACCCTTTTACACTCATTTTGAATTCAGGCGTGCACGGGCGAGCTTCGCCGGGCCTCTTCTCGTGCCCCGGCACGTGCCAATTGGTCACCGGACGGCAACGGAATCGGTTATGATTCCGTCCAAGTCCATTAGGCCTCTGTTGAACACAAGCGAGCGCGAATTTGACACGGGATTGAGAATGTCGACTTTTCTATGCACCGGGGCTTTGACCGCTCCACCGGCCGTGCTCCGGTGACCATTGGTAGTGGAACTGGTCCCCATCAATGTGCATTGATCCAAGGAATAAAATGCCCACGACAATTGGCTCGATTGGGTTCGAATTGACCTTCAATTTGGTCGTTGAATCTCACTCTTCAAACTTGCAAATTGCGCAGCTGAGTTGGGGAAGACGACACTGTTCGGGCCGGGTTCGACCGGTCCGAACCGGTTCGCACGTGTAATTTCTAAAATTAATCAAAATTTATTGGGAATTTTTGCAATTAATCTTCAAAATTGAACTTAGGGGCTTGAATACTATCTAAAAATGTGATTTTACCCAAAAGTTGACATCAATTTCTACAAGAACCCCAAATTTTTCTAAAATCCCAAATTGGGGAAAACTTCAATTGAGCGCCCAATTGATCAAATTGGATCAAACCACCCCTGTCAATTGATTCAGAATATGTGAAAAATTTAGGGGGCGGTCCAATTTTGCCACAAAAGCCCCTTAATTAAAGTAATTTCAGAAATTGAAAAGTTGAGGGACTAAATTGCAAAGATTTTGGGAATTTTGCCCAATTTGTGCAATTCACGCAATTGAGGGTGTAATTGATTAAATTGAAGTTGCAGAGGACCACAATTGAATGTCTTGACTTAAAATGTGAAAAAATCGCAAATAAAAAGACTCAAATTGTATTTTTTATGCGAATTCAACTCTCGGCATTGTGAAGAAACACCTAAAATTGAACTCAATTTTTGATTTTTCTTGAGGTCAATATGAAGAGGGAATTAAAAGGAAGATATAGAACATTTTTCTAGATTTTTGTGACCTCGGGAAGTATTTTTCATGAATTTTCTTGTATTATTCTATTTTTCAAAAATATAAAAAAATGTGAAAAATATGAAAAATTATTTTTTGTTCAAAAATGGTTCCTTATGCTTGGCCAAGGCTATCAAACTTGATTTTTCAATTTTTTGATTTTTTGTGAATTTTTGTGGAATAAAACTAAGAAATACTTGACCAAAAATCGGGTATCAACTGACCCCCTCCTCCTTCGGGAGACATACATCCGCCCAAGGGACTTTTGCCCCGCCCACTCCTAAGTCAGGAGCCTTCCAAAGAAATTGTCTTAGGATAAGCTCAATCATAGAGAGAACATACATAGGAAGAGTAAATACACTAGCCCAATAGACATGTGTTGCATGAAGTATCGACTTGATGAGTTGTGGCTAGCCCGCAAAAGATAGAAACCGTTGAGGCCAAGAGCGAGCTATAGCCATTATGGACATAAAAAGGACGTTACAATCAGCCTTCCCTAATCTGCGAGCAATGACGGGGACACCTAAATACCGAAAAGGCGGGGTACCTACTTGGAATCCAAGGTGGTGCGGAATGTGGTCATGATCTCTAGGAGAGCCACCCGAGAGGAAGATCTCGCTTTTATTTGCATTCGGTGTTGAGCCGGACCATTGAGAGAACAAATCAAGGCCTTCCTTTAGTAGGGAAATCGAGGACATATTTGCCTCGGTAAAAAGTAGGACGTCTCGACAAAAAACAAATAGGAAAGTCAAGTGGACTTGCACCTCCGGAAGAACTTTTAACCCGAAAGGCAAGTCCTAGCGTTTAAAATACCAAAGAGGACTTCTATCACTAACGTGAAGAGATATGAGAAATGGGATCCCCTTGTCTGATTCCTCTAGAGCTTGGAAAGAAACCATGTAGCTCCCCATTTATAGCCATAGAAAACCCGGGAGATGAAACACAAACCATAACCAACTTTATGAAGAAAATCGGAAAGCCAAAGGCTTGTAGGACCATCTCCAAAAATCCCCAATCAACTGTATCGTATGCCTTTTGGAAATCCACTTTGATAGCACACTTGGAGAGGTAACGCACATGATGAAAACAGGCAAAAAGCTCTTGGGCTAACAAGATGTTGTCACCGATTCTCCAACCCTTCACAAATGCCGTTTAGGGAGCGCTTATAATGGATGGCAACACCCTAGCTATTTGATTAGCAAGAATCTTTGTAATATACTTATAGACAGTATTACAACAAGCAATGGGCCTAAAATTTGTCATAGTTGTAGCATTCGGGATTTTTGGCACCAAAGTTAGAATGGTGGAGTTTGTCTCCCTAAATAACGAGCCGACTTCAAAGAAACTCCTAATAACCATGATGATTGAGGGTTCAACAGTTTCCCGGGAAGATTTAAAGAAATCTACATTAAAACCATCCGATCTAGGGGTCTTACCTTGTGCAAGAGAAAACATGGTAGTCCGAATCTCCAAGTCCGTGACTTGTCGAGAGAGCAACCGAATCTGATCATCATCAAGAGTACGAGAGATCGGTTCCTAAATCATAAAAGGACTTGGCCAAATAGTGATAGGGCTACCATTAAGTAGAGCAGCAAAGTGATCCACAATATGACCCCAAACTAAGTTCGGATCCGAGAGAACCGAGCCATCCGACCCAGTTATCGATAAAATAATGCTATGGAGATGTCATTTGTTGACAAAGTGGTGGAAATACTTGGTATTTTGGTCCCCTTCCTTCAACCAACGGACCCTGAATTTCTATTTATAGAAAACTCTTCTTGGAGTCCGAGTTTCGAAAAAACTTGTAGTTGTTGCTTCTCCAAGTCCACCAGTACTACATTGTTAGGATCCAGCTGGAGTGCATCATGAGTGTGAGTGAGGGCGGACCTAGCCCGAGCGGTACGGGTAGATAAATCCAAGAAAAACTCCCAATTGAGCAGCTTGAGTCTTTGTTTGAGTAGCTTAAGTTTGCTACAAAGTATAAACATGGGAGTTCCCCCAACATTAGTCTCCCATGCCTAGGCAACGAAGTCCTTAAAGGACGGATGCATCATCTAGTAGTTAAAAAACTTGAACGGCTTCCTAGTTATCGACGGCGGCACAATTTTGATAACAACATGAGAGTGGTCAGATACTCCAAGGGGCGGGAAGGACGCTTGAGAGAAGGAGAAAGCCTCCAGCCATTGATCATTAATAAGCACCCGGTCTATCTTCCTTTGTTTGCAAGAAGGTCTAGAGAAGGTGGACCAAGTGAAACGGTGACAAGTATATCGCAAATCATCCAGCCCTACCTCTGCGAGACACTCGCCAAATTCATCAAAAGCAAGGATCCAAGCATTAGAGCTTCCAATTCTATCAGATCGATTCCGAATAGCATTGAAATTGCTAGTAACCACCCAAGGCTCCTTCACAAACTCAAAGCTAGGGAGAACAAGATCAGCCCAAAGAGATCGGCGAGAAATAAACGTATGATCTCCATACATGACTGAAAAAAGGCACGGCTTATGCAAGGCAAGTAAACAAAAATGATAGTGGATAACCTTGGCCTACTTAGAGAGAACTTCCAGTGTAACTTCCATGGGGTCCCAACGGACCCAAATACGGCCACGAGGAGAATGGATGCGGTTGGTAGACCAATGCCAACCCGGTAGTAGGGCGGAGGAAATATCCACAAAAATCGATTGAATAACTTTGGTCTCCAAGATACCAATGCAAAAAAGATGGTTAGTTCTCACAAAAGACGGTACTTCAGCTTGTTTAAGAGGGTCAACTAGCCACCTAATATTCCACACACCAAAAAGCATATATACAAAGAGGGAGGGAGGTGGTCATTACCACTTTTTCTTGCCCCGCTTTTTCTTAGACTTAGGATTTGCAGTATGAGAAGAGGAAGGGTTATTGTCTACATAAGGGGTGGTGGTCATCCTAGCTACGGTTGGGACTAGGGCAATAGCTTGCTGTGTATTGGAGGATAAAGCAACCATCGTGGCCCTAGATCTTATGCAAGGGGGGCAGGGAGGAATGGTCCTCCTCAGCATCACTGCCAATGTTGCTAGCAATATCCCCATCATTGTGCGAGTAGGAGGAGTGAACCAGATGGGCTCAAGAGAAGCAATCGGTTTCGGGAAGCTGCTGACTCCCCGCAATATCGGGGCCTTCGGTGTCTACTAGGGAAGGGACAGAGTCCACATTAGCCACCGGAGGGGTTTGGTGATCAGCCTTTGCTTTGGAGTTCCCATTCCTTCTCCTAACTTGTTGCCAAGTCCCTAGAGGGTTAGGGAAAATGGTTATATTGGGAGCAACAGAGTCCCCATCGGGTACTATCGTAGGTGGCTGAACAGGCTGTCTAGGGGTGCCTGTCGTGTGATCAAAGGATCCATTAGCATGAGTAGCCCTATTTCAAGAAGAGCCAATAGCTTCATCAATCTGGATTACGAGGGCACATGACATAGATAACCATTAGTGCCACTCTTGTGGCCAAAGATACCATATTTTTCACAAACAAACGACTTCCATTCATATTTTACTTCAACCGAATTCAACTCGCCATCCCACCGGAATTCAACCACATCAAGAAGAGGATGTGATGTTTTAATTTCTATGCAGACATGGGCATAGGAGATTCTCCTCATTTGCTCAATGAGCAAGTCAACATACAATGGTTTCCCAATTGCACTTGCTATTGCACTTATAGCCGACGCCGACCAAAGTGTATACGAGATCGATCTCAATTTAACCCACGTCAAAAGAACATCATGTTGTCCTTTCTTGAGCTTCATCTTGGGCTGCCATTGTTGAAGCATCAAGGTACATTTAAGCATTGTAATGGGTTCCATATCCAATAACTTCTACCCGAAAGCCTCATCCGGGATATGGAAAAAGAAGAACCCATTCTCATTCAACCGAATATCAACCACATGGGTACCCTAGGCTTTTTTGATAGCCTCTTCCGTTAACTTGAAAGGCAGCTTCCTTCCCACATAATATCCCACAAGGTATTCCTTCCACAAAGGATGCTCATCCTCTACCATTGCAGGAGAGATCTCAACAATGGGCTTACCATCAACAAAGGTAGACCGAACATAAGAAAGGTTGTATTCTTGCTCCAATGACCTAGCAACACTTGCCCAAGACTTAGGTTGGGTTTGTCGCAAGTTCTAAGAAGATGTATAGGGCCTGGATCCAAGGCTGACCTTACTATGATCTCGGTCACCAACATTTCCTCGCAAGCCATCTCGCACAATTGAAGGCCTAGGAAGCCTAGTAGTAGCTCTTCCCCTACTTCAGCTTCTTCCAATCACCCGCCCATTGAGCAGTTGGGATCCCAAGCCATTGTGATCGGCAATACTACCCTGGAAATTCACTCCCCCATTAATTGGGTCCCGGCTAGTACCAACCACCTCAACAACATCGATCGACGGGTTTCATAGATGTGGGAATGAAGGAGGAATTCCTTCAACAAGTCAATCCTTACCCTTAGACATCACCACGGGAGTATGAACTCCAGGTGCAGCGAAATTCAAGCCAACATCCATTCACATTTAAGTCATCTACCCACCAGTCAACCAAAGAATGGCAGCTTAATAGATTCTTAACACACAAAATCAGCCTTTCGAAAAGTGAGACAAACGAGTTCTCGAGAGTAGGAGAAATTAGACTCGTGATGAACAGGACTCGCGAGAATCGGAAAATTTGCCCTAGCTCACAGACTAGAGCCAAAAGAAAAATCACCGGGTAGGATGAGAGGGTGGAGGGGTGCGACTCAACACACCAAAAATCAAGCCAATACAACCACCGAGTAATGTAGAATCAAGAGAATATCAAACTTGGAGTTGCTCCAACCCGGGCGAACTCAGATCCGATCCTCGGCTCATGGGACGCCACAAACTAGAAATCCAATCGGACATAATGAAGGAGGAGGGGAAACGAGGTCAAACACTGAGAATCGGCCTCATCCGTCATCCCGGATGGCCGGAGAAAGCATCAACCGGACGGATGAATAGTAACCCGAGGCCAAAGAATCGGGAGCATCCGATGAACAAGTGCCGGGAATTTTAGGCGCGAATGAAAAGTAACCCAGTTAGCATAATGTTAGTAACTTTATTATCAAATAATTAGTCACGTGACATGTTCGAATTATTAGAATGCTTAATTGATTCTAATATCATATATTATACTCTTGCAAATTTTCTTAGAGATCAATGCATACTATAGTCCTTTTTAATTAATTTCTCAATATAATTGACTTAGAAAAATAAAAACTAAATTAATACCATAACCATACTCAATTGACAAAGTACCATTTTTAGGGTGTTCCCTTCGTACGATAATTAACCATAATTTCTCATCCGAGAAATTGAGCTCATATTGCCGATTATAAAAAAAATACATGACATTAATCAATTCTAATTGACATAATTTAATTCTAATATATTTATCGCCTTTAATTAGGCAAGAAAAATTGGGATGTCACACCTTAGTAGCCATCAACGCCAACAATAATGGGGGCAGCCAACAATTTGGAGTACATAATAAACGAATTACTCTTTGGGATAAATGGTAAGCTATGAACAAGTCCTAAAGAAGCGGTACAGGTGTTTCATCTAAACTTGTGAGCTAATCTCACGAACTCTCTAGGATTTATTTGTAGTTTATCACTTTATAGAATAAGAGGCCTCTAAGCGGTGACGAAGTCCCACATTGCTTGAATGCACACAAATGATGCCATACAAATGGGAAGAAAACATCAGAGTGCCAAAAGTTGTGTACGACACTCACTTTAATCTTGGAAATTTCTACTGCATCACTTGAGTGTGAAATCGGAGAAAAATGAGTTGTATATAACCTTTGTCACTTCTGGTGTTCTTCTCCCCATACTTAATTCCACGAAAGGTGAGGCAATCTAAACCTCCATTTTGTGAAAAGTTTAGAACTAAATTGGGCGTAATTTAGGTCTTTTTAGAAAATTATCGCGAACATCATGCATAGGATTTATGTGTAAAATGCACACAATAGCGACTAATTACGATCGAGAAATTGATTCTTTTAAAGGACCATAGAAGCATGGACACCTAGCTAGTGAAGAGGGAGATTCTTTTTTTAGTCAAAAAAGAGCTTCATATACGAAAAATGAAGGGTTTGTACATAAAGAGCACAAGAGAGGGGCGTCTAAACGGAGGAGATCATAGGGGTGGTCTAGAGACCCAAAAAGCTAGGATACAATTTAAACGGTGTGACTTAGGTTCCTTCACGAAAAATAACTTTTTGAAAAAAAATTCAAATATTTCGGCTTTTGTTTGCGGAAAATAAGCTAGTATAGGAAAATAATTTTCACGGGTAGAAAATATTTTCTTCCTTTTGAGAAGAGGAAAATATTTGCCTCGTTTTTCATTCCTTCTCTCTTTTACACATCTTTTTTTATAATTTTTTTTTTACTTTCTTTTCATTTTTCATTTTTTAAAAATTAGAATTTTTTATCTTTTATCTTTTTATTTTTTATCTTTTTTTTTCTTCTTTTCTTGTTCTTTTTTCTTTTTTTCTTTTCTCATTCTCCCTCCTTATTCCTCTGCTCACCGCTCCTTTCCTCGCCGACCGAGGACCTTAGCGACGGCTGGCCACCCGGTGATCGGCCATGAAGTGGGCCGACAAGCTCAAGGCTCGACCGGTTCCATCGGTCTTGGGCTCGGTCGAGGATGACGAGCCACGACCTCGCCGATCCGGGACACTACAACACTAACCTCGGTAGTCATAGATAAACAAAGGCCCCATTTGGTTCAGCTTTCGGCAAAAGGGGTTTGGCGAAATGCAAATACCTTTGAGCTAAAGGGGTTTGGTGAAATATAAATACTATTTGGTAAACTGTAATTGAAAAATCCATTTGGATGTAACTTTGGAGAAAATGTTGTTTGGTAAACTTTTAAATCTAAAAAGTCCTTTGATGTCCCAATTTAATATTTTTTTAACTTTAATTTTTTTTTAAATTAGGAAAAAAAAAAGACTGCAGTTTTTATATTTTCTCATTGAGAGTAACGTAAATGACACATTAACAAATTTATAAGTTAAAAAAGTCAAAATATGACATGTACAATCAAAAGATCGTTATAAAAAATATGATTACGTAAGTCATTGAGTTTTCCTCCAAAAATTACAAACCTCTTTAATTATTAACTAAACCCATGGCTATTTCATTACGTAAATGTGGCATGTCGGGGGATGCATTAGTATTTGAAGCACTAGCCCCCTCATCTATAGTATCACGATCAACCGAATATCTATACTTGAGATCCAAATCCACATCTTCAAAATCCATATCCTTTATGGCATTTCTCCGTATGTAATTGTGTAAAGCCATTGTCGCTATGACAATTTGCACTTGCTTTTCATACGGATAACTTGGCAATTTTTTTAGAATATGCCACTTCATCTTCAATACGCCAAAGGCTCGCTCAATTTCTGACCGTAGCGATGAATGGGCACGATTGAACACTTCTTGATAACCTGTAGGTGAAGGACCTTGTCGAAACTCTGGCAAATGATATCTCACTTGTCTATATGGCCCCAAATAACCCGTGGGATTTGGATATCCAACATCCACTAAATAATATTTACCTACACAAATATAATGTAAATTTAATTAACATGTCGCATAGATAATAAGTTGATGCTGCATGAAGTTGATAAACCATTAACTAATGAACCTAGAGGAGGATGGGGAAAATGTGCATCACGTCTTCCAACGGCTTCATGGAAGACACGGGTATCATGAGCTTGTCCTTCCTAACAGGCAAAAACATACATAAATTCCTTGTTAAGCAGTACAACAAAGTTTTCTTTCCCTTTCTTTATGCTCTCACTATAAATCCAATAAATATTTATAACTTTCAACCAAGAATATTCTCCTATTATACGAATAACAATGTAAAAATTAAACCACATATCTCCATAGAATGGAATATGGATAAAATCAGTACCGCTTAATGAATAGATATTGGAAACAGTTCTCACATCAAAAACAAATAATAGAAATTGGGTTCACACATAAACCAAATGAAAATCTCACAAGAAAATAAAATAGCATAGTGAAGAATACAAATAAGATGCTACAATATCCTAGCTATGGCTAAGCTCATCCATCTCAAACTTGAAATACTTCACTCTTAGTGCATCACAATTCAAGCTCATGAAGACTTGTCCTTCTTTTCCTTAAAATGTTTGATTGAAAAAAAGTATCACTTTTCATCTTACACAATCTCGGGTATGGAATCCACCAATTATATGAGTCCTTATAGGGACCAAATCCGTAATCTGCTTGAGATGCAGCATTGTTCCTACTTTCAACAGCAAAAACCATCCTTTCAATTTGGTTTCCAAGCTGTTGTTGTGGCGTCATTCTCTTTTCTTTCTTTCCTCGAGCTTGCCTCATTGAAGTCTGCGTCACTCTTTTGCGGGTTTGAGTTGCATTTTGTTTAACAACATTTTCACCACCTTTAGACTCCAAAATATCATCAGCAGATACATCAACATCAGCGATATTAGGTTGTGTGGCATCAACATCCTCCTCAATACACAAACCTTGTCCAGGATTCCATGTGATCCCTCCGGAAGCAATTGCACTACTGAACATTCTAGCTAACAGCATATCAAGATCGGGATGTATGCCTTTCGTCCTAAAAGGCTAAAACCTATTATCGATCCGTTATAATGATAAGAGTATTTCAACAAGTTATATCAATGACCTTCAATTTAACAAAAAAAAATAAAAGAGGAAGTAATATGAACCTTAATTTTATTGTCCCACCATTTATCAGTTGCAACAATGGTTTTCTTCTTGTCATCCCATCCTAGTCCTGTTTCACTTAAAATCAATGTCCTCCATCTTTTCCATTCTTCCTCGAGATTATCCCACTTACTCTTCATTTGAATTTTGTCATACTTTTTGCCTGTTAATTCTTTGAACTTGTTAATTATGATTGCCCATCCATCTCTCTTGTTGGTTGCAAGACGGTTGCCTTTTTCAATTTCCTCAATGCACAACTTACAAATTATTTTCACATCTTCGGCAGTCCAAATTGCCTTTTCCTTTGATGAACTCGCTATCCTGTAATAATATGAACATAAACAAGTGTTTGTTTCACTTAAAAAAAAAGACACTATACGGTTCGCAAAATTAGATGAGATGTGGCTCATTCAAACAAATTTCAAGCTTTACTTAGATAAATCGAATAGGATTCTAAATATCGAAATTCTGACTCTCACATGATAACCCATAATTAGTAAGGAGAAAGTAATGAAGCATGTCTCCAAAGGAGAGAAACTGGAGCTAGTTGATTAGGTGGGGAGGAGACACCGGACAAAGAAAAATACTTCCATTTCCCATTCATAGAACTCAAAATGCACATTTTCCCCATTCCCAGTTTCCAAAATTTCTCCACAAAGAAAAATTCTTCCATTCCCTCCCTACAAACGCCAATGAACGAGATCATCGCCAAACTTTGTAAGGAAAAATTTAATGATCACTCGTGAGTAAGTTATCGAATATGCTCGGATCCAAATCCAACGCAAGGGTAACTTTCGACCTCTATATTCCACCGTTCTCATTTATTGAAAGGAGATCAATGAAATAATAGGCAAAGATAAGAATGTACCAGAATTTTTGCACTACCAAAGTCACAAAGCTTGACCTGGTGAGTGAGAGGATTCACCTACAAAACATATGCGGGAAAAAATCAAAAATGACAATTTCATTCAAGAAAAAAAGAACCTTCACTAAAAATTGAGGAAAGGCTGAAAGGCCCTTACCAAAATATTTTGTGGCTTTACATCCCTATGGCAAACCCCGGGCACGGAATGGATATATGCCAGCCCTTGGAAGATTTGCGAAATACATTCCATTTTTTAAGACAAGGACTAGAGGATACCAAGGACAAATATGAAAATGACAAAGCACTCTTTATACTTGATAGGTATATAACTTCACATATATTAGTGGCATCTGTTGATTCATATCAACTAGGACTTTCTACCTAACCCGAAGAAACAACTATTGCAGGATTATATAGGAGGAAAGGAAACCAAAGATTGCAATTGGTAAACGAGTAGAAGCTAAGAAGAAGCAAACATTAGAAGGAGCATTTGAAATCACTACTCAGCAAGAACCTAAACTCCACCGAGTGAACCACTTAAAACCCACGAATTCAGCCAAAAAAAATCGCACATGAAGAAACGAAAGACGATCTTTTCCTCTAATGACATAGAGAGTAGCTGAGTGAAGCGCGCGCCGACACGAATTTTGGGCACAAGAAGCTTAATCCGCAATTACACAGTTGACTTAAGCACCGACCAATTTAAAGGCATTTCAACAAAGCCACGCTATTTATCCATTAATCACACGGCGGCATAGCAAATCGAGCTCCACCAACACAGGCAAGTCTTACAAAACTAAGAATCACCACCGCGAGCCATAGGAACAGACAAACACCCATCTTCGGATACCGTAGTTCAAAGAGAGGGGGATCCACCGCCAATCTTACGGCCAAGCAAAAAATTGAGGGCAACATGAACAGAGAAACAAAAAATTCTTACCCGAGAAGAGATGCGAGCGTGATGACATGCATACCGAAGACCAAGCCACGTTAAAAGGGCACAGAGATAGCGGCGTCTAGCAAGAGAGGTCGACGGGAAGAGTCGTGAGAGAAGGTGAGGAAAAAGAGCCGGAGACGTTTGTGTCGTGTCTTTTTTAGGGTTTGACCGTGTCCGAGGGTAAACGGGCAAAACAGGAATTATGGTTGCTGAATGAGGGTAAAAGGGGAAGCTTAGAAATTTTCATTAATTGTCAGAACTTGTATCCCGAGAATGCAAGTTTTAGCTACTTTAGCCAAAAGTCCCTTGGGAGAGTATTTCAGATGCAAGTGCATCTCACCAAAGTGAGCCAAAAATGAACCAAACAAGCATTTGCATTTGGCTAAGGGACTTTAGAGCCCCAATGCTCATCCCCAATGCTGAACCAAATGGGGCCAAATAGTTCAAACAAATGCCGGATAATGCAAATGCACACAACCCAAACCACGAATCATGAGCAACTTGATAAACTTAAAACCCCAAAAATGGGAAGCGGCACACACTAGAGGCAAGAGAGAGATACCTATGAATCACAAGCAACTCGATGGTCAAAGATGAAGCACTAGCTAAAGATTCACAACCAAGGATGAAAAACCAAGGATGAAGAAGACAAATAAAGAAGAAGCTGAGGTAGGTTTCATGGTTTTTTTAACTAGTGAACCTTGAGCATAGCGGCCTTGGCCGAGCTCGGGATCACCGAGATCGACCGAGTCTCAAGCTCACTTGCGGCCGATCGGCGCCCATCGTCGTGGCCAACGACCCGAACCAGAAGGAAAAAATTAAAAATAAACAATAAAAAAGATAAAGATAAATAATTTAAAATTTGATTTTTTAAATGAAAAAAATAAAAAAAATTATTAAAATGAGTCCATTGAGGAAAATGAAATTCGATTTTCCATACCAAATGACAGAAAAAAAAAATTCAAGTCTTTTTCATAATTTAGCCAAATACCGAAAAACATTATCATTTTCTTGGAAAATAACTTTCTAGAAAACATTTCTGAAAACCTCATAATTTTCCGCCAAACAAATAGAGCCTTAGTATCGCGCACCGATCCCGAGGCACGCAATAACCCTACCAAACGTCTCGGGTCATTAAAGGACGACATCTCAAGCACGTTATCGACTGTTTCTTTTTATCTTTTTATTAAGCATATGCGGAGCGTGTTACTCACTAGGCAATAATATAAATAGTAGTGACAGAAAAGTAGGCAATCACATTACAAATTAGCAAAAGACTATTTTCATTTATAGATATTCATTAACCATAAGGAAGCTACAGTATCTACAAGCCCACTCTTTAGGGCTACTCCCTACGATTGTAAAAAAGATACGGGGTCGGGACGGGATTAATTTCGTATCTATACAAAAAGAGGGGCCAACATCACCCTCAACATCCACATCAATAGGTCTCCATCAAAAAGTTCTTCTCGACCACAACTATTACGAGGTAATAGTCCGGCGGGGACTCGGGGCCATATTTAGAGTCGAACTTTGGGTCCTCGACTTTCCCCGTCTGGGGTATCTATATCCATAGGATCCCAAGGCTGGATCTTGGGGAATGCAGACGGCGGCCCATTAAAATCACGGATTAGCCCGATGAGTTGATTCCCGTGACAGACAAACCAAGCCTTGAAACGATGGGGCACTAGGTGCCCCAATCCCTCCTCGACCCAAAGGGTTGTTACATGGTGTTCCCAAACTCTATTCGAACCGGGGATCGGATGGTGTATGATGTCGAAGGACTGGTCAAGTGGTAACTCAAACCTCACCGGACAAACTTCCATTTCCTTGGTCCTCAAAAAGATTCAACAACAACGAGTGAGATATAAAATCTCTGCGAGTCAATGCTTAAGTTCGAGTAGGGCATCGATTCACTCAGGGCGACCTAAACACAAGGACAAATGTCGATAACAAATCAATAACTTGCGACTATCGATACGCTTTTATCTACCACATGATCAAGCACATTCCAATAGTCATTCATCAATTACATGCAATCTCACCCCGCCTTGGTCCACACATTATACAATACGTATTATGGCAATCAATAGCACATAACCAAGGCACACAATCGTAACACTCATCATAACTTTCGGGCATAATACATCACATGTGTTCTAGTTATTAATGGCAACTTGGCCCCAACACATTAGACAGTTGGTACTCTTCCAGCAAGACCAGGTTTCATCCCATTCCTTTGGTGATGATGATCGATAAGCCATGTGGTTCCAAGTGCCCTCGACATACACTAACAATCGGGCATTCCTGTAGAGAACGTCGGTCCGCACCTTGCCGCGATAGGCATATGATAAGCTGTGTGATTCCAAGTATACTCGGCACGAATATACCAAGCTCGATCCCAAGTAACCAAGAGTGTCGGCTTTGTCCCCAAGTACCCAAGGGTAACAATAATCATCATATGACCACACAAGCACGCCAAGTAACCAAGCCGCTTTATATCTTTGCATTTAGTTCAATGCACACACGGTTGTGCTCAAAACTCGGCCCAATGCCATTTTCATGCTCAAAACTCAATTGTCACACGGCCACATGAATACATCTTATCCACCAAACTTTGCATCTATATAAGGGTGATTAATCTTCTTAACCATACATATATATACAATCAATGTGTATAGCAGTAAACAAACAATTATCAAATGATCACCCAATAATAATTAATTAAATAATAATTAACTATTTCGATCGGGGTTAATTTGTACAACTATAATTAATTAATCCAATTATAATTAATTAAGTTCATCTTAATTAATTAACTCGACTTTGATCTGTCAACTTATCTTAATTAATTTACCCGACCACGGTCATTTGGTACCACAATAATTAATTAATTTAGCTTTAGTTAATTAATTCGATCACGATTAACTAAATTAATCAAGGTTAAATAAAATAACTACAGTTAAATTAAAGCAACTGTGGTTAATAATAAAGTAACTACAATTAATTAAAGTAACCATGATTAATTAAAAGTAATCGTGGTTACTTAACCTAATCAAGATTAACTTAATCTAACCATGATCATTATTTTAACCTAACTATAGTTAAACTAACTAATTCACAAGTAACACTAATTAATCTATCCATAAACGTGATTAGTGTCCCAATTAGAGATTAGGGATTAACTCACGGATCTAACTATCGTCGGCGATGACTCGGGCGCAACTACGACATGGCGACGAACGAATCTCAAGGGCTTGAAGGGCACGCACGGTCACCCGTCGGCTCGGGGGTTCTCGATCTCTACTGCTCATGATAGCTCGAGTCAACAAGTGACAGTGGTTGCTGAAGTAGTTCATAGGTCCGTGGGTGGGTGGTGGAGCTCGGGTCCATGGGGGTCGTGGGTCACGGGGTTCAACGGGACTTGGCGGGAGGGGGACTTGGCTTGCATGAGTGAGGGCCGTAGGTCTCGAGGGCTCGGCTTTCGCGAGCACGGGGTGGCAGCGACGGCGGAAGGCTTGGACCGATGATGAGGGGGGTGCGGCATGAGCCGGCGGGGGCTGTTGGTGGCCAAGCAAAGCTCGGCAGAGGCAACAACAACGGCTAGAGCTCGGGCGAAGGAGGAATGAGGGTCGAGGGCTTGAGGCTTACGGGTCGGGGTCACGGGTAGCTAGTGGCAACAACGGCGGTGAAAACTCGGGTGACGGTAGAGCAGCGCGGCTATATAGGTCGACGAAGGTAAATAGTAGATGGAGGTGGTGGCTGGTGGTGGTAGTGTCGCACGGTGGGGGGTGTTGCCATCTGGTTGAAGGGAGAGAGAGAGAGAGAGAAAAGGGAGGAAAGAGAAGAGAAAAGGTAGAGAGAGGGTGAGGTGATGGTGAGTTGACTAGGGGGCCCAAAAATCATGTCACACTTTAAGGTTTTGTCTTTTAGTGCATAATATCTAGAGGCGGTTTGGTAATTTGATAAATGGGGATAGGTTAGTCATTTGGCACAACCGACTAATGGCATTTCGATATTTTCACATCTAGGGTTCGATCGGGACTAGATTCAAGCGCGAAGGGTTCTCGGTACTATGACGTGACGGCTTGACTACTCGGGCTTGACTTTCTCTCACCGACATCTCGGGATAATCCAATTATTGTCCCTTAGTCCTTAGAAAATCCAATATTATTTAAGAGGCTGGAATTCATGATTAAAAATCACTGAATCTAATTATCTTACAGAAGTCGAAATTTCGAGACGTCACACTTAGCCAACCAATTGGCCACTAGGTCTGTTTTGCAATTGCAGTGGGCTATCGAAATCTTGTCGTCCTGAGCCAGCAGATGTTGGGCTTTAAGGATCAGGGCTTCAATCTTCCAGCCTAGAACAACTTCCCCGTTGACTTCATAAACCATAGTACAATAGTCGGTCTCGTTGGTTATCTCCCTTCATTTCTCTCTTTGACTCCATATGCTTTAGTTTTAGGAACTTCAAGACTTCCACCAGGGCCCTTGCTTCCGCTTGAATTGGAGAACAAGGTCGGATTTTTCAACAAAGCCGTCAAGAAGGGTTTCATTGGAGTCTCAAAGAGCGTTGTGATGGCTCCATCACTGAGGACACCACCTACAAAATCATTAATGTTATGTTTCAGGTTATAGCTCATCCTCGGGTATGGGGAAGGGGGGGGGGTTCCATTTTTGTCGAGGGGCTGGTTTATCTTTGTGAGAGAAAATCTTCGATCTTTGCTGTTAGATTTCCATTAGCTTTGCATAATCCAGCGGATTGTCATCATCGAGTCAAACTCTGACATTGTTTTTTAAGTGCGTTGGTTTGTTCTTCTTTGAAGAAAATTATACTTGTTAAGCCAACTCATCGAGTCAAATTTTGGTTTGGTCTACGTTTATATTGTTTTTTTTCATTTCCACTTACATCAATTCACTTCGAATTGTGCTTAAGAGACCTCGAGTCAAACTCTGGATGAGGTAATCTTTGTATTAATCTATTGGAATCTTTGCAAAATTTCACGAGTTGATTTTCTAACGCGTAAAATCTCTCCTATCTAAGATCATTACGGAACCCTTTATCACATTTACAAGTCGAAAATCAAACTTCAATAAAAGATTTTTTATTTCAAAGCAATTCCGACGAAACATCATCCAAGCCACCATAAAGCCCCCTATGAGAATCATAGAAGGTCGAACTTTTTATTTATTTATTTTTTTCTGAGAAAAATTAAAAGAAACGTCATAAAATCCAAAAGAAAAAAAAGAAAAGGAAAAAAAAAAAAAAGAGAAAAGCTTTTTCCTTTTCTTTTTCTCCAAAATTCAAAAATTCAGAGATACGGTGCGGTCAGGATCACGATAACGAGCAACGCACAAACAATATAAACGCCAGCGACATTCATCCTCCGGAAAAGCTTCGCAATTTCTCTCTCTTCCCCCCTCTCTCTCTCTCTCTAAAATCGGAGAGAGAGAGCAACCAGCGATTCTCCGCCATATCGTCGGCCACGAGAGAGAGAGGAATCGGATAGCATGAGGCGGGCAGCGATTCCCGTGCCTCTTTCTTAGGGTTTCCGTCATCGCGAGACTCGCCCCATTGCGCGACGCTTTTCTCGGCCCTCGTTCCGACGTACATTGCTTCGATCATCGGTGTTTCTCTTTGCTCTTTGGCAGTTTGATCGGTTTCGTGTCGTTCTGCTTCGCGGGTTCGACATTTTGGCGCGGTCGCTGCGAGCTGGACTTTGTGAAGATTGAGGTATTTCTCTGTTCTTTCTTTATGGAGCTGGGTCGGTTGAATGGATGAGAGTCTTGGGTGCGCTGGATATGATTTGTGGATTGAATCATGAAAAATGTTCGTTTGTTTCTTCTGTGATGATTATCTGGAGCTTTTGGACGAGAACAGAGTAATTAAGGAGCTGCATGCTTGTTTGTTGAAACTGGCTGTATTTTTTAATATGTGCAGTCTCTGCTACGGACTTTTATTTTCCAAATCGTGAACCTTTAGATGTCGAATTTCGTAATTTCTCCACGGAAAAAATGATGATAGTCATGTTTTTCGACCTGATCATGGGTCAACAGATCATGCATATGTACTCGAGCATTCATGTCCTTGTTCTCGTTTTAGACTCCGTATTGTACAATGGTTCTGGCATCGCAGCTTTATGACACAAGCATTGTGAATTTTTCATTCTCACATTATCAAGTTGATTTATGTATACAGCGCCTTGAATGTGCTAGATTAGTGAAATGAACCGTACTATCAATTTCAACGTGCAGATATATGTTAGACCGTCCCTCCGGTCTCAATGGTTTGCCCAGTTGGGAGTGGGAAAATGGCTGTTTTGGCTCGGGTTCTTGCGGGAGGCAGTTTCTCCAACACAGCAGGTACTTATTGGCCGTGGATTGCATGGCCCTGTCCTGAGCACTGTTTGATCATTCCATGCAATAATGAGGAGTTTCATTAAGCTGTTAATCGTCATGTATGCTTATGAATGGTTATTCTGATGGACCTGGAGTGAAAAGATCTAGGGGAATTATGTCAATTAACTTTCTGACATACAAATGACAGTTCATAGGCCTGCGTTAAAAATTGAGCAACTGCATGGCCTTTTATTGTCTTTGAGGTCTGCTAGTACAATTATGTTTATGCACATTGACAGATTTCTCTGAACCGAATATGCAATTCTGTTACATAATGAGTTCAATTGATACGTAGTAATAGTTTTGATTGTCGGATAGAACTGATGTGTATTTCCATAGGCATGGTTGCATGATATTTTGGCATAATACTCATGAGTGAGATATAATTACAAGCAACCTTACAAACTTGTAAATGAGAACACTATATGCACAGACCACTTTGTCCAGTTAGGAATGTATGTATTACGGAGATTTTTTCAGGTAGATGTTAGCAACACTTGGAAGCTTCGTTCAAATGCTGCTTGTAATTACGAGTTAATAATTTGTTATTTTCGTGTCAAATTGTTCTATCATTTATTGGGAAGAACTAAAAGATAAAAGATTCCATTCAAAATGGCGCAAAGGAGTGCTTCCCTATATAAAGCGTTATCTATGAGATATTGAGTCCACTTAGCCTAGTATGTCATTTATGTCAAGACTTGACTGTTGGTGAAATGAAAACAATTTTGCTGTAGATAACTACTAAAGCCACGAATTCCCGGTATACCATGAGGGCAATTCTGGGCACACAATGGACAAAGAAAAAAATTTTAGCAAGATTTTACCTCTCTTTTGCAAGTTGTCAATGGTTAAAATGTTCCCATATGGTGCCTCCTAGGCAGAAACGAGAACCTTCGCATGCACTTTGTTCTCAAACTATTTTTCTCTTCATTGTGCTGTCGTATCTTAAGGAAATTGACATGTGGCTCTTGACCTCTTTTGGTGCTACTTTGTTTTTCATACGGTCTGATATTGGTTCCTTTTCTTTTAATTGTTGACTGTTTGTGAATTCTCTTTCCCAACTTCAGAAAAGGAAGTTAGCCATCAGAAATTATTGGCTCAGCACATTTTTAAGGAATTTCGTGAGGCTGATGAAGCAAATTTGCTCGATGAGGAAGGTAATTCTTCTAGTATACATGGCCTGCAATGCAATTTGTGCATTGTTGGCTGTTATTTTCATTACAATAATGGGGTGGTCGAGTGGCAGTGGACTAATTAGCAAGTTCATTCTCATATAAACTTATGCCTTTGTGTGGTGTATGTTGCCTGCTCAATTGTCGTTATTTCTTTTCTTCAGAAACAAGGTCATGGATTTGTTCTTTTTTCCTTCAATTTTTGGTTGACATACTCAATTGGGAACTGTTATTTCTATACTACATGAATTTCTTTTCACTTCAATTTTTGGGTTAACTTTTAAACGGAGATACTGCAGAACATCAATAGGTAGTGTGGATATAACTTCCGCAACAGAATCACAATGATGGAAATGCAAGGAACTTGAGTACCATCCAATGGCATTCGAGATAGATTTTATAGGGTAAAATTAGAAGACATTAAAAAAGTGAAATCTTGACCAGAGTTATCTTGACATTGGCCCATGGAATGGCTGAGTCTCTCCGTCTTTTTGTTTTGTTCTTCTTTATCTTGGTAAACGTCTTTAGAGCAACAAGCAGCTTAATGAGGGGACAGAGTTTGGTATGTATATCCACCCATTATATGTTGAATGCTCATAACCCCATATAAGAATATGGGGTTAGATTATCATTTATAACTTTTCAAAGTTGTATTATCTAGTATCTAGCGAGTTGTGTTATCTAGTATCTAGTGAAGTCTTCTTTCTTGCCTCTTGCAGGAATTATGTACATTGTCTTGGATCACCTGGTTTTCCATAAGAGACACTGTCTCCATGTGTCCTAGTAGTATAGTTTCTTCTCTTGTTTGAGTTATTTGTGCATTGGAGATGTTTCTCCTTGTCAACACAAGTTACATTTAGAGGCTATTTCTTTAGCATTAAGCAATAGTAAAGTTACTTTTTGGTGTTTATGTCAAGTTTAAAAGTTTATCCAAATTTCAAAGATTACGGAAAGTTATATTTGAATTTTGTGTCAACATTTATATGTTTAGAAAGTTTAGATGTTTCGGGTTAGTAGGAGTTAAATATGCGTGCATTGTATGATTTAGATCAAGTAAAAAGTTAAAAAGTAAAAGACAATCCAGACATACCCTTAGTTGACAGGTCATGGGGTATATGGATCAAGGCTGGTATAAGAACAGAATCTAAGCTTTTCAATGCTTGGACAACCTTTGCTGCCAAAGCCCATTGAGAAAGTGGAAGGAGAAAGTTTTAGCATGTAGCTGTTCACATTAAAAATTTTATGTTCTCTGCACCGATTCTTTTTTTTTTATTGGGTTAGATTGTATGTATGTCATCTCTCTCTCTCTCTAAAATCCTGGACCTGCAGTTTGAGAGAAGCTCCCAAAGCCACCAGGCTGGAGAGGATGGATGGTTAATATATCTTAAAATTAAGAAATAGATAATGTGTTCTATGGCATCTAATTCTGGAAGTGCTGTGACTTGGTTTAAGTGCTATTATGTTTTTATTGTTTGTTCTTTTTGATAATCTGATTGCCTTGCGGTTTCTGCGTTGTGGATGCAGACATGCATGTATATGGTTTGAAGCCTATGGCTGATCAACTGCATTTGGTAAGGTTGGAAAGCACGTTGTTTTTGTACATTTTTATTGATGGTTACCTGTGCACTTCTTGCTGTTTCTTGAGTTTATGTACATCACTGCAACTACCCTTATTCATGAGGAGAGCTGCACTGTGCCTTTAGTTCCTCTTGCTCGGGCTTGATATGAAGCACAGTGGTGAAATATGTTAGAACAAAGAGTTCAGATTGAGCAGATTACGACAATAGTTGCCTGCAGATTCAAGTTTATGTTTTGAAATTGGCTTCATAATCTATTTTCTTAATGTTATTTCACAGTAGGTTTTACCTTAAATGATATTGCTTTATTGCTGCTTTCTCAATTGTGTGATTGTACTTTCCATCCACTGTCTGTCAGTTTTTTTGAAGATTAGCAGCAACAATTGTTTCCCTTGATGATGATCGCTCGATGTGGCTTCTCATCTTAAGGCAATATTCTCTTTGCAGGTATGTTGCAATGCATGTAAGAAGCCAATCAAGGCCAGTCAATATATGGCTCATGCAGGTTTGAACCTGACCTTTGTGAAGCATTGAGGGATTCTGTTCATATGTTTTGCTTATCTGTCGTCTGGCATATTTAAAGATACACTTTTGGCATAGTTGTTCTGCTAAATTGAGGATTGGAAGTGCGCCATGCCGTCTATGACTCCTAATCAATCTGGATATCTTGTCTGTTTTTTTCTTGTTCAAGCATCTCCTCCTTTTATCTGATTATATCAGATGGTTACTCTGAGTAGTGTGTAACCACTCTATTATTGCCATTAGAAGACCAGAAAATTTCTTTCTTTTTTTGTTAAATCCTTTTAAGGTTCTCACCGCCTCTCTAGTGGTACCTCTCCCTCTTCATTGGTTTTTTTCTTATTACCAGTGTAAATTTCTATATCACTTGTCTTGATATTTCTTAGAGTTGCAGATCCTATATTCTTTATTCTTATAGCAAGTCTCTATGGTCCACGACCCAGCGTCTAATGCAATACATGGCCTGAAACTTGTGGATAGCCTTAGCACACTCTTGACCATTTAATTGATAAGCCTAACCTGCTGGCTGTAGCTTTTATATTTCTTCACGCTAAGGTATTTTGCTTAAACTTTTAGAAATATAGAGGTTTTCGAATGATGGAGAAAAGGCTTTTACTGATAATCCTAACCTGTTGGGTCTTGTTATCCTTTTTGGTTCACTCCATTATTTTTTTAGATATCTGTAGGTTCTTGAATTCTACACAAGAAGCTATTGCGGTGCCTAATGGCACTGGAAGGGGCAAAAGACCACCTAGGAAGGAGAGAAAAAAGTCCACCACTCCCAGTATCCTCTCTCTCTCTCGCTCTCTGAATGCTTCTATGCTTAAAGTTTAGTGTAAATCTGTTCCTTGTTAGAAATCCACTTGTCTTAATGGACATGAAATGAGTCAGTAATTAGTACTAGATAATTCTGCTTTTTATTTCTCCTTGATTCTCTTAGTTTTGCTAAGATTACAATGATGAATCTATTTTTATTATGACTATAATGATTGATTAATCATTCAACTTTCCTTAGGGGTGACAATTTTCATTTGCATCCTTATCTGCTATTAGAGCAGGGATTTACTGTTGGAGAGCAAGGAAATTATGAATTTGTGAAGGATACCATCACTGTTGCATCACAGTTTCGTTACAATGGAAACCAGCAATCATCTTCTTTGTGTTTGGAGGTCAAAGGTAGTTTAATGTTGTTTCTAGTGGTTCTTTGATCATATACATGCTCATGTTTGATTAACTGCATCTAAATCGAAGTTTGATTTTATTCAGCTAATATGTGTCACTGGGGGGTATAAGTGAGCTGCATTAAGTGTATGTTCTAACTCTACATGACTCATCAACTCGATGCTTGCAGCTCAACTTGAGCTTGATCAAATATCAATTTATTATGCTCAACTCGACCTGAAATGGTTTCCAGTGGTTTCAAGATCGTCTCAACTGGACTTGATTTTGCCCATTTCTAATTAGCCTATTGCTTGATATTTATGAGAAAAAAAAAACCACCATTTTTTCACTGAATATAACATACAGATTAAATATGAGATGCATACGGCAAATCATGTCTATTTCAATTTCGAGGGGTACTCCTTTTGTTTCTAGATTGAGTTAAAAAAGTACTCTCGACATGCCCTTTCTAATGCACACTTAGAGCCTCAAATGGGTTTAAGTTGGAATTCATTAGAAGGAAACAAGCTATTACATCAGACGTATGGGCAGAAGTGGTGGTGGGTATGTCGTAATGTGGAGTGCTTGGCAAGTGAAAACAACTCAGATGATGAACAATGAAGATGTTGTGTCTCTCTCTAATTCTATGTGAAATTCTCTCTCTTCCATTCTCGGATTCTCTCTTTCTTCTTGTTAATCCTTTCCTTAATAAATTTTCTACAGACATCATCCTTTAAGCTAATTCTGAGAGTTGTATGTTGTTTAGCCTAGAATGTGATGCACCTACACACAATTTTCAGCGTATTCTACATGGAAATTTAGTTATCAGACATGTTAACATTGCATTTCGTAGGTGTTTGTTCACATATCATACTGTTGGATGATCTCTTGTTCTTCAAAGGGGTGGGGAGTATATATTAACTTTAAATGGAAGCACATCAAAGCAAGAATTCAGATATGAATCTGATTTCATTAATATAATTATACACAAGCTGCACTAGAATGGTCCAACAATAAGTGAAGATTCTTGGTGATACAGATTGGAATAAGAGGGGGTGGGAGAGGTGAGGAGGTACAGTCGACTTGAACCTTTGTTTATATAATTGACTATTGCCATCTATTATATCGAAGAATGTGATCAACTGCATATTGCATTGAGGAGCACTATGGAAACGTCAATTTCTACATTTTTATGGGGTTATTTATCTAGTTGTTCATGTGTCAAAAATGCCATAAGGGTTGTTACATGGCCTGTCTGCAGGGATCCTTTTGTAGCTATTGCATCTCCTCTACCTTGATCTGGAGACATATATTTGTTCATGATGCTTTATTAGATATATGAACTTTTTACAGATTGAATTGTTAATTGAGTTTATTTACTTCAGAAAATTCAGCTAGTCAAGTTGTTCCAAGAAGTAAAGATGATCCAGGAGTTATCCCTAGAAATGCTGATGAGTCAGCAAGTCAAATGCGTCCTCCTGTGAAACGCTCTAGATTGTATGATTCCATTCTTGTTTCATCTCTTCATTCATAATCTTAGCAGTATTCACTGGCCATCAAAACAAATTTGCGGAATCTTCATCTCAACAAAGGCCAACTAGTGCTCGTGTTGTGTAGTGAACAAGCAGATAGATGAAATATGCCTTTCTTAATTTGTACTACGTAAATAAGAGTTTAAATGAGTAAACTGTATACTTATTTGTGGAATGTTTTGACATATCTAGTGGGTTAAATACTTTGACAGTCGCATGGTTTTTTCTCAGTAAAGGCCAAAAGCAAAGATATTCTTGAATGACATGCACGTCGGTGTCTTATCTTTCTGTTTCTTTGTTGTGATATCTGAACTATATTTTGTTCTTGTAGGATAGCAGGGGAGCATATGTCTGAAACAGATGATCAAGAAACAGATTCTGGTATCACTAGAAGTACATGTTCATAGCTTGAATCTGCTAGCAAGACTTGAATTTAGAAACTTGTTTCCGGATATCGGAAATGCAGAACTTTTGGATTGACCATCTTCTAGTGATTGAATGCTATATTAATTGACTGCTTTTATATCATGGGAAATAGATGAGGAAATTACAAACACTCCTTTAGCTTGAGACACTATAAGAAAATTATTTACTTAATAATCCTTTAATCCTGCATCACTCTGCTGAGCTCTATCCAATTTTGACTGCCTTTAATTATTTATTGTTAGGTTCATATGACTCATCTGATTACAAGTTTGAACTGAGTGTGATTTGGGTCCATAATTCAAATGCTTATGCCTTGTTTTTTTCTTTTGCTATGTTCTTTCGATCTTATGCATTTGGTAGGTTGTGTTTGGTTTATCTGATAGCTTCTTTTTTTCTTTTCGTTTTTTTCATGTTTGTCAGATGTATCGTGGATCATTTATAACCTGAGAGAACCTGGCCTCTTTGATTTTTTAATCTCCTTTTTCTCTAATTTACCCTTATATTTTTCCTTTCATTTATAAAATGCAGATAAATTTTTTTAGAGTTGAATGTTGCCTACACTAAGCATAAAAAACTGTGATTAGTTATTCAATGCAGAAAAACATAGAAAAAAAAAATCACTGATATATCGTAATTCCTTGTCCACCTGAAACTTATAGAACAGTTATAAAACCCAATTGACGCTAATACCCCAAACTTCCTAGTGGTCTTCAAGAGCAGGTCTATTGATCTACAAATTAGTCATTGATTCGAAACATGCCAAAAGACGCTATACTGGTTACAAAATGAAAATGGATAAACTTAAGGCAGGTGAAATAACCATCAATCTCATGGATTATGCAAGACAAGTCGAAACCTGAGTTGGTGGACCAAGCATGAAACTATTTGTGTTATGTGAGGCAATTGTGCAACTAAATCACACACATAAGTCTGTTCCTTTTCCAATAAGTGAACTCCCAGGGTTAATTTTAGATTAAGGTCTTTGAGTTTTTTAAAATTGAAAACTCTATAAAACATTGTTGAAGCTAAATTATGGCATGGGAATAAAATGTTGCATTAATATCTATATATGCTTTTGCCTGAAAGATGTAAAGCTCAAGTTAATCAATTTCATAAGGTTCCAAATGCAGAAATAACTCATATGTGACATGTTAGATGAATTAGAATATGTAATGAATGAGTATGAAAGGTGTTAACAAATTACCTCAGGTTAAGTAGCATATACCAGTCTAGTATCGACCACCATATTCACTTTGTAAAAAGGCCATCTTGGCAGCCTAGTTCTTTTCTTCAGAAACAGGGACTTAGAATGAAGCATATGCATCGTTGTTCTGTGGCTTACTTTATTGGTAGAGTTACTGTCTTTAGATCACAAAAAACTCTAGAAAGAGAGTTAGGCAGGCTTTACTTTAGGTTGGATAAGAGGGGGATGGATGGAAATCGAGGAATACTTGGAAGTTGGTATGGTTTTAAAGGGCTGAACTGCCAAATAATAGGAGGTGCCTGATGTGGCCTTTGCTTGCATGAAGTAATGCAAAAGACTTGTGCAAAATAATTAATGGACTTTCAAAGGATCTTATGCATTTTAATCAGTAAAACATTTTACTGCATTTAATACAGAACGCAAGTTCCACAATTTATACGTTATTGGACGAGAGAGCAAATTGATTAGTCTTCCACTTTCAGTGAAGTATTCATGAGTAGATAATGAAAGCCTTCCAAATTAAGTTGGATTACTTATTTGAGTATGTTATCTACCATTAAAACTGGTGAGAGGAGAGGTAAGAAATCTGGGAGATTTAGAAAGCATTCGAAATTGCATAAATCTCTGAGGACATGCTACAAGATAGAGTGATCTCGTAAGGAGGGTCCGTATGCTCAACCGCATATAGCAGGATAACAGTTGTGATTTGAACACAGGCCTATCTGGATTGGCTTTTACTTTTTTCTTTTTACCTAATACAGATCTTGCATCTTACGCACTTTTCAACTTTTTTCGAAACCGAAAACTCCTAAAATATTTACAACTCTCAAATGATATGTAGATATGCATAAGTTTCTTTCATATTTTTCTGAAATTTGAATATGATTTTATAATTTTGATGAGAAAGCAACAAAATGCTTTGTGCTTATTTTTTAGTGTAATCACATGGGCCCTTAATCTTTTTGTCATTTTTCTTTCTAAATTATCACATGTTCGAGACAAATATTTGCTTGGTCATTTGGATTACACTACAATATGTTTAAAGCTGATATAGGGTGCATGATCCAATGGTCTATCCGATGGTACATTAACTAGCATTTCATTGCATGTTGCCAGGTAGGGATTTCCTAAAAGAATCACTTCCGGAACAAGAAACAAAGAATGGTTGTGCTATCGGCTATAAGAATCCCTTGCAAATTTGTACATATAGCCAATTGACACAAGGTATAATAGTCTAGTTGTGCTGTAATTTTCTAACTTCTGTGAGGGAAGTGCTCTGTAATTTTTCATTTCATGACGTAAGATGCAATTTAAAGCCAAAGTTGCTTCTCTAGAGAAGTTTCTGAGAATTTTCATGGAACATATTTTTTCAGTTTCCCATGGCAAATATTTTTAGTTTTGTAGGACTAACGGTAGTTGTGATATTAGGTACTCCTTTGCCCCTTGCTAGCAAAATATATTACTCTCAGAGAAACAATCGTCTCCGATCAGCTATCAGCCATCTTTATTACATGACATCTACTGATGGGCTTCTTGATGAATTGGTAAGTATAAGAAGAAGATGTGAATGCAGGCTTGATCTCAAGATAGTTCTTTACTCATGGAAAATAGGTTTCTAAGAATTATTCTTATATGTTCTTAGAATCTGAGCAACTGTTTGATGTCATCTGACCCATTTATGTTAATCTTATGATGATGCTTGATTTCCTAGCGTCTCTGCTAAGTTAATAGCCTGTTGTGTTATCCTTCGTTTTGCATATATTAGTCATGTGATATTCATAGTATTTCCAAAGGCATACTTGATGCTAGGAGGCAGATCCTTCATAACGCTGATTGTTGGAATCCTCACATAGATATAAAACCTTGTCGATGGCTCTGGCTTTATGAATTCTGCTCTTAACCAGTTTGACTTTAAAATTGTCAGAAGTAGAATATTCAACGTTCTGTTTATTGAGGAAGTATATCATTTAATAGCGATACCACCAAAATTAAGTATTTTGTTCAGAAGATGTGTAATTTCATAATCATTTTTTGTGCATGATGCAAGGCAAATCTCTTTCTACTTGCCTTTGCGAGTCAAGTATTATGGTTGGTTTAACAAGATCAAAATCACCAGTCCACTTGGTACCGGTGTTAAACGATATAATTTTACCATATTGCTCTGAACTTGCTTTCTCAAATAGCTAACATGCCATTGTTCGTGAGGAAGTGGTGCTAACTTGCAAAAATTATTATGAGAACAACTATGCTTACTTTATTCGCAGGAATTGAGAGATGCACAGCCATCGCCTTTACTGCAAGAACCTGAACCGGTTCTTTCGAAAAGTTCGTCATTATGTTCAGATATCTCTGCAGTATCTTTGCCACCATCACAAGTATCAAATTATCTATCCGCTGATAATTCTTTGAGGCCTCAGGATGCTCCAATTCAGTTAATGAAAAGCAGAACGTTTCCCAATGGTTATTCTTTTGCTGGTGACCCAGGTAAACTTTTAAAAGTTACACTATGGTTTTCATCAGTATGAGAATTAGGTTAAAGCCAGGTTTCGAATTTCTTATTGGAAGGAGACTGGTGTGTTTTCAAATAGCTATGGAATTCTACTATTATTTTTGCTCGAGCTTAGCTGTAGTTTTTGTCCTTTGGTGTTGCCTTCTATTAATAATTTAATATAGCTTATCATAACTTTTTTTTCTTAGGGGACAGTGGACACCTCAATTCCTTGCATTTTAATTATGATCTTGCTATTATTTTTCCAATTCATAACAACCTTTTTAATGGAAATCCATAAACCATAAGTCAGAAGCTGGGCACATGACCCAGCTTCTGGCTTTTGCAGAATCCATAATGTGTGAAGTTAAATCCTTTAAAACATATCGCTGGAACATTAGATGATATGAGTCTCGTGCTTATCATCGAGTGACATTTTTTATTGATTGTCAGAATATTGCTTTTTTTGAGTTGTTTCCTATATCAATGATAATCTCTCTTATCGAACTACATCCAATGTCTTACAAACTATGCCACGCATCACTTTTCAAGGAGTTAGAGAGAGTAAGAATAGATTTACGTTTGATGTTTTGAGAGGTCCGGTATGTAGCAACAATTCAGGGAGATGGAAAATATGCATATCTTTTCAAGGATGCTTTTCGGTGCTTGCTTTTGGAAGGCTTGAAAACCTTGCTTGTGTTGCTCATATGTGGGTCGATGCATATGTATTCCTGGACATATCCATGCGCCCGCACTCTCACATGCGCTTGCCTGTTAAAACGCTACATGCTTTTCTATGATCAGGTCCATTACCATTGTCGGTGGAATAAATCCATGCCAGGAAGTTGAGTATTGCTGTGTTTATATCTCTTCATTGTACTTGTTCTGGTGCATCTTACCTGTGTTGATTGAATGATATTCTCTTGCATGTAGGCAAACCGCTGAGCATACAGCAGCCAGATGGAAGTGTTTCAGTTTCATAGAATCGTGACTCGGAATTTTTTGTTAGGCGACGGTGTAAGTAGCCATTACATGAGGTTAGAGTCAATTTTTGAGAATCAATCTTAACCATCATTAAATTGTTCATTCCTGTCTCCTATACTGCCAATGCTCAAATTGTTCTTTTTGGGCAATTGGCATGAATTGTTCATATTCGGTAAATATGATATCAAATCTTTTTCTGGCCATACTGCTCTACTTTGGACATCATACATCGGATAGCATCGATATACATAACATAGCATCAATATCCATAACGTGGCTTTGAAAATTATGAAGTTGGTATGTATGACATAGACTTATTCGTAACATACACATGAATTTCTCTCTTGCATGAGAAAGGGGAGGGTTTTAGACAAACCTGTTTGATGCAACTCAACTATTAGATCAAAGTCACTCACAATAAGAGAAGGAAAATTTGAAAGCAGATCAATCCGAATAAAGAATCAGCTTCTAATGCATGGATAGAGTAATTGATGTTGACAAAGAGTAGCGGGTCTTAAAAACAAGCGAGTTTGACGAAAAGGCAATATTGCATCTGTGTAGCATTCCTGTTGTGAGATCTCTCTTACACATTGTGAAACTACTTAGATTAATGTCGATTGCTTTCTTGTGGGTGGATGGTGGGAATTGATTTGCGCAACCACTAGATCATGTGACATGCCATGAGGCATTTGTGTGCTGCATTGAGTTGTTCTGTTCGATCAATTACTCATGATCAGCGGTTAATGCACGAACCCGAGACGCAATAGATCCTTTTTATTAACCCGAGACGCAATAGATCCTTTTTTGTTGATTCCCCCTTCTAAATTCTAAATCTCCAATCTAGTAGTGCACCTTTGGACCTACACCTTCTTAGTCATTATTTGTCATCACAAAACTCTACTTTTGCGAAAGAGAGATTCGACTGAGTACGTGTAATATTTCGCATGTCCTTACGGATGGTGGGATTTCTCTCTGTTGTGCCACGGTGAAGTATTCGATTATGGAGAAAGCATGACGGCACAAGCAAGATCTTGACCGATCTTGTTATCTTGTCACTAACTTTGTGTCCCATTGTCCCATTGTCCCATTGCAAGTAGGTCCACCACCCACAAATAGGAAGATACCATGTTAATGCTTCTTTAATCATTCGATGTTCAGTTTCTCGTTTCTTTTTCTGAAAGGTCATTCTCTCAGGAAAAGGGAAATCTAAAGGCAAAGAAGAAGAACGGCCTTTTGGGTCCAAGGGTCTCATGATGATGCAACCCAAAAGCGGAGATTAATTAACCTTAAACACCACCAACACTAGTAAACATTAAAGTTCAAGAGTGACAGGATCGAATGATGACCCACGATAATGTCTTTTGCAAAATAAAGCCAGCGTCGTGTGCCCCCCTGACGGTGCAACGGATTCCCTTCCATAGCAAAAGGTTAAATTCATCAGAGTTATGGCATTGATTAACAGTCTATTGAGAGTGCTAGATAAAGATTGATTGATACCGTTTGAATATTGATTAATGTGACTGGGAGAGACTCTAGTATGACGGAAACATTGATGTGGACTTGTCGGCCGCCATGGACATTGGATTTGATTCCATCCGTCGCTTTCATGACCTCGATCCGAACACGTGCGAGCTCCGTGACCTCGGCTTGAGGTCACTGACATCAAGGAACCTCCTCGTCTTTCCCCCGTGTGAAAACCACCACCACCACCGTCACGACCTTGCTTTCCACCACCCCTTCGCTTCTGACCTCCATCCACCGACACCTGTGCTCTCGGCCGATGTTGTCCCCTCCCGTCTCCACTCGCCCAGTCTCATCATAGGCAGATCTCGATACAGAAATCTACATGTAATTTTTTTCGTAGTTTCGAAAAAAAAATAAGTATGGCTCGTTTTATTTAAAGCTGAATCAAACTGAGTCTCCAATGTTACAATGTATTTAATCAGGGGGGGAAGGAGCAATGATGGGTTGCTGGCCACAACCCTCCTCCACACGCGCACGCCCTTGGTCCTCCAGACTCCCCGGACGGGACAATAGAATAGACACGCGCCACGCCACAGGCATTTCTCCGTACGGGGCGGTGCGCCACTAAAATAAGGTCGGCACCAAGGAGATCCTGTGGACGTCATCATCTCCACCGTACAAAGCAACACATTAATTAAAAGCCAGCCGTCCAATGCGGCGAGGATATTCACAAGTGCCGCTCGCTTTTGTAGAATGGGAGGCACGATGGGCCCCACATCCCCACCTCTCCAACCAAAGGGGTCCCTCCCCCACACCCTTAGATTCGGGCTTTGGCGCTTGCACGCTTTGATGCCGGATTCATTATAGTAACGCATTTTTAGAGAAGAACATTTCTCCGATTGAAAAGTCTACCATGATATCGGAGTCCACGTATTTTCACATGTGTGCGCTCGCCCTCCACGTATCAGTTTAAATACTTTTTCCAATTGAAAAGTCTAACATAATATCGAGTCGGGATCCGCTTTGATTTTATTTCACACGTGAGGCCCCATTTGTCGAATTGCACGTGTCGTTCTTAATTCAGCTCGCGTGTGAGAGAATGTGTTATGGTATTATCTAATTAAGTATTTGGATTAGACGTTCCATGATAAATGTTACATGTTTGAGCCTCCTAAGTATGTGTTGGACTCCATGAACAACTTCTGATATGCTAATAAAAATGGACTTCTCATGATCAATTGTGTAGTATTGTAGGGATAATTACCCAATCAAAGCTAAACTTAATGTGGAGATACCAATTTAATACTAAACTTTTTAATTTTACCACTATAGTCCTAAACATTTGCATGAAATCCCAATAGTCTTTTCGGCCAATTACCGTCGGAAATTGCTTATGCGACGTCCGATCATCGCTAGCCGTCTTACGTAACTCATTGACGTGGACAACTTGTGAATTGCTATGTCAGCAATTTCCAACGACAATTAATCAGAATAACTACATTGAAATTTTGTATAAATGTTTTATGATTAAATTGATGAAATTAAAAAAAATTATGACTAAATTGACATCCATACAAGTTTTTTGGGATGGAATTGGTAATTTTCCTAACCATTATATCTATGAATTGATATATTTATTTTGATAGGTCAGTTATTTTTAACTCTAGCTTTATCGAATTTCGTGGATGAGCTACACCATTAAATTTATGATCAATACTTACGTCTAATTTTTGAGCATATGTTTTATGGGCTGTAGATATGAGTTTCAAAGAATTATTATGTGGTTTACGTTAGATTTATCAGAATATATTCAAGAATGCAAGTGCATTTGCATTTTGTGAATTTCCTTTCTGATATTTAAAATTCATTCAAAGCCATCTCAAATTAGTGTTTAGTAATTTATTTTGGATTCAAGATGAATAATAGGTAGCAAATGTGTTAGCATTTTCCATACTTTTGGACCGATTAAGTTTCACGACACGTTTGGACCAAAAAAAAAAAGTTTCACGACACGTGCTAGTAATCGTTAGAACATTGGATATTTAAGTGAAAAACATGGTCAACTAATAAAAGGAAAAGTACACAAACGTAATGGTCATTGAAATCACATTGCAATGCCTATTATATCGGCTGCCCCTTCATATCGATTCAAAGGATGTACACGTCAAAACGAATATCGGGTCGTCTAAAAAAAATTCAATCTCGCCAATGCGTCCGTAGCTCCATAATTCTATTTAAATGTCAACTTTACTAGTGTTTGCTTATATCAAGGAAACAATTTCGTTAGATTCACTGGTATACAAACTTAATTTACTAAGCTATACGTCACATTAGTAGATTTTTCTCTTTTAAGTAAAAGGGCCAAGAAGAGCGATCAATGTTTCTAACTTCTTGTGGGCATTATTGTAAAGTTCACACACTTGCTACGCAAAAAGTGGCTCTTTCTTGCAGATAAAGTGAATTTAGAACTTAACTGAAACTTTCAAGGCGATACTGAATATTATCAAACAAAGTTAGCTGAATTAAGGATTGGATTGTTACGCAAAAACTGAGTAATTTACAAAATAATTTTTTTTTTTAAAAATGATCGCTTGGATCTTTTCAAATAATTACCCGACAAAAACTATTTTCTTCATCGACAATAATGTATGTCTAGATATTTTCGTGAATGATGAAAATATTGTTCGTTCGTTATCTTTATAAAAGATATAAGCGACCGTTTTTAGGAAAATATTTTACAAATCACTCATATTTTACGAAAAAAAAATTTGTTGTTATAATTTTAGACTTTATTGTGCTTATCAGCACGGTGTGTGTATATATATTTTGCTGCCACTATAGAAGAGCTGATTAGGAAAATCACTAGCAACACCTGATCAAGATTCACATTCTGTCCTGTCGGTGAAAATGTTCTAGGGAGAATCTTTTTGTAAACTCAATCAATCTGGCAATCCAATCACAAGATCGATGGGAACATGCCATTTTACAGATGGCATGAATCTTGTTCTTGACGAATTAACGCTAAGTAGCATCTAATTCCCACCCACCTGTCCAGTGTCTGGTGGTAGTGTTCATGTCCAAGAAATATTGAACAAACAAATAGATAAATATATAAACACACGCACACATTAAATTGGTAATTTTAGAGTTAATTGATAAGATATAAATAAGATGAACTGCCAATCATAAATCAATTTCACTATACAAAACAAAAACTGCATGAACTATGATTTTTAATTTCACTATACGAAGCAATTAATGCATGAATTATGATTTTTAATCTGCAGTTAGCTTTAAGGTAACACTCTTACACTAATTTATTATTTTAATTTTGCTGTTAAAAAATCTAGTTATAAATATTATTAATAATCTCTCCAACGATTATAACTTGATGCTGGGAAAGTTACTAAACCAGTCCTAAACTTATTTGTTTGGATGCTAATTCATTCCTAAACTTTTCAATTTTATCAACTTAATCCTAAGCCTTAATGTGAAATTTCAATGTAGTTCTTCTAGTCAATTTTCATGGGAAATTGCCGACTTTAGGACGGTCAACAATGACTGGATTGCCATGTCGGTGTTTTCTAGCGCAACTTGAGAAGTACTATATTGAAATTTTCGTACAAATGTTTAGGACTAAATTGACAAAATAGAAAAGTATAGGATTGAATTGACATATATACAATAAGTCTAGCACTGATTGGACAATTTCCCCACTAGATGTTAGTATAGCAAAATACGAAATACTATTATATGATTAAGAAGTATATATTATGTGCCATTGACTATTAATAATATTTTAAAATATTTTAGATTTTAATTGTCACTGAAACTGAACAATTATATAAAACTTGTATATTGAAATTAATGCAATATACTGTGATTCCAGGTAGAAATTTTTTCTAGGGTGCTGGATTCATTTCATTCCGTAAGATTTTTTCGTCCAATCCACCGAAAAAAAGAATTGTAATTCCCGTTCCATTCCATTTTGTTTTTCCTTAAAGATCGGCCGAAAGAAATTGCAAAAAAGATTCCATGATCAATTTCTTATGACTCCATCGATTATATATGAAAACGAACAAATGCATTTCATGTCTCTATTTTTCTCTATTTGACTTTTTAATGTGGCATGGAGCATCTCTTATTGTCCTTTTGTCTCGTTAGCTGATTCAAGCACGCCTTGCAACTAATTGATGCATCTGGTTGCTTTTGAATTTAATTGCCACTAAATGTGTCGGTGACAAGATTATTTCCCAATTACAGTGACTCATAATAGCATGTTGGGAGTCTAATCATGTTCTTCTAGGGGGTTCAATTAGTCACTTTAAGTTTTAATTTATTTTTAAGTGTGAAAATTACATGAAATGTCCTAGTCAGCTTAATTTACTTTAAAAAAAAAAGGCGTGAAGTATTTGAACCGAAGTAAATGTCAAATTTACCTACGAAAAGTGTTAATTCCATAAAACACAATGTATAATGATTCATGTTGCGGGTATGATTCATGTTTAGATCACATATATTTGTACGTTTATGGTTTTTTCAATTAGAGCCGAGACGCTTTTCTAGCACTTTTAAAAGAAAATTATTTCTTTCAAAGTATTGAGAAACATAACAATGTACAGAAATGTGAATTTTTTCTTAATTGACTACTTAACAAACTATTGGGGCCCTCATTAAGAAAATCCTGATAATTAAGATGTTTTAGGTTTCTACCTAATAGTTGATCAGATATATTTATGAAATTAGATTAGGATTCCTAATAATATATGATTTAGCCTCTATAAAAAGGGAGGGTTGGTGCTAAACCTAAGAAACAAATACAAAATATGAGAAATTGATCTTTGAAGGACTAGTGAGACTCGGTTCAAGAGTTTTGTGTCTCAGTCAATCGGAGGGAGTTGTTTGAATCTTATACTTTGATTGTATCTTGCGGTGAATATTGATTATTCTTCCGTGAATATTTATAATTACACATAATATTCCACATATATAATTTCTCGAGAAAAAACTACTAAAATAATAATAAGAAATTACCCAAAACTTTCTTTGTGACACCAAAAACTCTAAAATTGCACCCGCGTGACACATTTATCCCAATTTTTTTTGTGACATAAAAAATCCCCAACTAATGAGGTACATATTTTGAGTAGTTTATAACTGATTATCATAAAAAAAAAATTGATGAGTATAAAGCTTGTATATAAAATTAGTGATGATCTTTTTGCAAATGACTTCAAATGGCCATATGTTTAGGTTTCTGGGGGTCCTATGTGAAATGACAGTGAAGACCCAAATGCTGAAAGACCGAAAAAAAGAAAAGAAAAGATTAAAAATAAAACCCAAAGTCACTCTTAGTTGTTTCAGCATTTTTTTCTTTGTTCTTTGACGAGAAGAATAAACTAAATGGAGAACAAAAAAGGGTTATTTCTTTTCTGAAAAATTATAGATAATGCAACGACGAATCTAGAAAGATAAGAGTGAGACTAGCCTTATTTTTATTTGACTTTGTGACACAAAAAACCCCAAACTTGTACTTATGTGTGTATTTATCCCAAAATTTTATCAGTGTGATACATTTGTCCCAAAAATTTTGTTGTGACACCAAAAATAGTTTAGGATTTTTGGTTTCACACCAAAATAATTTGGGACAAATCTATCACACGTGTATAAGTTTGAGATTTTTTGTGCCACAAAAAAAAGTTTGGATTTTTTAGTGTTACACACAAAAAAAAAAATAGGGTAAATATGTTATATGCCTACAATTTTGGGGTTTTTGATGTTGCAACAAACTAATTTGGGATGCACGTGTTACGCGTGTATAAGTTTTGGAGTTTTGATGTCACAAGAAAAAGCTTGGGAGTTTCGGTGTCGAAAGAAAAAATTTGAGGTTTTTAGTGTCACACATTATAAATTTGGGATAAATGTGTCACATAAGTACAAGTTTGGGACAAATGCATCACGGTGGGCATAGATTAAGATTTATGGTGATTTTTTCCCTTTTTATTTTAAACATAGAGTTATAGATATGTAGGCGAGAAAACTATAACAGTATCGGTTACATGCTTGGCTTAAATATATGGACTATTATTATTTTGGAAGAACTTCATTAATGTCTGCGTGTCTACATTCATGAATTTTTCTCCAAAGTCCACTGCTTTTGAACTAATTAGCCTATTTCGACCAAAAAAAAAAAAAAAAACAAGTTAGCCTATTGCCAAAAGATTCTGTCAGGAAAGGAAAAGAAAGAAAGCCTCTCCATTTCGTTGATGTGTGTACAGAGTCTCTTAGATTCCGCAAACGACATAATCATACAAGTGGAACTTTCCTCTCTTTCTCTCTCTCTCCATTTGCTTCCAAAAATCAAGAGACTCACTCAGCTCTCATTCTTTTAATGCAACCTGTTGACGCCTAAATTTTGACTAATCTATTTTTTGCATAAAAATTATAAAAAATCATCTCATATATTTATTTTTAGCGTACATTGCATTGGCATATAATTGGGCAAGCAGAACACTTAATTTAGCATGCGTCTAGACTAGGCACGGGATGGAAAAATATACCGAGAAGATTTGAAACTTCGGGGACTGTATTGCAAATACTTAAAACTTCGGGGACTGTATTGCAAATACTTGAAACTTCAGGGACTGCATTGCAAATACCAAGAGAAGATGAAGAAGGGAAGATGATGAAGGGAAGATGATGAAGGGAAGGTGATGAAGAGAAGATAAAGAAGAGAAGATAATGAAAGGAAGATGGTGAAGGGAAGATGAAGAAGAGAAGATGAATATGAAGAAGGGAAGATGAAAATGGAAGGTGAAGAAATGAAGATGAAGAAGAAAAGATGAAAGTGGAAGGTGAAGAAGTGAAGATGAAGAATGAAGGATGGAGAACTTTGCCTATAAAAGAGAGCTCTTGAGAAGAGTTTTAGGAGGAGAGTGAAAGAGAATTGAGAGAGTTTTAGAGTGGAAGAGTATTGAGAGAATTTGTGAGAGAAATTCTTTAGAGAGGAAAAAAGAGAGTTCTTGAGAAAAATCGTAAGAGAAAATTTGAGAGTGAAGAAAAGAGTTTTAGTCGAGCATCATCTTCGACGAGTCCCGGCACGTACTTCGCCTCTCGCCATCCAACAACGCCACTACTTGCCTTTTTTCGACGATAGCCACGTTCTTCCAATTCCGAGATCTTGAAGGAAGCCATAACGTGTACGTGAGTAAGATTTTGTGTAATAGAAGGTAACCCTTTCCATCTCGATCTACAAAAATGTAATCGTTTGGTGTGAACATTTGTTTGTTTATTTTAGACATGTCACGTGTCCCAAAATTTAGTATTATTACCTGTTAATTTATTTTTGTAAATACTCGTGATTGGCTGCGTTTTCTTTCTTTCTAAATCACCCATGGTGTATATCGTACAAAGTTCAATGTTTTACATCCCCATAAAAAAGAAGAAAAAATCAAAAAATTGCATCTTTGAATTTCAAGTAAAATCCATCAAAATTGCCAAATCAAATATTTTTCATGAAAATGGTACCGAAAGGGCGTTAGAGTAATCTAGCGTAACCAAATCCCCCGAATTCAAAATCTCGGTTCGCGGAAATAAGATAGTCTTCTCCCGCTATTTTATTTAGGTTTCTAATCAACCTACCGAAAATGATTAGTGGCGACTCCAAATTCAAAACACATTGCATGTTAATTATTTGAACCTTAAGTTGCGATTTGGTATGGACTTGGGAGAGTCCGAGTTAGGTTAGTTAATTAATTAACCCGATAATCCATTAGCCTGGAATTTAACTTGTTTATTTTTTAGGTCGCGACAGCCTTGGCGACTCACTGGGGACTTTAAGAGGACTTAGGCCAGATAATTTCATGAAAAAGGAATCACTTGATTTGGCAAACTTTGGTTGAATTCTCATTCTTAGGTGTTAAATGTTTTTGCAGATTGGGAGTTATAAGGGGAGGAGTGATTGGCTAACCCTTTGTTTTGTAGGCTTGGTGAATTGAAATTGTGATTTAACTTTTGAATCATTGAAGCGGTGTTTGCTTTTAATTGTTGTGCATGATTTATCGTCTTTGCACTACACCGCACACAACCCGTGACCGGACCCGAGTCACACTAATAGTTTTAAGATGGTATTTAGATGGTCCTTTAACCTTGGCGGTAAGGCTTCGCTAAAGGTTATCCCATCTGGATCCCGAAAATTTTTTCAAAAAAATGGCTCAAGGGTCGTTCTTATGCACGTGAGGCTACGATGCATGAGAATTGCCCTTGTCGACCGAACCAAGCCGAAGTGATTGGACCCGACTAGTCATGACTATTGTACGCGAGGTTGCGACTAGTCATGATGACTGTGCGCGAGGCTGCGACATGTCGTTTCGTTCATCATTTCACTTTGCAAAAGCCTTTTGGATAGATAGAATAAGATTTAAACTCACGATTCATGCGCATGTCTTTGTGATTGACATTTTCTTCGTATGAGAGGTAATTTCTTGTCTCTTGTACCATGTTATCTCATTTTTATTTTGGGCCGGTCCATGGTTTAGATTGATTGTTTAGAAGTTTCATTGTCTTATTTCCAATTTCGCACTTTGCTTCCGCAGCTTTTACAATTTCATCGGTTGTCCTCAATTCTGATTTGGCTTATTCCTGTTGTGCGATTTTTACAAAATTCTACGATCGAGCTTTGAGTAAGTGCCAAACACGAAAGTTGTAGACCTATGTTTCAACTAATATCTTACAAAATTTCAGAATTAAATTCATAATTTAAGATGGCCCTTCGTTTTTTCAACTACCTGCGGTTATAACAGTTTTCTGAATGTGATTTTTTTTGGAAAAACACATTAAACTGATTTGATCTGTGCATTTCTAGTCCGATTGGCCAACATAAAAGTTGTTCATCATCTTCTCAACTATAAGCTCGTAAAATTTGGACATGTTTTGATCAACGTACGAATTAATACGAATTTTTTCGTAAAAGCAGACAAACTGAAAATTACATGTTTCAATCATTTGGTCATAATCACTTTGTTCGTTTGAGTCTAGAGGGATGCCATGGGCCGGCTCGCTATTCTTGCTCCCCGTACTCATTTTGGGTTTGTTACTGCGTACAGGTAATTTATCACGGATCCTCCACATATTACTCGATCGGTCGCGAGGAAGATGGCCGACATCAACGCCACCGTCGGTGCTGCCCTAGACGAGAAACTTGGCTCCTTGACCGAACGCTTCGAAGGGATGATGTCCCGAAAAATGGAAGAAATGATGGCTGCCTTCGCGGCCAAACTTCAATCATCCACCGCCAGCCCGCCGCTAACCATTCCCGCTCTAATTCCTCCTATGGACAACTCCGGTAAAGCCCCGGAAACCGCTCCCTATCAGACAATGCCGCTAGAAGATGTGATCTTCACAAGCGTGAGCGCGAGCACGCCGCCCGTAGTCCCAATCCCCCAAGCCAGCCCCGTGGCCCCCGGGTTGAATGGTGATACGGCCAAGCAGTTGGCCCAAATGGAACAGAGGATCCGAGAGGTTGAGGGGACTCACAACATACCCCAAATTGACCTGTCTGTCTTTTCAAAGGTCACGGTACCGCAGAAGTTCAAGATGCCCGACTTTGAGAAGTATGATGGAACTTCCAACCCGGTTCAGCACGTTCGGATGTACCAGGCAAGAATGAACAAGCATGCGACCAATGGCCCCCTAATGGTCCAGACTTTCCAGGCTAGTTTAAAAGAAGCTGCCATGAGGTGGTATACGGACTACGAGATCTATCGGATGGATGATTGGGAGAAGGCAGCTAATGCTTTCATCAAACATTTTAGCTTTAACTTGGACGTACTCACCACCAGAGAAGATCTTGAACAGCTTGAGATGAAGAAAGGAGAAACAATCAAGCAGTATGCCACCAGGTGGAGGAACGTGGCATCTCAACTGAAACCGGTCCCTCCGGAAAGGGAGCTCATGAAGTTGTTTGTTTCCACTCTGCCGTGAATTATGAAAACCCGAATTCTGGGATCCGCTGCTACGTCATTCAGCCATCTCATCGCAATGGCTGAAGAAATTGAGAACGGTATGAAGAAAGGTTGGTACGATGATGTCACCACGACGACTAAGAGGTTTGCGGTAAGGAAAGACAAGGAGCCGGCCCCACAGGTCAACATGACCTACGGCCAAAAACCCACGACCCGGACGCCGGTCGTACAGATTCCAAATCAGCAGCAGGCCAATTTCGGCGTGCAACGACAAAGAGGGAATCAACGGCCCCCTCAGCAGTTTACCCCTCTACCGGGAACCCCGTCGCAAGTACTCGCGGTTCTACGTAAGAGAGGTTTACTGACTTCCGAGCCTCTACGATCCGGTAACACGAGCTCGCCAAGATATGATCCATCAAAGAAATGTGATTACCATTGCGGGGAGCCTGGACATGACACCGACAGCTGTTTCGTGTTGAAGCATCGGATTCAAGATCTTCTTGATTCTAAGGCATTCTCGTTTCAAGGCAACAAATAGCCAAATGTCCAGAATAATCCTTTGCCAGATCATTCCGGTAAAGTTAATGCTGTATTCGGGCTGAGAATCAGACAGGTTGGTGCTAGTAAGGATGAAGGAGTCTTCGATATCGCCGGTTGTTTTGATGATGTAACCATTGCTGCTATATCTGAAGACGGAGCGCATAAGGAGGAACCTTACCCGGCACCTAAACCTTCCAAATCATTCATTAATGCCATATGTGACGATCCACTGGAGGGTTTAAATTCAGAGTAACATCTTTATGTTTATGCAATCCCCTGCGTGGGACATTTTCTGTTTCCTTTAGGTTTTGGGTCACATTGGGATTTCTATTCTGTGTTGCACTCTTGAATTTTCTTTCCTAGAAGATGTAATTTCATATCAATAAAATTGCACCATTTTTCGAATCTTGTTGAAGTATCCCAAACTAACCCGATGACGATAACCAACGACCAACAAGTTTGTCATCATGGTAAGAACCGAGGGTTGGGCTTCTTCAAGAATTCATGTCCCACGGTTTTGAAAAAATAATAATAACAAAAAAATAAATAAATAAAGTTCTTCAAAAAAAAAAAAAAAAAAACACCGCAATTAAACCTTGTTTATTTTTCTGATTTTGTTACTTTATGTTTCGGGGGGATACATGAGGAGGGAAACCTAGTGGATTTAGAAGTATACGACCTAGATGAGTCCAGTCCAGATTATGAGGAAATTCGTCGAGATTTCGAACGACATGAGGAGATCAAGCCCTTGACAGGTGAACAAACTATCTCGGTCAACCTAGGCGATGCGGAAAACCCTAAAGAAGTTAAGATCGGGGCAAACCTTTCCAAAGAGATGACTGAGCACTTGATTAAGCTCTTGAAGGATTACCAGGACATTTTCGCCTGGTCCTATGCGGATATGCCCGGTCTTGACCGTTCTATTGTCGAACATTGTTTGCCGATCGATCCTTCGGCTAAGCCAGCAGTGCAAAAGTCAAGGAGGGCCGGACCGAGTACTGGTCCGAAGATCAAAGAGGAAGTCATGAAGTCGCTTGACGTCGGATTCCCTGGAGACTACGAATATTCTGATTGGGTTGCCAATATAGTCCCAGTCATGAAGAAGGATGGACGTATTCGAGTCCGTGTCGATTACCGAGATTTGAATAAGGCCAGTCCTAAAGATGATTTTCCCCTCCCACATATTGACATGCTCGTTGACAGATCTGCGGGGTTTGAATTATTTTCATTCATGGATGGTTTTTCCGGGTACAATCGGATCCCGATGAATGTCAATGACAAGTTGAAAACCACTTTCACCACACCATGGGGAATGTTTCATTACCGGGTGATGCCGTTCGGTCTCGTAAATGCTGGGGCTACTTACCAACGAGCCATGGTTGCCCTTTTCCATGACATGATGCATAATGAGATTGAGGTTTACGTTGATGACATGATAGCAAAAACAAGGCATGGAGAAGATCACGTTGAAACGCTCAAGAAATTGTTCGACGGACTCCGAAAGTACAAGTTACGCCTCAACCCCGCCAAGTGTGTCTTTGGGACCAGCTCGGGCAAGCTGCTCGGATTCGTGGTGAGCAATAAGGGTATTGAAGTCGACCCTTCTAAAGTCAAGGCTATTCGTGAGCTTAAGCCGCCGACGACGGTTAAAGAAGTTCGAAGTCCGATGGGTAGGCTAAACTATATTGCTCGATTCATCTCTCGGTTATCAGAAACCGCTAAGCCATTCCTCAAGCTGTTAAAGAAGAATGCGCTAATCCAATGGGATAGCGAATGTAAAGAAGCTTTTGGGAAACCGAAGAAAGCATCTCATGAGTCCACCCGTGCTTGTTCCTCCAACACCGGGGCAACCTTTAATCCTCTACCTCACAATCCTTAGTGAGTCTTTGGGTGCCATGTTAGCACAAGAGAGGCGGGAGGATGGAAAAGAACGAGCCATTTATTATCGAGCAAGAAATTCACGCTCGGAAATGAAGTACACCGAAGCGTAGAAAACATGTGCGGCGTTAGTCCGGGTACCGCACAGGCTTCGGCAATATACCTTGCATTACCAGGTACTTCTGGTGACAGAGTGCGATCCTATCAAATACTTGCTTAATCAACCCGCCTTGATTGGTAGACTTGCCAAATGGCAAATCCTCATCTCCGAATTTGATGTTCAATATTTGTCCCAAAAGTCAATCAAGGGACGGGCTATAGCAGATGTCCTAGCTGAAAATCCGGGGCGAGATGATGATGCCTATTATTCTGAGGATCGGATCATGTCGGTGGAGGATTACATCTGGACTATGTATTTTGACGGAGCTGTCAATTTATCGGGATCGTGCACGGGCGCGGTTCTGATATCTCCAGGTGGTCAACATTATCCCGTGGCCGCAAAATTGGTATTCCCTTGCACAAATAACATAGCAGAATATGAGGCATGCATCCTCGGCCTGCAGGCTGCGATTGAAATGGGGATAGCCCGACTCAAGGTGTTCGGAGATTCCGCTCCGATTATCCTTCAGATCGTTGGAAAGTGGAAGACGAGAGATGCTAAATTGCTACCCTACCATGAGTATCTGGATAAACCGGTGGAGGAATTTGAGGATATCTCATTTGAGTATCTGTCCGGGACTCATAATCGATTCGCCGATGCATTGGCTACCTTGTCTTCAGTGTCACAAATCACCTTCAAAGGGTTAGAGATAAGCCGAGGAAGCACGATGCAGCTTGGGACCAAGGCGACCGGACCCGAGTTGGTTGGAAGATCAATTCCGGGAAAACCTACCGAGCAAAAGGTACCCGGCCACTTCCCAATCAAGAATACGAGTCATACCAACCTTCCGCTGGTGGTTCTAGTAGCGGACCGGTTGATCATCCCAACAAGTTCCCGAGCAACGACGGAGGCTCAAGCTTAAGGAGTCAGACCGCTCACAGCAATCTGTCACCGGTGTTAGCAAGTAACAATGCCCAATTCGAGTATCAATTGCTCGAAAAATCAGAAGATTACTTTGATGATGAGCTTGCTACCTTGATGAGCCTGTTTGGAAATGAAGGACCTCCAGAGCCGTGATCCGAAGCAAGTTATTATGGGTCTTCAAACAACGATTATTGGTGTTTAGTCCAAGACAGAATCGGTTGATCGTTGAAGTGGCCAAGAAGAGAGGTGGAACCAATCTCGCATGAATACTCCTTTAATTCCATGTATAGTTCCCATACGTGGGATATTTTTTACTTTCTAACTGTCTAGAATTTGCCTAGAGTTAAAGGACGAATTTTCTCCTCTCTTGTCAAATGCGTAAGTTCCTTACTAAGCTAGGCCCGTAGCAAATCAATTTGTGGACGACGCCCCTGAACGCCCATAAAGAGAGATTCCGAATAGCCTTACTTGGGAGAATACGAGTAAAAGACCAAGCGGACTCAAAGATGGGTAACTCCGTATCGTCCCAATTGGCTCTCAGTCATTTCAAACTCTAAATTATGCTTTTTTTTTATTCTCGACAGGGGATTGCCAACTGTTTTGAGAACAATATAGCAAAAAGCGAACCAACCGTGGACGCCGACATCACCACAACCTAGTGGTTGGGGGAATGACGATGGTCCGAGGCGTCCCGGGTTCGATCCCGGGATTTGGCATCAATGTACAAAGACTAATAAAAAAATTTTTTTTGCTTGGCAGTCCAGTCTTGATTGAAGCTCAGCCCGGATGGTTACAAAACCGGAGAGATAACATCCCGGACATACAATCTGATCCAGATGAATCGATCTTTTCAAATTCAAAGTTTGCAAGGAATACGTACAAGGGTAAAGCGGTATCGTTTCAACTCGTTTAGGACATGAGAACGTACATTGATGCTTTCCCTTTTGATTTTTACAGGGGTCACTGCCTTTCCGGATAAGGAAGTATCCATTCTCCCTAAAAATTAATGAAATGAGAAATTCCTGGAGCCTTTGACAATCTCATGTCTCGAACCGGATAATGAAGTTTTGCAACTCATTTGCATGAGCGGGGGCAACTCCCGATCCACGCCCCTAAGAAGTTTCTTATGTGCTTGCGAATTCTGTCCACCAAGATAAAAAGTTGCTGCATTTTATATGCTCAAAAACACTCATACATTGCATAGTTTGCGCATGACTGTTCCTCATGTTTAATTTACCAACTCTGAATAAGGAACATGAACTACATAAGATACATCGAATGTATGGAATGGGGCGGGACAGGATGATGAAAGGCAATCCTTTCCCAAACACGTCCAATTTTTTCAGGCGAGATGAACGGTGGCAAAATTCCGCATTCCCCGAGGTAAAGAGTTTTCTCGCGAAAGGGACGATAACCGAAGTGACGGAGGCGTTCATTTCTCTATCCTAAACACTACAGGTTATCCGTTGATTAACCCATTTGAGCGGAGATTTCACTTCTACAACCCTGTCAAGAACCACCCCACATTGGGGCAAAACAGAGGTAATTCCATCAGCATCATGAGGCAAATGGTTAGAAATTCTCTTGCTTGGACTAACATCAATCTTCGGGTGATTCTTTGCATTGTACTTGCGCTTTAATTCGAGTGCCTTAGGATGACGAAGAGCATTTGTTCCTCTATCCTACACATTTATATCCATTTGCACAACCCATTTGAACTTGCAAATGCATTTCTAAAAGCCTTCATTGGTGATCATTGTTGTCCCAAAGCAAAAACGGCCCATCTTTGAGGAGAACTTGAAAAGTCGGATCAACAGAAAATCCCTGAAAGAACTCATCAAGATACTGAAATATGCAGCAGTAAAATAAAGGTGAAAAAAAGGGAAGAAGCAAAGGTTGATTCTACAGAAAATTCTTGGGCATTTAAAAAGCAAAGTGCCTACCAAAAGTAAGGCCAATGCCCATTCAATTCATTTCTCATTTGTAGAATACATTTGAATTTGAATGTACAATTCTCTTGTACATTTCAAGAGGGGTTCTCATTAAGTGTCAAATTGCAAAATACAATCCACAAAGCAATGGTGGCACCCCAAAAAGCCAAGATCGGTGACAAGATTGCAATGGTCACCAACATCAAGTCGCTTCTCATACATTTTCTGAACCAAAACAAATCCTTTCTTTTCCAAGTCCCCGAATCATAACTCACCGTGCAACCCTTCAAAAGTATTTTCTGACTAGGGCACTTGAGTTAATGTAGGGCTCAATTATTTTAAGCATCGCTCGAAGAAGTTCGAGCAAGATTATTTCTCTCTCATTTTTGCGGGGTTCTTGACTTGTAAATCCGGAGCAGATGATGAAGAAATTCATTTCAGCAGCTTTGACTCAACTAGAGTCCCCTTTGTAAACCTTTGACCTAGCTCTCATTACGGTCCCAATCAAGACCTCCAGATCGGCTCGGTCGTATCAATTGCGAGATTACTCGGATCCTTATCGAATGCGATGATGGAAAGATTGAGTGATTTCTTTTGAATCCCGCAAACAGGATAAATAGCTTTTCTCGAGAGTGAGTGAAAGCCCTTTCGGACCGAAGTCCCCCCATTCAGCTCACATTCGAGGTATTCGTAATGTGAGAACCTCCCTGGACAAAATTGGTAATGCAAACTTGACAGAATGGTTATGCATGAACCATAGTATGAGTGATTGCATTATACTCATTGTTGAATATGTTTGTGTGTGTTACCTCTGACATTCTATGATAGGTAATACATTCCCGATGTTCGAGTTCCCTCCCAAGGTCTCGAAATTCATCCAAGGATTATTGAATGAGCAAGTTTTTTTGGCAAATGCCTACCGGTACGATACGAGCAATCTGTTTCGTTCCTTGATTAATCGTTTGGAGAACCCGGGTAAGTTTTCGAACCCCTTTTCAAATTAACAACTCTTCTGATGATAGTTGTTATGATTCAATTCGTGCAATATGCCTCTTTTGTACTTATCGATTCCATTCGATGGTACTCCTATCAAATATTATTCAATTCGGGCAATATGCCCCTTTTGTACTTATCGATTCCATTCGGTGGTACTCCTCTCAAATATTGTTCAAATCGGGCAATATGCCTCTTACGTCGAGTCGTGAAGACATATGCACTTGCGATCTTGACATCTTATCAAATCATAACGACGTAGCTCTTATGATTTCGATCTCGAATCACGAAGACGTATGCACTGGTGATCTTGACCTTTAGTCGGCTCATAATGACATAGCTCTTATGATTTTCGGCTCCTTTATCAAATCATGAAGACATAAGCACCCATGGTTTTGATCCAAACCAAATCATAATGACGTAGCTCTTATGATTTTGTTTCCCCTTTGTCGAATCGTGAAGACATATGCACCGGCGATTTCAACATTTAATCAACTCACAACGACGTAGCTCTTGTGAACTTGATTTCACTTCTTTCGACTCACAACGACGTAGCTCTTGTGATCTCAAACGACACACATATCTTGCGCTGTCTTGCATTAGGGAGAAGTCTCGATAACGAGATAGGCCAAATACCTTAAAATCCTTGCATCTCGCAAAAAGAAGCTTGGAAATTAAGAGAACCATTAGCTTACGAGAAATTTGGTAAAACAGGTATTCTTGTATGCGATCCATGTGCGAGTTTCTCTAACATGAAAAATGAGAAGTTTTGACACATGTTATTTACTGGTCTTGCATATCATGCATCACTTCATTACATAAAAAATGGGATTAAAACTCCCGCCAAAAAGTTCATCCATAATTTGTACTTGTCAAAATTTAGGATTCAATTTTGTCTTTGAGCGGAACCTCTACGAGCCTCCACTCAAAGAGGGGCACTGTTGACGCCTAAATTTTGACTAATCTATTTTTTGCATAAAAATTATAAAAAATCATCTCATATATTTATTTTTAGCGTACATTGCATTGGCATATAATTGGGCAAGCGTAACACTTAATTTAGCATGCGTCTAGACTAGGCACGGGATGGAAAAATATACCGAGAAGATTTGAAACTTCGGGACTGTATTGCAAATACTTAAAACTTCGTGGACCAGTATTGCAAATACTTGAAACTTCGGGGATCGCATTGCAAATACCAAGAGAAGATGAAGAAGGGAAGATGATGAAGGGAAGATGATGAAGGGAAGGTGATGAAGAGAAGATAAAGAAGAGAAGATAATGAAAGGAAGATGGTGAAGGGAAGATGAAGAAGAGAAGATGAATATGAAGAAGGGAAGATGAAAATGGAAGGTGAAGAAATGAAGATGAAGAAGAAAAGATGAAAGTGGAAGGTGAAGAAGTGAAGATGAAGAATGAAGGATGGAGAACTTTGCCTATAAAAGAGAGCTCTTGAGAAGAGTTTTAGGAGGAGAGTGAAAGAGAATTGAGAGAGTTTTAGAGTGGAAGAGTATTGAGAGAATTTGTGAGAGAAATTCTTTAGAGAGGAAAAAAGAGAGTTCTTGAGAAAAATCGTAAGAGAAAATTTGAGAGTGAAGAAAAGAGTTTTAGTCGAGCATCATCTTCGACGAGTCCCGGCACGTACTTCGCCTCTCGCCATCCAACAACGCCACTACTTGCCTTTTTTCGACGATAGCCACGTTCTTCCAATTCCGAGATCTTGAAGGAAGCCATAACGTGTACGTGAGTAAGATTTTGTGTAATAGAAGGTAACCCTTTCCATCTCGATCTACAAAAATGTAATCGTTTGGTGTGAACATTTGTTTGTTTATTTTAGACATGTCACGTGTCCCAAAATTTAGTATTATTACCTGTTAATTTATTTTTGTAAATACTCGTGATTGGCTGCGTTTTCTTTCTTTCTAAATCACCCATGGTGTATATCGTACAAAGTTCAATGTTTTACATCCCCATAAAAAAGAAGAAAAAATCAAAAAATTGCATCTTTGAATTTCAAGTAAAATCCATCAAAATTGCCAAATCAAATATTTTTCATGAAAATGGTACCGAAAGGGCGTTAGAGTAATCTAGCGTAACCAAATCCCCGAATTCAAAATCTCTGGTTCGCGGAAATAAGATAGTCTTCTCCCGCTATTTTATTTAGGTTTCTAATCAACCTACCGAAAATGATTAGTGGCGACTCCAAATTCAAAACACATTGCATGTTAATTATTTGAACCTTAAGTTGCGATTTGGTATGGACTTGGGAGAGTCCGAGTTAGGTTAGTTAATTAATTAACCTGATAATCCATTAGCCTGGAATTTAACTTGTTTATTTTTTAGGTCGCGACACAACCGTATATATACCTTCCATTTGGCGACTTCTGTCTTCCCAGCCCTTGGCCTTCCGTGTCTTCTAACTGAAACTCTCCCTCTAGATTTTATGCTTGTTGAAGTTCATGATGAGTTCAGGCAAAGATCTAAGTTGGGTTTGCTAAGTTTCTTGCATTGGTGAAAGGTCGAACTTGTGGGGAGGTGACTTGAATCACTGGCTCAGCTCCTGTTGGTCCGAGGCTTCTTACAAGCTTGAAGCTTTTTTTGAGAGTCTCTGTAAACCTTCTTGCTTTTCTTTCTTCTGGGTAGCTGAAGGAGAAGCTGAGGAAGGCTCACGGCCGGTTTCTTTCAGTTCTTGTGCATGTAAGTCATACTCATTTTCGAATTAAAGCAAAAAGTTGGCTCCAAAAAGCAAAACAAAAAAAAAAAAAAGTAAGATGCTATGAGAGAAATAGCCAAGCCAAATTCACATTGTTCTGTCTCTTGTTGTCCTAAATTTGGAAATACTGACGTTTTTCCACTGTAATTTCACCATTTTCCCCATGTTTTGGGGAATCCTGATTTTCTACTGTCTACTGTTATTTCTCGTTTTTTTTCATCAGCTGGAGTATAAGAAGTGAAAACCATCGTTTTCCTTTCTTACCTCATAAAAATCTGTGGTTTCTGCCCCCCCTCCTTTCTTTTTCCCCCAGCACATAAGGTTTTGGTGGGCAGAACTTGGAAGTGCAAGTGTACATGAGTTGGCCGTTTTGTTCCGCTCACAAAGATTCAAGATTTGAATTGAACCTGAGATTTTCATTTCCTTATTCAGTTCTAAATTCTAAGAGTTCGTGTGGCAATGGAGACAAGCTTCCTGTTGGCTAAACTCAACATGTTGATGACCTCTGATCATTCCTCGGTTGTGTCCATGAACCTCTTTGTGGCACTTCTTTGTGCCTGTATTGTGGTAGGCCACTTGTTGGAGGAGTACAGGTGGATGAATGAATCCATCACAGCCCTTGCCATTGTAAGTTCAATAGCCAGACTTTTTAGGAAAATTCATATCTTGATTTGATTGTCTGAGTGATTATTGGGATATAACATGCAGGGTCTGTGCACTGGAGGTGTAATTTTGCTTACTACTGAAGGAAAGAGCTCTCGTCTTTTGGTTTTCAGCGAAGATCTTTTCTTCATCTATCTTCTTCCGCCTATTATATTCAATGCCGGGTGAGTCGAGAAAAAATTTTCGCTCCATCTTTGTTTGTTTCCTGTGCCATATTTGATCGTGCAAGAGGTTGGAGTTTTCTGTATCTTCTTTTGCTAAATTATTGGATGGAGTTTACTTCATCCACGATGTATTGTTCTTTATTCTCTCCCCAGGTTCCAAGTAAAAAAGAAGCAATTTTTTCGCAACTTCATGACAATCATGCTCTTCGGTGCGATTGGTACTCTAATATCCTTCGGTATCATATCACTAGGTATATGTCTGCAATCTGTTCTCATCTAAAGGAACAATAATCATTGCAATCAGATTGTTCCACTTGAAGTAAAATGATATACTCTATTGAAGAAACTTGGTGCAGCTCTGCACCTTCATCCGTTTTCATATATAGTTCTGACTGACTTACAGTTTCATGGCCTCTAATTCAATTTAGGTGCCGTACACATCTTTCAGAAAATGAAAATCGGTCCACTTGAAATGGGAGATTATCTGGGTAAATACATTTCATTTAAGTTATTTTTCCCATTGTCTTGGGACTCAATATTTAAGTGCCTTATTGTGTACTTGAACTTACACTCCCTTGGTGGATGCAGCGATTGGAGCGATACTTTCCGCGACAGATTCTGTCTGCACCTTGCAGGTACTGAGGTCGTACCAAGCTGCAGTCCAATTTCCCCACCACCTGGTCAGAACGATGAAATGATTTAACCGATGTTTGATTACTGGGTGCAGGTGCTTAATCAGGACGAGACGCCTCTACTATACAGTCTGGTCTTTGGTGAAGGTGTCGTGAATGATGCCACATCAGTTGTCCTGTTCAATGCTATTAAGAGCTTCGACCTTACCCACATCAACTCCAGGATCGCTCTGGAGTTCATGGGCAACTTCTTATACTTGTTTATCTCAAGCACGATGCTTGGAGTTTTGGTGAGACTCCCTCCTCCTCTCTCCCAGCTTAAGATGTTGTTCTTGATCTGTTTTTGACATGTTTGGTTTGTGTTCCTGCAGGCGGGGCTGCTCTGTGCTTACATTGTTAAAAAACTCTACTTTGGCAGGTTGACAAATTGATCCTTAGCACCGATGTCTGGTTTAATTGTCTATAAAATGAATTACCAGTTAACAATATCTGTTCGGTGCTTGCTTTTATTTTGGGTACTTTCTTTTGTGTGCTCTTATAGCTTCTAACATTACAATTGCAGGCACTCTACAGATCGCGAGGTTGCACTGATGATACTCATGGCATACTTGTCATATATGTTGGCTGAAGTAAGATAATCTTTAGTACTTGCATAGTCATAGAACTATTCTTTGCTAATAATTCATTCTTTGCCTATTTGCGGATTTGTCGTGTTAAGAGTATATTGTTTTGGCAGTTGTTTTACTTAAGCGCCATCCTCACTGTGTTCTTCTGTGGAATTGTCATGTCGCACTATACATGGCATAATGTGACAGAGAGTTCAAGAGTGACCACTAAGTATGTCGAATCTGCCCACTTTCGATCCTTCCTTGAACATAATTCCTGGTATTCTCACGCCGCTAATGTTCAATCTACCTGCCAATGATTGCAGGCATGTTTTTGCCACTTTGTCGTTTGTTGCCGAGATCCTCATCTTCCTTTATGTTGGAATGGATGCGTTAGATATCGAGAAGTGGGGAGTTGTCAGAAATAGGTAATAATAAGTCTGTTACATTCTGCCTTCGCTAAGCGATGTTGAATAGGGGGAATCACATTTCCATTTTTCTAACGTTTCGTTCTTCTTCTTCGTTCATTCAGTCCTGGAAAATCGATCAAGGTCAGCTCGATATTGTTGGGACTCGTTCTGATAGGAAGAGCGGCCTTCGTTTTTCCCCTATCATTCTTATCCAACTTGACTAGGAAGTCTAAGTACGAGAAGATCGATTTAAAGCAGCAGGTTGGGGATCAGAGTGTTCTTGCAGATTTTCCTGCATATGAGGTAGTCAGCATGATTGAGTTTCCTAATTTAACTCTGATATGTTCAGGTCACAATTTGGTGGGCAGGGCTTATGCGTGGCGCTGTCTCCATGGCACTCGCTTATACCCAGGTAAAATGATGGGATACTGCGCTTTTTTGGAAGGCTTTCAACACGCGATACCGTGAGATTCTTTCTATTCCAGCAATAAGATGAATGTGGTCACCCGAGATGCCTATTTGAAGAGGTTTTATTATGTTTCCTCATCTAGATCTGACACATATGCTTGCTCTGAAGTTCATTTTAATTGTGTGCAGTTTACTCGGTCCGATGCAAAGTTGCGGGGAAATGCGTTTATGATCACGAGTACCATCACGGTCGTTCTGTTTAGCACTGTGGTAAGATGGTGTTGAATGTGCCTAGTCTAATTGGTGGCTTAAGATGTAGCTTGTGCCTCAAGATGTCATTCGTCAATACAGGTGTTTGGACTGTTGACAAAGCCTCTAGTGAGAATCTTGCTTCCTTCGACCAAATACTTTGCCAGCACGACATCTTCCGAGCCATCAAGTCCCAAATCCTTCACTCAGCCTCTGCTCAGCAATGGACAGGACTTGGAGTCTCACCAGAATGGCAAAAGCATACTCCGACCGAGCAGTTTGCGCAAGCTCCTGAGCACGCCTACTCACACGGTGCACCATTACTGGCGAAGATTCGACGATGCCTTCATGAGGCCTGTGTTTGGCGGGCGAGGTTTTGTGCCTTTCATTCCATGCTCGCCCACCGATCAAGACGATCATCAGTGGCTCTAAAAAAAGCCGAAGGCAAGATCAAGAACTAATGATTTTGTAAATAGGACAAATTGATACACAGGTTTTTTCCAGTGTGAAGTTTTGACGACTTTGACAAGATTGATGTCGCATACAGAGAGCAGCAGCATTTTATTCGATGCAGCTACTTTGCATTTTTGTGATAGAGAGATCTGATTTCTTCCCCTTGTTTTTCTTTCTTGGGGTTTCTTTGTTTGTCTTGGGAATGTATTAAGAGAGTGCTGGCTTTTGTAATCTCCTCCTCACTGGATGATATCTGTATGTCTGCAGTTCATTGCTTCACCAACTGTGTCTCATTTCCTTTCCAACAGCGAGCTTTTGAAGCTGTCAGTGTCTGTGTGCATTCACATCCGCCGGCCCAGCGTCGCCTTTAGGCATCATTGTAGATGTGCCCTGCGCCATTAAATCGAGTTCTATCATTTTGGGGGGCATATTGCAACTGTCCATCACCCTGACATCTTTCTATCTTATTGATTGTCCGAAGATAAAGTCTCTACTAAATCAGTATCGTCATCTTCCATCCCTCCGGATGCTAAAGATTAGGAGGTGCAAAAAAATCAAATGCTTCCCCAAAGGAGGTTTGCCTCTGAATTTGCAGGAGCTTGCAATTTCAGGGTACGAGAATCTGAAGCAGCCGATGAGGGAATGGTGCTTACGCATGCTCACATCCCTCGAGCATCTGGAAATTGATGGCAGCATCAGAGGCGACGGAGAGAAGGCACGGATTCCTTCGGAGGACAAGGATGCGTGGAGTCTTCTGTTTCCTTCCTTTCTAACCTGAAGACGAAAATGAGGAACGTGGAAAGACTATAGTGTTTTTAGAACCATCTCTCTCCTCTCAAACAGATACGGTTTGCAGATTGCCCGAAGTTGAAATACTTGGCAGAGGATGGCCTCCGGCCTCCCTCTCTCCCTCCCTTCAAGTATTGGAGACAAATTGGAAGCAAGATTCTGGAAGATCGATGCTTAAAACTCACTAGCGACTATTTGCCCCTCATCCAAGAAATCCCTTTCATCCTCATTGGGTATCTTCGGATGCAATGAACTGAGATCGATCACAGCCAACCCGCCGTTCACTACTTTTTCTAGGATTCGGTAAGTTGCCAGTTGAAGGCATAAATTTCCTTTCCGTGTTCCGATGAAGATGTTTACATGCTCTGGAGTTTATGGGCAATTTCTTATACTCGTTTGTCTCGTGCACACTGCTCGGAGTTCTGGTGAGACTCCCTCCTCCTTCCGTCCCGTCTTAAGATGCTGTTCTTGACCTGTTTTTGACATGTTTGGTTTTCATTCCTGCAGGCGGGGCCGCTCGGTGCTTACATTACAAAGAAACTCTGCTTTGGCTGGTCGACAAATCAATCCATAGCACCGATGTCTGTCTTCACCGTGGATCAACTGAAACTACCAGGAAACAATATCTGTTCAGTGCTCACATTTTATTTTGGGTCCTTTCGTTGTTGTGCTCTTGTAGTTTCCGATGTCGCAATTAGAGGTGCTCTACAGATTGCGAGGTTGCGGTGATGATACTCGTAGTAGACCTGTCATATATGTTGGCTGAAGTGACATAATCCTTAGTACTTGTATGCGCTTTGAAGCATTGTTCACCGATAATTCTTTCTTCACCTCCTTTCATGCTCGTCGTATTAAGAGTGGATTGTCTTGGCAGGCTTTTCACTTGAGCGCCATTGTCACGTTGTTGTTCCGTGGAATTGTCGTGTCGCCCTACACACCGGTTCGTAAACTGGCTGAGGAGCAGAACATGTGCGCTGCACGTGTCAGCGCATGGGCCTCACATGCCGAGACTTGAGGTGGCGCGTGAGGGAGCGTGCAGCATCCAATCGGCGAGTTCCAGGTATCAGCATACTCGTATGCTTATGCTCTACAATATGATATATTTATTTTACACGTTCGATGCATTTATTGATAACAAATACCTATGGAATCCCAAATACGTGTATTATTTGGGGTATTTTTCGTGTATTTCTCTGTATCTCTATATGGTTTCGTGAAATACAGGTGCAAACTCACATGTAAGTATCACATATAGATACGTGGAGCATAATTTATCAATTACATGTATATAGTTTGATATATATTGTTGATTGTATTAATGTAAATTAGCACGGCATGTAATTTTGTGGATAATTGCCCCTAATTTCTGAAATTACATTCATAAGGTCAATGTGAAATATAAAGTTTATATCTCAATTTCAGAAAAATTCAATTGGGTTGTGACCACCAAAGTGGCACACTTGGTTGAGTTTAATAAATAACGATTTATACAGTATTTGGCTGTCTCCTGTTTTAATGCGTAGTTATACTCCCAAAGAAGGTAATTGTGTATTGTTGCATGGAGGGTTGAATGTATAGTATATGGTTGAGAATTGATTAGTCCAAGTGTTTTCATACACACAAAGGTGGTGATTAACGAAAATTAAAATAAATTCTCATGGTCATTGTAATGTAGAGAGTATACAACCGCATATCATGTTTTCTGCTCAAAGTTGATTATATGATGATATATGTAACTCTTAAGGTAAATTTTCACATTATGCTAGTTATAAATATTCATTGTTTTTAGTCACTATTTTTCTGAACGGCAACTTTGTTAAAATTGAGGTTCATATTAGTTCAAATTTTAAGAACTAAATGATGATTTTCTGTTTAGAATGAACTAGCAAATATTAAAGATGTTGCTCTTATTATGTATAAACCCGCAAGCCTCACTTTCATTAGTGAGGAATCCTGAATAATACTATTTGTTGTTTGGGAAAAAGAGCAATATGATTTGCTTATTGTCTATGAAGCGATCCATTAAGGAACACTTGAAAAGTATTTTTGCTAGTTGGCTGCAATGTTAAATAAAATGATGAAAGCCTTGGAGGCTTTGAACTATGTATCGTCTAATGCTGAAAGTGGTACTCATCTGCAATGACTCTTTAAACATCAGGCGTGATGGTTCTTATAAGATTATAGATTACATCTTAAAGATGGTAGAATTGCATATTAAAAGGTTTAGAAATCATACTCATAAAGGAACTCATAAAATCACCGGTTATTCTCAAGATTTAGGTCCATGAAAATTCTCCTTTAAGAAGGATGGTGATCGCTTTTTCTTTTGTAAGAAGAACGGTAATATAAAGAAAGACTGCAATAAATGCAAAGACCTAGTTGTCTAAGCATGAGTCTAAAGTAATGATTCATTGGCATTGGTTTGTGAATCTAATCTATCAAAAACCCTATATTATTTGTGTTGGCTAGATAGTGGTGTAACAAATCATGTTGCGTTTGTCATAATGGGATTCATAAATTGAAAAATACCAAATCAGGATAAATCAAGCTCACTGTAGAAACAACTATAAAGCGACGACGTTGAATTCATGAGAATGTCATTCTGAGTTTCGATTTTAATTTGACATTAAGAAACATATTTTATGTACTTTCCTTAAAGACAGAATCTTATTTCCGTATCAAGTTTGGACATGTGTGGTTACTCTTTTGAGATTTCAAATAATGCAATTTATATTTCTTTTAATTCAAATAAAGTTGGGTATTGCATTATGTCTAACGGATTGTACAGATTATGTTTATCTCCCAACGAATTATACGTCGCTTATACGGCTAAAAAAAAAAGGTTGTTTCCAAAAGACCTCCGCCTAAGGTACAGTCATATATATTATGGAATAAACGTCTTGGTCACATCTCCGAGGAAAGAGTGGAGAGACTAATAAAGGTAGACATTCTACCCACTCTTAAAAGTGATCTAGACACATGCGTAGACTACTATAGAGGTAAGATGACTAAAATAAAGAAGAAAAATGCAGTCTATTGTTCTCACTTGTTAGATATCATCCATACAGATATAAGTGGACCTTATATGGCAATATTATGTAGAAATTTTTAATTCATCACATTTATAGATGATTATTCCCGATATGGTTATATGTACTTGATTAAGGAAAAGTCTAAATCTCTTGACAAGTTCAAGATTTTCCGGACTAAAGTCGAGAAACAGCTGGGAAAAATTATAAAAGTTGTTAGAGTCGATCGCGGTGGTGAGTATTATGGTCGACATGGCGATGTTGGATAGCTTAAAAGGTCATTCGCCAAGTACTTAGAGGATTGTAGGATTGTGGCTCAGTTTACTATGTCTGGTAGTCTTGAACAGAAAGATGTGGCCAAAAGGCGCAATCACACCCTTATGGATATGAAGAAGAGTATGATTTATAAAACCAACTTATATGTTTTTCCGTGGGGTGAAACTTTGAAAGTGGCTCTTTACATTGTGAATTGCATTTCTACCAAAGCTGTTCCATTGACTTTCTTTAAGTCATGGACTGGACGTTAATCTAGTTTAAATCATATTAAGGTTTAAGATGTTCTTGCAGAATGAAGTTACATAATCTAACATTAGATAAGTTGGACTCCGTAACCAATTAGGTTTACTTCGTACCCGACCCGCATCATTTAAAGAGGTATTGATTATATGATCCCAATGGAAGAACAAGAATTGTAGAATTATAGATAGCCAAATTGTTGGAGCATGACATGGCCCAATAAGGGTGGCTGCTTACAGACTATTAAGGATAACAATATGGTATGGACTATTGTGTCGTTTTCTCTCGCCTATACAGGTGATCATGGAGCCTCCTAAGCACGATATGATTTTGCTAGGGTTCGGGATCCTATTATTAAGACGGTTTCTGATGAAGTCCATCAAACTCCACAAGTGAATGATAAAGTTGAAGTAACTCCACTAAATAGATCTATCGAGCAGAGACGATCGCTATACTACCACACTGTATAGCCTATCTGGGAAAGCATGACTACAATATTGGCTATACGATTGTTTTAGTAATTTATACAAATGCTATTTCTTGTCCTCAATCAAAATAGTGGTTTGGGTGCATTAATATACGAGATATAGATTATGAAACTTAAGGTGTTTGAAAGCTTGTTGATATCCCTCAAGGTCACAAGCCCATCTGTTGCAATTTGGTGTATAAAAACAAAAAAGAAGAGCTCCAAATGAAAAATATAGAAGTTTAAAGTCAAATTAGTGGCCAATTTTTTCACTCATAGAGAAGAAGTAGGCTTAAAACAATCTTTTCCTTCAGTCTCTCCTAAAGAATTTTTCCAAAGTGATTATGGCATTAATAACTCAATATGATAAGGAGCTTTATCATATGGATATTAAAACTTCTTTTCTGAATGGAGACCTTAAAATGAAAGTTAATATAATTTAAACTTGAAGGTTTTACAATAGATGATTCAGGTAAGCTCGTGTGTAGAGAAAAAAGAATCTCATACAAATACCACGGAATAAGGTTTGATCATATTCATAGGAATTCTAGACTGAAAAGTTTGTTGATGGGTTCAAATAAGCTTTTAGACAATGATACTTGAAGTTTCACAGTGTAGTTACTTTATTTGGTTCTGTTAAGAACAAAGTAAATTTGTGTATATACTATAAGATCAATGGGAGGAAATTTATTTTCCTTGTATTTTATGTAGACAATATCTTGTTTGAGGGAAGTTTTCTTGAATTACTGCATAAGGTGAAGCGGATGTTGTCAAAATATTTTGATATGATTGACCTTGGTAACGAGTATTTTGTCCTAGGCATTGAGATCCATATGGATCATTCTTAAAAGTCTCATCAACAATATTAGACCAATTCTGAAATGACAAGGATATATCAGTTAGCTACCTCAAAAAAATTTACTTTTAGTAAAAAAAAAAAAAACGGAAATAACACCTTCCAAGTCTTTTCACACTTTTTCTTGTTGTAATTGTAACCTTTGATGGTCCGATTTTTAATTTGCTAGCACTCCAGAGTTTCTACGCATTCCAAACTATGGACTACGTAAAACATACACTCAAATGAAGACTGCTTCGCCGGAATTGACTTCTATTGAAAGTCATTCTTTGGTTTTAAAAATAAGAGACGTCCTGTGATAATTCCGGAAAAGATATATCCCAGGCATATAAGAAAAATACTATTTTATTCCAAACAAATTAGATAGTTCTACACCGCTTCAATTAGAGTTCGCCACCCCGACCTCTATGAGATCTACTTTGTATTGAAGCCCATCTTTCGGATCTTCCACCTTGAACTTTATGAATGGAAGTTTATTTCAACAAAAAAAAAAAAAAACATTACATAGTTCACAAATTTCGTCGGAATTTAATCGACGACAAAGCTCGTAAGGATAGAGATGTGAGGTTGGAATTTAATTGACGATCTAACAGTGAGAGCTACAGAAAAAAAAATACACTTTGGCATTTAATCGAGGATGCAAGTTTGAAAAAAACAAGTAAATGGCAGGAAAATAAGGATAACTAAGAAAATAATTTGCTGATTTGTGCTGGGGGTCTCCAGTTGATTAGAACTTGGTATGTATAGGCCTTCTATTGTAACCGTATAGGAGCAGTTGTAATGGGAAAATTACGTAAAAAGTTCCTCCTAGAAGAAAGGTCACTTGAGTTTTGAGTGCCCTCTAAATTTATTTCAATTGTGTCAAGTTAGTCCTAAACCTTTTCTTTTTTTAATTCAACCATAAATTTATTATTTTTTTGTGTCAATTCAGTCCTAAACCTTTTATATTTGTGCCAATTCAGTCCTTCTAGACAATGTTAGCCATAATTTGATGACATAAATGTCTTCCGTCCACCAATCGTTCACGTGGATTGCCGACACCGACGTAAATTTTTTTATTTTTAATTGTCTTTTGATTTTTTTTTTTTTTTAGTTTTTCTAGGAGGCTGTTGGGGGAGGGCATGCGAGCCCTCACCGAGTGCTGTTTAGGGTCAAGGCCCTCGCCCAATGGCCAGCGGCCATTAACCATAAAGCATAAAAGAAAAGAAAGATAGAAAAAACAAAAAGTAAATAAATAAATAAATTCCACATCGGCGTCAGCAATGTTAAGTAAGATGGTTGGCGTTCATACCATCAATTTTCGATCAAAATTAATAGAAATGACTGAATTGATATAAATGCAAAAATTTAAAAATTAATTGACAAAAAAAGATTTATTATTAAATTGTCACAATTAAAATAAATTGATGACTTTTTTGATAATTTTTTTCAATTATAACTGTACTGTACTTCCGCATCTCCGAAAATACTGGTCCCATTTTCCCACGTTGTCGATTGTTTTCTTCAAAGGGCCTACACGTGCGTGACACCCTCCTTATTTTGAATCTCCTTAGTCAGCACGCTCATCGACCAACTCTGGTCTAACAAGGCCAATCATTTTCCATTACTTGTCTATATGTGCCCACATCTTCCCCCAAAGTCATCGACAACATATAATATCGACTAATCTTATCGATGGGGTCAGCTAAATTTCGGTATAAATACATGCCTCTTATAAAAAGATGGGATATGTTCATCGGGAATCATAAAATTTGTCAAGAAAATACAATCGATTCCTAAAATTTATCAAATTAGTGCAATCGAAGTCTTCCATTGACACTGTTAATTTATCCGACAGAAAACGTTGATGTTGCATTTTTAAATTAATTTTTTTTTCATATGTAGCATTTTTTGAAATTTTATTTCCAAATAATTTTTAGATTAATTAAAAATTGAGAGGAAGCTAATATTTAATTTAAAAAGCTAAACTGAAAAACAAAAGAAAGAGCAAGGCGGGGCAAGGCCTTGCTAGTGAGACTCGATCGCGTCCACACATCACCGGAGGGGCCGGCGGAGGTTGTCAATCGTGGGCGAGGGTGCCCGACCCCGAGTGAGACTTCGTCGGTCCCCTCGCCCGGGCCGGCCCCTCTATTGGCCCCTCCGGTAATAAGCGGCGGTGGCCGAGCCTCCTTGTAGAGGCCTGCCTTGCTGCTCATTTTTTTTTTCTATTTTTTTTAGTTTTAGCTTTTTAAATTTAAATATCAACATTTTCTTGGTATTCAAATTTAATTGAAATAAAATTTGAAAAAGAAAATAAATAAAAGCCACGTGGAAGAAAGAAATTAATTTTAAAATGCTACGTCAACATTTTTCGTTAAATAAATTGACGGTATTAACAAAGTACTTAAAGGCCTTCCTAAGAGGGTCCCGTGTTGTGCATTGTCATACGTTGAGCCAAAGCCTGGTTTTAATAGTTTTGAAGGCCAGCTCTCCAAATTTGAAGTTTCGCACAAATTTGAAAAGTTTTGGAATTCAATTATAATTTTTATAAGTTTTAAGACTTGATTGTACTTTCGTGATAAGTTTTAAGACTTATAGTGAACATATCTCTAAAAAATAAATTTTGGTCCATTTGTTTCAAGAAAAATGAGCGCTTTGAAAAATATTTTCTAAAAAGTGATCTCTTATGTCGCTTAAAAAAATGAAAAAATAATTTTTTTTATTACCTATAAAAATAGTAAGGTATATATTATTATCGATGATAAAAATATTTTTTATTTATTAATTTATCAAATGATATAACTAATTACTTTTATTCAAATCGTTTATTTTCCGTAAAATAAGTGCCCCATTAATTCTTTCAACCATTCCGTAAGGCATGGCTAGCTTCGAGTACAAATCGTATCGGTATCTCCGACGCTTTGTACCTCGTGTACCGGCAGCGAGAATTCCGACGGCTTGCTTCCATTCGTCTTGTTGTAATGAGGCGACACGTTACCCTGATCAGCTCGCTCTTTTCCGAAGAAATGTCGAATCAGCCAAGTTTCAATTTCCATGTCCATCTTAAACCCTAGACCTCAGGACTTCGTCTTCAACCTTCGGGTCGCCCGAATGGCACCCAAGTCTTCCGACTTCACAGCTGCAACTTACATTGCTCGCTTCGACCAGCTACGAAAGGGCGAACATGGTGAAAATTGTTGCCTCGGCATCCTGAACGACATTGGCGGGGATGGCTCTCATCTTGTCTCGGGGCCTTGCTTCAGACAATCCTCCCAGATTCCGACAGTGTTCGATCGTTGTTTCCCTCGCTCGTACGAAGAATCCCTGCCTTTCCAACTTCCCTCTGTTTTGGATGTCTGGACCGCCGAGTCGCAGCGGTTCAGGGGATTCCCCTCCTTCGACCCCGAGTTCTACCGATGGTACCTGAGAATGGCGACTCAAGATCGAATCTTTTCTCTCTGGAAGAAGGCCGGCATCGACAGGGCGCTTCAGTTTAGCTGCTTTGACTGGAATCTGAACTTGGGCCTCTTGGGTTCTGTGATCTGCTTCTGGTCTCCGTCGACGAACTGCTTCTTCTTTCCCTGGGGACCGATGTCGATTACCCTTCTGGATGTACACGTCATAGCTGGTTTCGTGCCCACTGGCGTGGCGGTGAAGGACATTGGCTCCCCCAGATACCTCAAGTCCGTCAATGATAATGTCCTTGCTTACGGGAGCTTCATGAACAGTTTCCGTCGACCAACTGGACAAGTCGACGATGAAGAGCATGCTGCTTTCCTGCTTTATTGGCTCTCCAAGCATGTCTTTTTCCACCCAATACTTCGGGTTTCTAAGGATCTCCTCGGCATCGCGTCGAGCTTGGCAGAAGGCCTATCGATCGCGTTAGGCCCGCTCATTCTTGCTGCATTGTACCGAGGTATCACGCACGCCTCTTTGGCTATGCGCGGAAAAGAATCCGGTACCTTCTCTGGCTCCTTTTGGCTTCTTCAGGCTTGGATTGTCCTCTACTTTCCGTTCCTATTCTCGAATCGGAATCATGACTTGCCCACGTGTAATGACTTGAGTCCACAGCCCCACGTCCCCGAGTTCATAGGATGTCAATTACTTAGTCGTCTCCCCTTACCGACTCCAGAGGGCACTTCCCCTTTGACGTATTTTCTTCGAATTCTCTTCGACTTTGATCGAGACAAGTTCGACTTTTGTCCGGTTAAGTCCGAAAGCTTCTCTTATCTCTATCAGTTTCCTTCTCGGGAAGAATTCGATGATTTCTGGGTTAAGGTGCTTACTCCAGTTGATCTTCCCTTGAGATTGTCCAAAAAGGGAAGGTTCTACCATGGGTTTGAAATATATTCCCCGCATTATTGTGCTAGACAGTTTGGACTGGCCCAAGGCTTACCCATGCCAATCTATTATTCCCTGGAGTTCCCTTTCAGTCAGAAGAACAAGTATAAATGGACTGAAATGGGGCCTTTCAGCTGCTGCTCTGAGATTACTAGAATTATGCACGCCCGATTTTCTGTCAATGAATTCAGTCCTGATCCGAAATCCACTCCTGACTACAATCAGTGGTGGGGACTTTATTACCATAGGTATTTTAGAAACGCCGGATCTGCTCTCAAAAGGATAAAACCGTTTGCTTCTCGTATAAAAGGGAAATCGGTTGGACAAGGAGAGCGAGATGAACCATACAGGCAGCAATCTGTTGAACCTGAACCGTTGAAGATTGAGGAAAAGGAAGGATCATTGGACAGCCCGCCAATGTTGACTGCTCAAGTTCAATCTGCTTGGACACGCTCTCAGAAGAAGAAAAGTAGGGCCAGGAAAGGAAAAGGTAACCACTCTGCTCTATGCTTCCACCGATCTATGTTCCTTGTTTCACTTACCTTGCCTTCATATTACAGCGGTTTCCCAACCAACCACTCCTTTGCGGACCGGAAAGAAACGGTCGACTGGGATCGAAATTACAAAGGCAGAAGAGATGGAAGAAGTTCCTCTTTCTAGGAAAAGAAGAAGGGTGGTATTTACCTCGACTAGCACTGTTGACGATGTCGAAGAGATTGAAAATACTGCCACTGGTGCCAGTTCAAATTCCTCTTTCAGTGCTGACGAAGTTACCAGGGCTACTACGGGTCCTGAGGGCACAATTGTTCGTCCTGACGAGTCGCCTGAAGCCAGAGCTGTGCCTCTCATTCCCAAGACAGAATGCAGTCTTAGCTCTTCTTCCGTCGAGGGTGCATCACTAGTCTCCGTTCCGTCTTCTTTGGCTGGACATGGTGAGTTCCATGTATCTCAATGAAGTCTTGTTAATTGATTCACGGATCAACTGCCATTTAACATCATCAGTATTGGTTTGTGTTGGTTTGACAGATCCCCAACCGACAATCACATCTGCCACGGTTGAGATGAACAATCAAAACCAGCTGGAAGGGTTTACCGATGCTCTTGGTCCTGCTTTGTCGATCCGCTCTCTCTCTGTTCCTCTGCTGCTTCCAGCACCTCCATCTAGTCAAACCGATGAAAATTTCGTCAGTTCTAGCATCAGGGGCAGGCTCATTCTTGAAGAACTCTCTAAGGTTCGTCACCTTGAAGCTACCGGTTGTGACACCTTGGCATCCGTCTCTTCATCTGCACCTATCCAAGCGATTAAGCGCAAATGGGCTGAATTTTTTGAGCTGTCTGTAGGAGGCTATTCATTGCTTGCAGCTAATCCCATCACTGCTGATAGGGTTAAAATTTTGCTAGAAGAGCTATACAATGATGACATCCAATTCTCGAAGACTCCCCAGTTCAAGGAACGTTGCAAAATCTTCTCAGAGCAATTCCTTGGTGGTATGAAGACTTATCGGTACGACAAGGAAAAGATCACCGCCCTGATGGCCTTAGAAGAGAAATGCCTAGAGTCTTTTGCTTCCATTATGGAACTTGAACAGTCATTGCGGGGCAATGTAAAAACCTTGCAGACTCTGATCGATGAACAAGTTAATCTTGATACTGAGGAAGCTAAGCTAGAGAAACGTCTGGCAGATGTTCGTCATCGTCGCGGACTTGTGTCTAACGAAATATCCCAAGTAAACAGGACCTTGGAACGTGACCGTGATACGCTCAAGATGCTAACTCCTAGAAAGTCTCAGCTGGCCAAGGAATTAGCTGATCATCGGTATGCAAAGAGTCAGCTGGTGGTCCACAATGGTTGCTTAGATGTGGACATGTCTAGCTTCCACAAGGAAGCGATGGACTTTGTGAATAGTTTGTAATTTCAATATTTGCCATCCCAATGGAAAGTCCTTTGCTCACTTCTGTTCGTCAATGTTTTGCCTTGGTGCCAACTGCCAATAGAATACTAAACTATGAGAAGCGCTTATCGGCACACAAACTTCTTTGTCGATTATCCGCCTGAGCATGACTAATTTCTCTTGACCATGTGACGTGATCGACATGGTTTTTTGAGCTCTCCGAACATTTACCACCTCAGTTTCCGATTGGACCAGTGACGGTTACATTTGCTAGATATCTGGACTTTTACCGGTCTTAGTCCCTACGGGGAGCATGCTGACTCCGACATAAATAACATTTTCAGACTTCAGATGCTCTTCACCTTTTTTTTTAGATGGACCAAAAGAAAAGGAGAACATGTTGAGGTGAGCCAAAATCACTTCGTTGGCCTAGTATCCAGATTGTTTCTTCAACAATCAACTGTCAACGCATGTAAATTTTCTATGCACGATCTTCTGAATGATCTAGCTGTAATATGTGAGTTATTTTTTGACTAGGTCAAAACAAGTGGTAGGACCCACTGGTAAAATAAAAATAAAAAAATAAGAGAGCAGATGGTTTCTCCAAAAAAGAGGCATCGGGAGTCTTCCATCGTATAAAGAGAAGAAAGAAAGAAAACAGAAAGGGGAAAGGGAGAGAAAGAAGAGAAGGAAAAAAAAAAAGGAGAAAGGAGAAAAGGGAAAAAGAGAAATAGAAACCAGTCACGTGCGCGCGCCACCCTCCACGAGCGCCTTGCTGAAGTCGTTTCCCTACGTGTCGCAGCATGTGGTAAGCGCTCGCCCTCTCTTCCCTCTCTATTGAAGTGATTTTCTGGATTTAGGGCAAAATTCGGATCTTGAGGGAAACTGAGTTGCTATGTCCTATATCATGGGCGATTGGCCACGTTTTTACTTGGGAATGAAACTTTAGGATGTTATGAAGCCGTAGGATTCGACGGATCATGATTTCGTGTTACGGTTTGCCCGGACCGAGCAATTCAATTCTGGTGTGCAGACTTACTGCGCGAACAGTGAACTTTGAGGGCTATTTTCTTTAGTTTCTGGTTGTCGGTTGAGGTTGACCCTGTTGAGACTTTTGTAGTACGTTAAATAATCTTCGTTTTGACTATAATATTGCATCAATCGGACTTCGTTTGATCGAGTTGAGGAAGGTTTTGCAATTAGGGCTGGAAAATCCGAGTTTTGGAGAATTTGATGTCGTAGGGCCTGATTTTGGTGTTGGTTAGCCATGGTTATTGTACGAAATAAACTTAAGGATGTTATGGAGCTAATGCTTTTGACGGTTTGTGAATTGGATTTACGGTTTGTCCAAACGAAATTTCTGAAGTTCGGCGTGTGGGCTGTCTAAGTGTACGACCTGTAGTTCTTTGGCCCCTAGGTGTCCGATTGTCGACGTTTATACGTCATTTAGTCAAGTTTTTCGCATGCATAGTATTTTACAAGCTTTTAATGTTATTTTTCAACTAATTTTTAGGATTTCAAGCTTTGCGGTTCAATGACTACTTTAGGTTGGTTTGCGACTTTTTAAGGTGAGTTGTACTCTCTCTTCTAAGAATTTATAAAACTCATGCTTTAAAGATGAGCATGTGTACTTTGGTGTGATTTTCTTGACAAGGCGAAGTAAGGTGACGTTTAGAGCATTATTTTTGCATAAACGGGATCAAGCTATTACTACCATTTAATTGTTTGATATGGCTTGTTGACGATTATCTTGCTGAAATATTGTTTGAGAAATATGTTTCTGAGAAAGGCTATGTATTCGGTTTTTAGCCTTTTTTTTTTGTGAAACTGGATCATTGTGGTGCCAATAGAATACTAAACTGTGAGAAGCGCTTATCGGCACACAAACTTCTTTGTCGATTATCCACCTGAGCATGACTAATTTTTCTAAACCATGTGATGTGATCGACATGGTATTTTGAGCTCTCCGAACATTTACCACCTCAGTTTCCGATTGGACCAGCAACGGTTACATTTGCTAGATATCTGGACTTTTACCGGTCTTAGTCCCTACGGGGAGCATGCCGACTCTGACATAAATAACATTGTCAAACCTCAGATGCTCTTCACCTTTTTTTTTTAGATGGCCCAAAAGAAAAGGAGCACATCTTGAGGTGAGCCAAAATCACTTCGTTGACCTCGTATCCAGATTGTTTCTTCAACAATCAACTGTCAACGCATCTAAATTTTCTATGCACGATCTTCTGAGTGATCTAGCAAAGTTAATTGCGGGTGGGACAGGGAGTGTCTCGCTTGGCTTGATAAGCTGTCCGTGACTTCTTCCACTTTCCCGCTCAGATCAATCGAAGTCTTCAGTTTCTGTGTCTCCGCCAGCCTCGACAAAACCACACGGAGAGCTAGTGCTTCGATCATGAGGGCTGAATAGGCGTGGGTCTTCATAGCAAAGCCATCGGTGACAACACTGTCGGAGTCCCTATGGATTCCGGCCACGGATTCCTCTGTTGGAGTTGGCGAATACTTCGGGGACCCTTGTTTCTTATACGGGGTACGCCCACGTGAGCTTAGGGAAACCGAAGTATTACCCAACGACATATGACCCCTACGCGCGGGATGCGGGGTCGGGGGCAGCGCCTCCGACACGGGTGTCCCGCTGCCCGGTCAGCGGGCGGGGGTTCGGGGGCAGCGCCTCCCGACGGGGGTTCCGCTGCCCGGTCGGCGGACGGCTGCCCCGCTTGCCGGTGAGCCGGCGGGGGTTCGGGGGCAGCGCCCCCGAAACCTCTACGGGTTTGGGCTTTTATTTAAGCTGGCCCGTATGGTTGGGATTAAGAGATTTAGGTTTTCTAGCCCGTTTTTGGGCATATATATTTTGCTCGGTTTTATTATTGTAATATGCGAATTGGGCTGTAAACCGAAAAATATAGTGAAAATCTCTTTGCGGGACGTAGCCCTAATCTTGGGGTGAACCTGGGTAATCTCGTGCGTCTTTCAATTTTTCTCGATTCTCCGTGTGATCATCTGATTCGGTTCCGATAAATCCCTTCATCCTCAAGTGAGTCGCCGGACCATGAGCCATCCCCGTTGATCAACTCTCCCTTCTCAGATGGAACCCATTGCTCAGGTAGCTCGGTTTCCTCTTTTTTTCGATTTCTTGCTTCTGGGTTCCATCTTTTGAAGAGTTTATTCTCTGTAATTGCTCCGTCTATGATCTCGATTGAACTCGGTGGTTGGCCTTGGAAAATCAGGCTGTTTCGCTCTTTCCAGAATAAACCAAAGGGTCCCCGTGGGAAGCTCCTTCGACGGCGGGGTCACTATCTTCGGTGAGAATATTCAGTGTCCACTTGATTGAACAACGCAAAATCTAGGCGTTAAAGGCAAAGCCAGTCAAATTTCTGGCCATGCACATTAGGCTTGATAATTGAACTGTTTGGTGGAAAGAAATTGGAAGGTATTCTGATGTGAGAGTTGAAGAGGGAAAAATATTGCAAAAGTCTTAAACATGTTACATTTGTACCAATATAGTCTTAAACATTTTAATTGAGCTAATTTAGTTTTAAACATTTTGCATTTGTGACAATTGAGTTCATTCAATGAATTTTGATTGGAAATCGTTAACGTTGACGCAGTTCGTCCTATATGACATGGCCGGTGCTGATGTAAACATATTAAATGATTTTTTAAATTGAATTTTTATTTTTTTTATTTCATTTTGGTCGGCAAGGGCCAGCTAGCCCTCGCCCGTCGTAAGCGAGAGACTTCGCGACTAGAATGAAATGAAAAAGAAAAGAACAAAAAGAAAATAATAATTAAAAATTCAATCTTTTAAAAAAATTTTAAAATGTTATGCCCAGTTAGCGTCGCCCGTACCACGTAAGGCGGCTGGGGTCCACATCGGTGATTTTCGGCCAAATTTGATTGGATTGACTCAATTGGCACAAATGCAAGAGATTTAGGACTGAATTGATCAAATTAAAAAATTTAGAATTGAATTTGCATGGGTATAATAGGTTTAGGACTTCTTTTTAGTACTTTTTCTGAATTGAAGCTGATCAACATAGTTAGACATTGGAAAAATCAACATCCCAAATTACTTTTAATTAGGATATAACTTGATCATATTTAATAATTTCATCATTGTACGACAGATTGACACTCAATTCGAGGCTCGACTAGTCTATTTTATCATCTACCCTACCAAATGGATGATGAAGGTACAATTTTGAAGTCGCTCCAAACTTAAAGATCGAAAGCTCTATTAACATGTTAGATGAATGCGCTGTCTAACGATCAAGTACCCTAAATTTGTCAATACTCCTAAACTCCCCCATACGTGTGAGAACGTATTTCATGAGACAGACATGTCGCATTGAAAAGAGAATTCTTTAGTTCAAACATAAATTAAGATGGAATGGATATAACACGTGTGATTGGTCGATTATGCCACGCCGGTCGAGTGACAAGTAGATGTAACTTTTTCGTGCATATATATGCCCGTGATTTGGTCCAAGACTAAACCTTGAAAGACTAACTGAAAATGGAAGATGAATAAGGGATGTGAAAGATTAGAATACATAGTCTCTTACCCAGCTCAGTACAATGTAGAATTTTATGAAATCAATGTCAAATTTATTTGAAAACTTAAAATTGTTGGACAAAAGCACGTTTCGATGTTTCCAGTGCAAATAGGGAAATTATCAGAAATTCATAAACTTATTATACGAATGTAAATTCATTTATAAACTTTTAATTTGATCAATGTAGTCTTGTAGTCCTAAACTTATTGACGAGCTTTCAATTTAGTTTATCCAGCCAATTTATGTTGGAAATTACTGACGTGGCGGTTCAGCTAGCGCCGATCGTTCTACATGGCAAGACCAGCATTTGACGTGAAGAAAATGAAACAAGATAATGTCATTTTGCAATTTTTTTTTTATGAATTTTGTTTTATTTTTAAATTTTCCACACAACTGTTCATCTTCCTTATGTCTTCGTCAAAGTTCACCACCGAGGCCGGCGGGAATCACTAGCCCCTTGGGAGGGCCTGCACGCCCTCGCTTGCCGGCCAATTCTTCGTGGGCCTACCACTTGAGTGGTCGGGCTCACATGGATTGGCCTGGTATGAACTAAGAAATCACGGCATGCCATTCTACAATATACCTATTTGAAGGTAACCTTCTTCTGGTTGGAATTGTTCGCTCAGGCCGAGCTGCACCATCAACAACCAAACCAAGGTGAGAAGTTCTCCCCCTCTGCTAAGTTGCTTAGCATGCATGAACGGTTGGCAATGAATCGCAGCGTATGCCAGCAACTCCACCCAAACTTCACAAATGATTTTTCACTTCTCGTCCTCAAAATTTCCCAACTCTTTAGCGAGAACCACGGCATCAAGGAGCGCAGATTTGCTTGTTTCTTCTGTCACTGCATGTGGGACCAATCCTGTGGCGACAGAAAGTAGAGTTCGGCAGGCATTCCCTCTCGTTGTCCACTTCCGACTGCTTAGACCATCGAAGAGCACGTCTGCCTGGGCACAAGTGTCTCGAAACCTTATTTGGTCAATCGCAGCCCCTGCAGACGTCATTTTAGGTTGTTTGATCATAAGATAATAAAGGTAATCTGACAAGACCTTACTGGCATGACGGTGGGGGCTTGGACTCTCATCAGTGTGGTAACAGACATCGGTGGCGATGTGCCACATTAAAAGGCTCTTTCCATAATCAACGTCACAGACGAATGGAAGCAAGTTTTCGCAATGGCTTTCAGATTTAGTATGCTCCAGAGCCCATTTACCTCGGGAAGCACAAATCTCATTTGTGCTTCCCCAAGATGCCTTCCGTTTCAACTCTTCAAAAATCAGTTCGCCTAATGTTTCACTGTATTGTTTTACTCGTCCAAACCTCAAGTCATCAAAAAACTCCTCCAGAGATGTGATTCCAAGGAGTTTCTCAATGCACTTTGGCCACTTTACCAGCCCCGAATCTAAAAAATTGTACTGGAAGATAGATTTAGACCATCTAGCATGTAGTATATGCAATGCAAATGGTGAACTTTTAGATTTGAACTTGAGCAGGGCCTCGATGAAGATGCTTCCATTCAATAAACGTCTACCAAGTCCCTCAGGTCGGGATAAATTTGCAATTGTCCAGTCAGAGCAAATGAGCCTACCGAGAGCTACAAATTCCAGGCCAATAGCTCCAAGGAGCAAGGTGTATGCAATCTGCATATCATATTCGTGAAAACCACGCTTGTTCAGGACATAGAAACTTGCAAAAGCAGCAACGATGCAGCCAACTGAGATAGCTCGGAAAAAGTACCCTGTCGGACAGTGAACAACGGCAGCCTTGGTATAAAGAACATCATAAAAGAAGTTGAGCTCAGCCTTGATGACCTGAAAAGCATCCTCCGCCGCTCTGCTCCCAAAAAATCGGTGGCTGATTTCGCGTTTATTGAAGCTGAAGGTGAGATCCACGAGGAGGCCTTTGAAGGCCGTGAAGCAAAAAAACGCCTTTTGTATCACTGTTCTGTCATCCAAAATGTTTACATCTTCCGCTCCAACATGTTCCGATTGAAATTTGGACTCCAGCGCCATGGCCAAGTTCCTGGTGCTATTGTCTTCTTCCACGAAATAAGTACGTGGGAGCAAGGAGTCCTGGAATTTACTGAAGCTGGCGAGATGCAGAGCACGTATTCGCTCTATGTATTTAATGGTTCCACCAACAAAGATGAAGACGGTCGGGACAATTAGCTTGCTACTGGGGAAGGATTGGAAAAATACATAGCCTGCAACGCCTAGCTGGAATAAGAGATTAAGCAAGTGCCTATGCCACAGCTCATTATCCTCGAGCGCGAAAGCGGTTATGGTGTCTTGTCCTCCGAGATGTAGCAGAAGAAATGGAGCCCAAAAAGCCAAGAGGTCGCTATATGCATCGGCCTTGGAGTCTGGAGCACCACCCGTGATTTGGGCTCTGGAAATGAGTCCCAAGGCATAGTTAGCGACCAAGTCGGCACCCAAGTAAGCTGACCAGACGAGCATCATGAACCCCCTGTTTGAACACCTCTTTCGAATGGGCGCGAAAAGAACGAGAAAGACTTGCAGAGATAGGCTCGTAAGGATCGCCCCTCGGACATTGAATTTCATCCACAAGCTCTTGGCTTTTGCAAGGATATCCATATTTCCCATTTTCTGTCTCACCAGATCCTGGAAGGAAATCTTTTAGTCAGCATGAATACTACAGTAAGGCAACAACTATGGAATAAATATGCAAACCGGAGAACATCAAAAGAGAGAAGGTCATTATTGACGGCAGACAGCCGATCACACCTTGGAATTTATCTACGATCAGATACGAATGGCTGTCCTGCTTCAGGCGACCGAGTGTCAAGCAATGCGTAGCTATAAAGGAGTTAGAAGCAACAGGACTCGAGCTGAGATTAGCACGGAGCAGAACTAGAGTCGGCGGGAAACTCGCGGATTGTAAATTCGAAGTACAAAAGATACGTGATGGAATGGAAAGTGTAATATTTGGTAGGGGAGGAAACGAAGAAAAGGAAAGTCGACCCGTTAAAAAGGGGACCAATAACAGAAATATGAAGGGGAAGCAAAGAATAGAAGAAAATAAAATAAATGAAGCAACTAGAAGTGGTCTTCAATTATAAAGTTTTTTGAGTTTGGCAACATATATTGGTAGTTCCTCCACTTACTTGAGACGGAACTTTCAACGCAGTAAGTTTATCGGTACCTTGTTTGTCAAAATTGCACTAGATCTCCATGGCATTCCAAAATATCTGTGGGATTTGTGTAAGATCGACAAATTTCATATCGACGATCTGACACACATTGAGAATTCTTCCTCAACGCCTCATTTCATCAGCAATTGCTTCTTTCCAAAATGAAGCATCTCTAGATGACATTGCCTCACTAAATGTTCTCGGATCTTCATCCAAGTGAAACTACCTGGGTAATTCATTCAAAACATTTTTTTTTTATGTCGCCTCATACCAGGAGAGTTACAAACTTACACGGTGATGTTCACGTGAATGACACATGAACAACACCAAGCATGTGACATCTTGTCGAGAACCATAGAGATTGAAATTTGTTGACATTGACATACACATCAGTGATTTATATACAGTTGTCGATACGCGATGACAAACGGCTAATAGTTACCGATATGAGCACTTTGCAATGAGTGGATGACAAGACGACATAGGACTATTGTCACCAGCTTGAGACAAAGCAGCTGTGACTACGGAGAGATTTATAGATGTTTATTCGAGGAACGTCAAGGCACGAGTATGAAGTTCAGAACCAGCACAACAGATAAGATCAAGGAGAAATGAGCATCCAGTTTGGAGGGAATGGCTACCATTTAAGAACAGGATCGTGGGACAATCATCACTTGAAAAATTAAACCATGGAGCAGCAACAGTCTAAAAGCAAGGTCAAGGGGGCAATTAGCGCACAAGTCTAGCCAGGGCAACTGCCTGGAAGTAAAATCATGGCATCATGAGAAAGTGGGAACGGAATTTTCGGAGATGGAGGAACATGGAAGCAATTGGTAGCAACCGTTTTGAAGAAATGCAATCGCTGAAAATCGCGAAATGCAATCGCTGAAAATCGCCAAAGAGCAGTTACCATCAGGCCATTATAAATACCACTAACCGTCTACTGGAAACCCTCCGCACAAATCAAACAAATTTACTATCTTTACCTTTATTTTTTCTGCATTGCACTTTATTTTTTCCTTAACTATAACTATCAGATTCACGTCGTCCATTAAGTTCCGACATGCATCTGTATCCCGAGACCTGTGTTGTCGATTAAATTCTGGCATATTATTTCGATGTTCTTGGGCTGTGTCGTCAATTTAATTCTGGCATAGTTTGTTAACATTTGGTTACTTTATCGAATATGTATTGCCAAATCTCTTTGTCGATTAAATGCCCTCGCAAATGATATTTGTACACTCTTGTTTTACTCAAAGCGGTTGTTGTTTGTTTGCCTGTGATACTTTTGTCTGAAGCTGGTGCATAACTATGGTCGCTTGTAAATTAAAAGCCGAAGAACGATTTTCGATAAAAGATGTTTCATCTCGAGAGAAATTTCGATGAAAAATGGATATTTGACCTTAATAAGTTGAGGAGTCTGGATATATCGAAAATGGAGTTTCTAGAATGTTTGCTTGAGAAGTGTTTACAAAATCTCACTTCACTCGCACATCTCAGCATCGTTGAATGTATACGGTTAACTTCCCTCTCATTGGGTACGCGACATCTGTCAAACCTTTTGCACCTCTCTTTCTCCAATTGTGAGGACTTTAAGGGGATGTTTGGTAACATTTCTATTGTCGAGAATAGTGCTTGTTATCTAAATGAGTTTCTAAGCAGAAGAATGTGTTTGATAAGTACATAATTTCTATTCTAGAAATACAACAAGAATAAAATTGCGTTTGGTTTCCCAAGAAGCAACGTGCCTGCACAAAGTCCGATGATTCTCGAAGCTGGTAAGGAGAACTTTTCTTCGGCGAAGTCTCGAAATGTATCTCGCCGTGAAGTCACGAAATGCATCTTGGAGAATGGCTTGTGGTTCGCTTCCCTTGAGAATGACTTTGTCTCACTGTGTTGGCATAGAATCAGTATATTTATTTTGTCTTGATTGCGTGATGAAACCGAAGAATCATCTGTTCACGGCTTTAAGGAAAGGGTTGCTTGTATGGTCATTGGGCCTGCTTGAACGGGGTATAACTTCGACGAGCCTTGGTCGTTCTTTTTTTTTTGGTAAGGAGCCTTGGTCATTCTTTGATTCTCGTTTTCCTACTTTTTTTTTTGTCATTCTTTGTGCGTCCTCACCCCAACTCGAAGAATGGCTTGCGGTTTGCTTCCCATGAGAATGACTTTGTCTCAATATGTTGACATAGATTCGGTATATTTATTTTGCCTTGATTGCGAGATGAAACCGAAGAATCATCTGTTCATGGCTTTAAGGAAAGGATTGCTTTTTTGGTCATTTGGCTTGCATGAACAGAAGTTTCAACAGCCTTAATCATGACACAATACAAACCCATAGAAGAAGCTTCTAGCTTCTCATGGATGGTCTTCAGGCCCATCCTATAAGAGGTAATGCCAATTTATTCCTTAGTTTGCTCATAAATAGTCTCAACATAGTACCTATAACGGCGTACATCTTTGAAGCCGAGCAGATTCCTTTTTGATCTACTGCTTAGAAACGCATCCTCAATATGCAGGATGATGCCATTTGGCAAAACAATTGTGGCATTCCCGAAACCATCAATAATTGGAACATGACCTAATATTGTATGGACATGTGCCTTAGGCAATGTCATACTCGAGAAAAAGGGCTTAAGTACACCCCAAGTGTCATAAGTTGTGTACGGCGCTCACTTTAGTGCCAAAACTTTCAAATCGATCACTTTAGTGCTAAGTTTTTGTAACTTGGATCACTTAAGTGCCAACTTCTTTTAAAAACGATCACTTTAGTGCCGTAGCTAACGTGGCTTGCCGAAAATTCGACACATGGTATTTTTTATTAATATTTGAGATGACGTGGCTCGGTGAATTTGATACTAAAGTGATCGTTTTTAAAAGAGGTTTGCACTTAAGTGATCGAAGTTACAAAAACTTAGCACTAAAGTGATCGTTTTGAAAGTTTTGGCACCGAAATGATCGAAGTTACAAAAACTTAGTACTAAAATGATCGATTTGAAAGTTTTGACACTAAAGTGAGCGCCGTACACAACTTATGGCACTTGGGGTGTACTTAAGCCCGAGAAAAAGTGTCTACTACGAAATATGGTATGTGTTGATGCACTATCAAGCAAACAAACATCTTCATTTTTCTCGGTATTTTCCATTTGCACTTATGTTGATAACTTTAGGTGTCAAGTATCATAAAATTTACATATTAGTTATAGGATCAAATAAAATTTCAAAATAATAAATATTATATAAGGTTCATAAGTATTTCATTACATAACCATATTAGAGAACAATAAAAGGTAATACATTTAAAGAAAAGCAACTAGAAAAGAAATTATTAGAATCATAAAATTCGAAGTCTAAGTTGTCATCCACCGACCTATTGCCTCATCAAAGCAATCGGAGGTCCTTAAAGAAATCAGAGACATCCAGGGATGCATTTGCTACTTGAGGAGCAAGAGGAGTCCCACCAACAAAGATATTGCTGACCTTAACAATGGTTATGGCAGTAGGATTAATTTCATTGGCATGAGATTCGCCACGCTTGCTTGTATTTTTCAAAGATGCCTGGTATAGATCAACAAAGTGCTTTGGCGTATGATAAGTATGTGACTAGTGCTCAGCCATGCCACATCGATGGCAAATACTTTCATTAGTCACCTTCTTTGGCTTCTTGTAGTGATTTGAGCCAAAGTTAGATTTCTTAGGACGGTTAAATTTCCTGTCACCCCTTCAAGGACCTTCAAGGAATATGTTCTTGCTTGCGCTTATAGCCCTTAAAATGACCTGCATTTTTCTTAGAGTTAACATGTGTTTTAGGCAATGCTTTTGAGCCAGCAGGTCTAAGATCATGATTTTTTAGCAGCAATTCATTAGTTTGCTCAACAATGAGGAGCACAGAAATTAATTTAGAGTATGTAGCAAATTGATGCCGACGGTATTGTTGTTGTAATACAATATTTGAAGCATGGAAGGCAGAGAAAGTTTACTCTAATAGTTTCGCATCGGTGAGCTTGACACCGCATAACTCAAGCTGAGAAACAATATCAAATAAAGCGGAATTTATAGTCAGACACTGATTTAGAATCTTGCGGCCTAAGATGCTGCTGGTCATACTGTGCTTGAGGGAGGATAACGGTTTTGGTATGATCATACCTATCCTTCAACTTCTTCTATAGGGTCCGAGGGTCTCGAACGAATAATTATTGAGTCTGCAGGCTCTCATGCAAATGATAACGAATAAAAATCAGTGCATTTGCATTATCTTTTGCATTTGAGATTCCATCTTCTGTAATTGCATTAGCGAGACCTTGCCCTTGAAGGTGCATTTCCATGTCAAGGCACTAGGACAGATAATTATTCCCGCTCACTTCCAGGATGTGGAATATGGGCTTTTCAATATTTGCTATAATTCTTGCAAAAGAAATGAATTCTTAAATTAATTAGAAGGATTTCCAAATATCTACCGCCACTTCAAGAGCAGAAGCATACTTTTTGTAACGCCCTAGGATTTATGAGCTCAAGACAAGGAATTTATGGATTGGACCCCACATCATCATCCTCTCTTTTCCTTGGTCATAGATGGCAGCCTCTTCCTCTCTCTCCTCTCTCCACCACCACTCATTCTTCTTTTCTTTGTTTTTCCCTTATCTTCTCTCTTCTTCTTTCTTTGTGGTTTTTGTGCGACACTTCACCCGAACATTCTCAAACCTTCAACCACTACCTCACGTTGTTCCCTGTCACTACAGCAGCTACCGCCGCCGCCATACGTCGCCTAGAACCACCAAGAACACCCGAGCAGCTCTGTTCCCCTGTTTTTGTACTGCTTCGCTGTTCCTCTGTTCACTGCTGCTCGACGTTGCTGTTGCGGCCTCTCGTTGCAACCGCAGCTCCGCCATCTTGCTTCGACACCAGCAGTTGTCACACTGCATCACTAGATCACCAAACAACCCTGCAGCCATCGCAAACCAACCGAGGAAGTCTGGAGCACCAAATCCCCTATTCTGTCTGCTGCTGCTGCTGCTGCTTCTGTTTGCAGCTCACAGCCACTGCTCCGGCCGCCCTCAGCCGCCACCACTACCTCCTTCGACTTTCCTTAGACCTCCACCAGCCGTCCCCGTCGTCGTCTCAACCGTTCGCCGCCTGGAACAGTGGGAAAACAGCCACCACAGCCCTGCTTGCCCTGCCTGTTTTGGTCTCGGGTATGCCCTGTTCTATTTTGGTTGTGGCTACCCGAGCACTCTCCGGCCACCGTGAACCACCACCTCCAACTGTCTCAAGCTTTCCCCAAGCCCTCCGTCACACACCACCAGCCGTAGGTCACCAGAAGAGCCGCCTCAGCCACCGTCCGAAGTGCCTAGCTCGTTGCCCTGTTTCTCGGGTGTGCCCTGTTTTATGGGCCACCGAGCTGGGCCATGGCCTGTTTTGACCTGGGCCGCGCCTGGCTCGTGTCCGGCCAAGTTGGCCGAGAGCCTGGGCCATGTGCCAGGCGTGGCCGATATTCTGGGCTAAGTGGGCCGGCCAAGTTGGCCGAGGGCCTAGGCCATGTGCCGGCTCCGTGAGCCGATTTGGCCGAGAATTTTGGCCTATGGGCCGAGAGGGTTGGGTCGACTGCTCGAGATATGTCCCAAGTTTGTGCTTGAAGATTTTCAAGGATCGCCGCGTCTAATTGACTGTGAGTCGACCTCTAATCCTTGGCTAAGTCGTTAATTACATTTGAATTAGTTTAATTAGATTATTGGGGTGTTTTGGTAGATTAATTGGGGTCGGTTTAGGCTAGAGACTCGGTTTAGGTTAAATGGCTCTAATTAATTGGATTAATTTGATTGTGGCTAGTTTGGTTGGAATAATTGATTAATTGATTGACATTGCTTGATCGCGAGCGAATAATAGGTCGAGGGTGAGCGTATGATTGATTGGTCATTTGAATTTAATTACGTACGATTGGATTGAATGTTTGTCATTGAATTATTAATCTACGCTCGATTATAATTTATGTGGATTAATTGATGAAATGCCTTGACGGATGGCTAGTTAAATTGATTGATTGGTTGGAGTATGATCACTCGATTTATAAGTGCAAGGTCACATGGACAACATATGCATTTATGTGATTACTCAAGAGTTTTGCTGTGTGAGCATATCACGTGAGCATTTGACTAAATGCGGATTATAAACCGGCTATTTGCTGAGTATGCTTGAGTGGTCACACGATGGATTATTCCTGTCAAGTTCGTACGGTGCCGGTCGTACGAAACCATACGACTTGTCGGATGTACGTCAATTCGTGCCGTGCCGGTCGTACGGATCACGCTGATTGATGGATGCCGGTCGCAGCTTGTGACGAACCGAAGCTCCTACGGGGATTCCCGATAGTGCCGTGTCGTGCCGGTCGTACGAGTCACACGGGCTATCGGATGCCGTCGCCGGAAGTAAGGGATGAAGCCTGGTTCTGCAAGTAGACATTGTCGATCGTAGTGTAAAGTCACACCGGTCGTGTGCAATTGGGCCGGATGGCCGTTAATAATCGGATCACGTGTGGTGTCTACGTATGCGATTGACATGATGTCTATGGGTTGTTATGTGTGGCATATTATGTTGGTTATTGCATACCGTGTGATTTTCAGCAGGTGAGCTGCATGTGATTGAGATATTTATATATCACTATGTGATTGCCTTATAGGACCCTCGGGACGAATCAACGCCTTAGCTAGGCTTAGGCGTTGACTCACCGAGATTTATATCTCACCCCATCGTTGTTAAAATATTTTCAAGTTCTAAGTGATGGAGCTAGTAGTACTTGAAAAGCTAATAAGGACGAGAGTGACGTAGCCCTTTTGAAGTAGGTACTAAGTTGATCCTACCCCGTCCCGAAGTATGGGACCAATTAGCGTGTCATTTCGGTTGACTCACGACGTGATTGTAAATTAAATGATGTTTTTGAATTAATATGATTTTCCTACTTGCCTATCCCTATTTTATATTTTTTTCCGGGAATATTATACGTTTCCACATGCTTAGTTAATCTCATGGGTTGATAGCGTGTGCGGGACGCTATCCTTTTAACCCAAGGGACGAGATGACGAGGATGTTGCGCGCTCGAGGATCGGGGCGTGACATCCCCGTTTAAGGTTGTATCAGAGCAAAGTCGGCCCGATCCATCTAGTCATTGGCTTGGAGTGATAAGGAGCGTTGGGATTTGGGATAGTTAGTAGGATCGTAAGTTTTGTGCATGTGTTTGCTGCTTGGGATTTAAGGTCGTGTGCCCGAACTTTTATTACGTGTTGCTTTGGGGGAGCATAACTCCATAAAATACCCGCTATAATAAGCAACCGTAATGAGTTAGTGCCTCGGGAGAGGTCGGTCTAAGAGGATTTCAAAGTGGACGAGACCCCATCGACGTCCGAAACTACGGGTATTATAGTTGGACGCCAATTGGGAAAACTAGATTACCACATCCGCCATTGTTCCATGAGAAAATTGGTTGGCTGGAGACGGCAATGGCGGATAGTTGGAGCTTGAGTTGGTGGAACAATTTTTAAAGTTGAAATCGCCAAATTTTTCGTAGGTAGACGATCCGGAGGTCGCAACCTCGTGGATCGGAGAAATGGAAAAAGCATTTTCCCCTTTGAGTTATTAAAAAAAAAAATGGATAAGGTGACGTTAGTCGTCCATCAATTGCAAGGTAACGCTAGCACGTAGTGGAAAACCATGCGAGGGGAGATCTTTCTTGAAGGTATTGTCTTGATATGGGATGCCTTAGTAGAAGTCTTTTTCCATAAATATGTTTTGGATTGCAAACGAGAGCGGAAGATGATAGAGTTCACCGAACTGTCGAAGTATGCGCTAAGAATGACCAAAGACCCGGTGAATAGGGCAAGAAGATTTTAAAATTAATTGAGTCCCGAGGTTATGAATCAGCCGGTACTATGGGCCTCGAGGATTACAATGAGTTATGTAGGAGAACCCAATTGGCGTAAAGGAACCCGACCGAAAGGATAGTCGCATCCGGATCGCAATTTACATCTCTTACTAGAGATAGTTGTTGGTTTGGGAAAAGACAGATGATAACTAGAGAACATTCTATTCCACCCAATCAAAGAAACACTATAGGAAAGCCAGTATGTGACCCTAAAGGTAGGTGTCGACTCTGTAAATGGAAGCACGGAACAATCCTATGCCTTGGATGGGAGCTTGCTTTGGATGTGATCAACTAGATCACCAAGTGAAGGATTACCCACAGAGGCAAAGGAAGACTCAAGTATAGCTGCCGTATGAAGGACAATAGCAAGAAAATTTTCCCCATGACAACTTGGGTTGATTCATTTGTGAATAGCGTGATGTTGGAAGTAGGATATCCTAGTTATAAGTTAGTCATGGCCGGTCGAGACTAGAAAGACCTTTTGTTAGATCGGATTTATGCACACGGGCCGTAATAAGACAAGCGATATTTTGTCAAGTGTGCAAGGTTGAATCTGTGTTGTGTTTTGACGGTTTCAACTATCAACTTCCACCAACACTTTTGATTTGGTGAAATGATTAAGCTACGCAAGAAAGCTAGCGAGAATCGGAAAGTTTTAAGCTTGGATTTGAAATGGTAGAAGCAGTGAGATAAACAGTTCTTTTAAGGATGGAGAATAACAGGACATTAAAATTGAAATTTTGGATTGTTATAGACCAAGCCTCGGAAGGCGAAGATTTAGCTTGAGTTGTGGGAGTCAATGAGTATCCCATTTGAAGGGATTGTGGATATGAAATTAGGGTAACCGATACTTGTAGAGCATGAGTCCGAAATTGTGCGTAACCTCAATAAGTTTAAGTTATTGATTTTTGTCTACAACCTCGATTGATAAGGCAACTTTCGCAGAGGTATATCGAGATATTGATATACGCTATGGGATTGGTGATGAGCCAACAACTATCGCTACTAAAGCATGGCTTGACAAATGAGGACCTTATTTATTAAAAAATGGCTCAAGATTTTCCTCTCGTTGTGTGATCACTGGTGACGCCCTTAAGAAGGTCAATGAAGTAGGCGTTCTTACTAAGATGGCGCAGAGGATGACATTTGAGGAGGTCACTATTGGTAACATGAGTTATATGCAAAATTTGGCCGGTAAAAAGTTATGTATGCTATATAAACATGGTTCCACCATGTATTCACTCGGAGAGGATTCCAAATGGCATATCTCTTTGAGGCCCATTCAAATTGTTCATCGCAAGATTATGAATGGGGACATTATATTTATCAATAGGCCACCGACCACATATAGGTACACTCTACAAGCACCGTCGGTTTATGTACACGACGATCACATTGTGAAGATAAATCCCTTAATTTGTGGACCTCTTGGTATTGATTCGAAGGGGTTTGCGTCCGCCTATTTTATTTTAAGTCAACGCCCGCAAAGGCCGAGATAGTAGGACTCTTTTCGATGAGAAATGTAGTTCTTGAGCTCATATAGTGACGATCTAAGTCCGTAACTAGTGATAGATTCCCTGTTGTCACCGAAGATGATGTTCGGAAAATATTTTTAGGCTTTAGAGATGTTGCAAACGCCCTTACGGGTAGGCCTTAACCAATAGAGTCTAAGACAAATATAAGGAATGAAAAATTGTAGAAACGAACGAGAAAGGTTCGTAATGGCAAGTGATGAGTTGACGGTATGATGAGATTTGCCAACCGGCTCTATAAGTCCTTAGGATCGGTGCCAACCCGATAGAAGGTTAAGATTGCGAGATGTGGCAATTCGGGAAGACAACCGATTGGAGTACGCAGCGAAAGTCGGGTGAAACCATGGAGTTGAATGAGATGATGATTACAAGAGTTCTGCTATACACTCGGACTATTCACGAGTAATGACCAAGAGTGAGGGAGGCCACCGAGAGGTTAGAAGTCACCTTCGACATGGATCATGGCTTAGTATGCTAGTCGGGTGCGCCGTTGATTGAGGTTCGACCGTGTGATGACCTTGAATCAAGTATGGATCGATTTGAGTTAATCTTGTTTAGTCGTAAGCTACCCATATGACCACCCTAAAGTCGATCGGGGATTGATCCGTGGTGTGACTACGAGCTAACATTGATCGACAAACAAGTTGGCCATGGATCCAGTGAGGGACAAATTGTACTAGAACCCCGTACCAACCGCGCACCGGTCGAGGACCGATCACCCTAGATCATGTGACGTGTGTTGGAAGAATACGGGTCGAGATGAACCAATCCTACATCAACTTGGGTTGGTCATGAGAGGTGATCTCGATAGTGTTCGATTGTACCATCGGTCTAGGAACGGGTGATTCCAACCCTAAATCGAAATAATCAAGGTGGCCCTCGACTCGTTAGTTGTCCGTGAGACAATTTGTCTTGGTAGAATGAGTGGTCCGACTCTCGGCTCAAATGGGTACCTGAAGTTAATGATTCTATGAATATCCCAATGATTGTCGAGTGCTAGATTCAATCTCGAAGCATTGAGGAAGGAACCAATCACCAATTAACCTTGCCCATTTAAATAGAATGCTCAAATTGCCATTAGTGTTGGTCGTAAATGGCATTTGTAGAATAAGAAGGAAGGCGGTGATAGGTTCCGTCTATTGATAACCAAGAAGTGTCGATCGATATGTGAGGATGGGCGATTTGGTGATTTAGTGTAGTTACAGTATAACATTCGACAATCGAATTGCATGACAAGGTTGGATGATGACAAACCGAATTTGGATCAAAGGAGATAGGCGACCCAACTTATTTGAGCAGATTATGGATGCAGATTGGGACAGGTTGGCACTTGGGGAGTGCATTGAATGGAGATAAGGATCAATTTGAAGTAAGTACTGTATGATGAACAGAAAGAATGTTATAAGGCGCCACCGACTTCGTCTTTCAAGATTGGGTAATGATATAAATTTCGGGGACGAAATTTCCTAAGGTGGGGAGAATTGTAACGCCCTAGGATTTATGAGCTCAAGACAAGGAATTTATGGATTGGACCCCACATCATCATCCTCTTTTTTCCTTGGTCACAGATGGCGACCTCTTCCTCTCTCTCCTCTCTCCACCGCCACTCCCTCTTCTTTTCTTTGTTTTTCCCTTATCTTCTCTCTTCTTCTTTCTTTGTGGTTTTTGTACGACACTTCACCCGAACATTCTCAAACCTTCAACTACTACCTCTCGTTGTCCCCTGTCACTACAGCAGCTACCACCGCCGCCGTACGTCGCCTAGAACCACCAAGAACACCCGAGCGGCTCTGTTCCCCTGTTTCTATCTTGCTTAGTTGCTCCTCTGTTCACTTCTGCTCAGCGTTGCTGTTGCGGCCTCTCGTTGCAACCGCAGCTCCGCCATCTTGCCTCGACACCGGCAGTCATTACACCGCATCACTAGATCACCGAACAACCCAGTAGCCATCGCAAACCAACCGAGGAAGTCCGGAGCACCAAATCCCCTATTCTCTCTGCTGCTGCTACTACTTCTATTTGCAGCTCACGCCCATCGCTCCGGCCACCCTCGCCCGCCACCACTACCTCCTTCGACTTTCCTCGGACCTCCACTAGCCGTCCTCGTCGTCGTCTCGGCCGTTCGCCGCGTGGAACAGTGGGAAAACAGCCACCACACCCCCGCTTACCCCGCCCTGTTTTGGTCTTGGGTATGCCCTGTTCTATTCTGGTTGTGGCTACCCGAGCACTCTCCGGCCACCGTGAACCACTACCGATCACCTCCAACTGTCTCAAACTTTCCCCAAGCCCTCCATCACACACCACCAGCCGTAGGTCACCGGAAGAGCCGCCTCGCCCACCGTCCGAAGTGCCTAGCTCGTTGCCCCGTTTCTCGGATGTGCCCTGTTTTATGGGCCACCGAGCTGGGCCATGGCCTGTTTTGACCTAGGCCGCGCCCGGCTCGTGTCCGGCCAAGTTGGCCGAGAGCCTGGGCCATGTGCCAGGCCATGGCCGATATTCTGGGCTGAGTGGGCCGGCCAAGTTTGCCGAGGGCCTAGGCCATGTGCCGGCTCCGTGAGCCAATTTGGCCGAGAATTTTGGCCTATGGGCCGAGAGGGTTGGATCGACTGCTCGAGATGTGTCCCAAGTTTGTGCTTGAAGATTTTCAAGGATCACCGCGTCTAATTGATTGTGAGTCGACCTCTAATCCTTGGCTAAGTCGTTAATTACGTTTGGATTAGTTTAATTATATTATTGGAGTGTTTTGGTAGATTAATTGGGGCCGGTTTAGGCTAGAGACTCGATTTAGGTTAAATGGCTCTAATTAATTGGATTAATTTGATTGTGGCTAGTTTGGTTGGAATAATTGATTAATTGATTGACATTACTTAATCGCGAGCGAATAATAGGTCAAGGGTGAGCGTATGATTGATTGGTGATTTGGATTTAATTACGTACGATTGGATTGAATGTTTGTCATTGAATTATTGATCTACGCTCGATTATAATTTATGTGGATTAATTGATGAAATGCCTTGACGGATGGCTAGTTAAATTGATTGATTGGTTGGAGTTTGATCACTCGATTTATAGGTGCGAGGTCACATGGACAACATATGCATTTGTGTGATTACTCAAGAGTTTTGATGTGTGAGCATATCGCATGAGCATTTGACTAAATACGGATTATAAACCGGCTATTTGCTGAGTATGCTTGAGTGGTCACACGATGGATTATTCGTGTCAAGTTCGTATCGTGCTGGTTGTACGAAACCATACGACTTGTCAAATGCATGTCAATTCGCACCGTGCCGGTCGTACGGATTACAAGGATTGACGGATGCCGGTCGCAACTTGTGACGGACCGAAGCCCCTATAGGGATTCTTGATAGTGCCGTGTCATGCCGGTCGTACGAGTCACACGGGCTATCGGATGCCGTCGCCGGAAGTAAGGGACGAAGCCTGGTCCCGCGAGTCATAGTGTAAAGTCACACCGGTCGTGTGCAATTAGGCCAGATGGCCGTTAATAATCGGATCACGTGTGGTGTCTACGTATGCGATTGACATTATGTCTATGGGTTGTTATGTGTGGCATATTATGTTGGTTATTGCATACCGTGTGATTTTTAGCGGGTGAGTCGCATGTGATTGAGATATTTATATATCAATATGTGATTAACTCATATGACCCTCTAGACGAATCAACGCCTTAGCCAGGCTTAGGCGTTGACTTATCGAGATTTATATCTCACCCCATCGTTGTTAAACTATTTTCGGGTTCTAAGTGATGGAGCTAGTAGTACTTGAAAAGCTAATAAGGACGAGAGTGACATAGCCCTATTGAAGTAGGTACTAAGTTGATCCTACCCCGTCCCGAAGTATGGGACCAATTAGCGTGTTATTTCGGTTGACTCACGATGTGATTGTAAATTAAATGATGTTTTTGAATTAATGTGTTTTTCCTACTTGCCTATTCCTATTTTATATTTTTGTCCGGGAATATTATACGTTTCCGCATGCGTAGTTAATCTCATGAGTTGATAGCGTGTCTGGGACACTATCCTTTTAACCCAAGGGACGAGATAACGGGGATGCTGCGCACTCGAGGATCGGGGCGTGACACTTTTAGATTTGAAATTGGTTTCAGGCCAAGAAAAAGAAAAATGAAGAATTGATAAATGAAGATGAAGTATAAGTTGATTAAAGAAAACAAAGAGGACACTTACCTTCCAAACTTTATTTATTCGGTTGGTAGATCTTCGTGCTAATAATGTGTTGTAAAATATTGCATTGCCAATATATAATAGAGAGAATAGAGAGAGATTAAGTAGAGAAAGCATATAAACACCAAAGATGATAGAGAAAGCCAGAGAAGAAATTTTTTATTTCAACTTCACCAAATGACCAAAACTAAGCTCCTATTTATAGGAGAACATGGATGCACTTATCATTAATATCAATGTATTGAATAAATACATACATTGGATAGAGGGATGAACATGCATTGGATAGGGAGATGTACTTAGAATGTAGAATACAAATGTACCATAATATGTACATTAGATAGGATGAATATAATGAATATTCATTCATGTATTTCATAGCACTTATAAAATTATTCCATATCCCAAAGTCTACTATGCCTTGAATACTAATTTATATACCTTGTTCATCCCTACATCAACTATGACATACACTTGCACATATTCAAACCACAAGCTATCATATCAAAACCATGCTTCCACGCCATCAAATTTTCAACCATTAACTTCCACCAGCCCGGCATCGCTTTTAGGCACCACACCATTAAATCGAGTTTCCATCATAGTGGGGGCATATCACGATTCTAGTTAGTAGTTAGGGAGTGAAGGAGGGAAAATTTTGTCGAGATATTTCAATGGATTTTCATCGCACAAGGCACAATTTTCCCAATAACCTTTCAGGACAAAATGTCAAGCCATTGACATTTATGATGGCTTAGCCACAAAATGAAAATTGGGCTATTGATCTTAACTCTTTCTTTGCCAAATTCAAATTAATGAATCACATTTGGATTTATCTTAATTAGAGTCTAGGAGAAAGCCCGAAGACAGGATGGGGCCAGAGTTAACCCTGTTTTAAGCAAAATTGTGACATCTCAAATTACATACAAGAACATGAAAGAACAATGCAGCTTCTTGAATGCTCCACAAGTTTAGGATGGCACTATACTGCCTTTTTTTTTTTTTTTGGGTGAGGATGCCTGTATTTTGAATAAGACACTTTTTTAATTAGTTGGCCGAAATGCCCTCTCTTCTTTAATTTGTTATTTCTCTTTTATCATATTAATCAAGAAAACTAAACTTATTTCTTCCATCTCTCTTATCAATTTTATCAATATAAACACCACAATTACTTCCAACAAGATATGATATTATCCGACATACTCTTGTCACTTGCCTGACGAAGGTTACTAATTTTTGTTCATGGTCTCATCTTTCAAACTAGAAAAGATATATATAGGATTAGAACCTTTTATTGATGACAGCTTATGAAAATAAGTAATTGCATTTTTTTTTATTCAAATAGTTTGAGCCACACACACACACACACACACACACACACATCTTGCCCTTGTGGGATTTTTGCCAAAATAAATTTACAGGTTTCTATAGTTAAAGATTGCTTAATTGTGCTTCCCTCTTAGCTTTTTACCTTTTTTAATTGCAAAATGGGAGTTGAAGCTCAAAACTCTAATTACACTTTCTTCACATTAAAACTCACATCACATTATTTCAGTGGAAACTTTGAGCATTTCATAAAGTTTTTATGTAATTGCTATGAGATTAAATCTAAGATTGACATTAATTATTTCTTCATCGAGAAGTAAAACAGCAAGAAGTTCCCTTTTTCTTTGCCATTTTTTTAAAAAAAATTTCGTTAATATTCAGATATGACCTGAAGATAAGCATGTTTACGTTTGAACATGCTTCTTGAAAAATAATAGTTTTTTCCATGTTGGAGAAAAGAGACAATATTGCTTATTCCCATAAGAAAAAGAAACAAAGAAGGAAATATCATAGAATAAATTTTAATAGGAAAAATAATTGGTCATAAATTAGGATTTGGAGCAAAAAAGTCTCATCAACAATATTACACCAAATCTGAAATGACAAGGATATATCAATTAGCTACCTCAAAAAAATTTACTTTTAGTAAAAAAAAAAAAATACGGAAATAACACCTTCCAAGTCTTTTCATACTTTTTCTTGTTGTAATTGTAACCTTTGATGGTCCGATTTTTAATTTGCTGACACTCCGGAGTTTCTACGCATTCCAAACTATGGACTACGTAAAACATACACTCAAATGAAGACTGCTTCGTCGGAATTGACTTCTATTGAAAGTCATTCTTTGATTTTAAAGATAAGAAATACACCCTGTGATAATTCCAGACAGGATATATCACAGGCATATAAGAAAATTACTATTTTATTCCAAACAAATTAGATAGTTCTACACCGCTTCAATTAGAGTTCGCCACCCCGAGCTCTATGAGATCTACTTTGTATTGAAGCCCATCTTTCGGATCTTCCACCTTGAACTTTATGAATGAAAGTTTATTTCGACCAAAAAAAAAAATTACATAGTTCACAAATTTCGTCGGAATTTAATCGACGACAAAGCTCGTAAGGATAGAGATGTGAGGTCAGAATTTAATCAATGATGTAACAGTGAAAGCTACAGAAAAAATACGCTTTGGCATTTAATCGAGGACACAAGTTTGAAAACAACGAGTAAATTGCAGGAAAATAAGGATAACTAAGAAAATAATTTGCTGATTTGTGCTGGGGTCTCCAGTTGATGAGAACTTGATATTTATAGGCCTTCTATCGTAACCGTATAGGAGCTGTTGTAATGGGAAAATTACATAAAAAGTTCCTCCTAGAAGAAAGGTCACTTGAGTTTTGAGTGCCCTCTAAATTTATTTCAATTATGTCAAATTAGTCCTAAACCTTTTTTTTTAGTTCTGCCATAAATTTATATTTTTGTGCCAAATCAGCCCTAAACCTTTTATATTTGTGCCAATTCAGTTCTTCTAGCCAATTTTAGCCAGAATTTGATGACATAAATGTCTTCCGTCCACCAATCGTTTACGTGGATTACCAGCGTTGACGTAAAATTTTTATTTTTAATTGTCTTTTGATTTTTTTTTCTTTTTAGTTTTTCTAGGAGGCAATTGGGGGAGGGCATGCGAGCCCTCACCGAGTTCTGTTTAAGGTCACGGCTCTCACCCAATGGCCAGCGGCCATTAACCATAAAGCAGAAAAGAAAAGAAAGATAGAAAAAAAAAAAATAATAAAAAAAATCCACATCAACGTCGGCAATGTTAAGTAAGATGGTCGACGTTCATACCATCAATTTCCGATCTAAATTAATCGAAATGACTGAATTGATATAAATGTAAAAATTTAAAAATTAATTGACAAAAAAAGATTTATTATTGGATTGTCACAATTAAAATAAATTTATCACTTTTTTGATAATTTTTTTCAATTATAACTGTACTGTACTTCCGCATCTCTGAAAATACTGCTCCCATTTTCCCACGTTGTCGATTGTTTTCTTCGAAGGGCCTACACGTGCGTGACACCCTCCATATTTTGAATCTCCTTAGTCAGCACGCTCATCGACCAACACTGGTCTAACAAGGCCAATCATTTTCCATTACTTGTCTATATGTGCCCACATCTTACACCAAAGTCATCGACAACATACAATATCGACTAATCTTATCGATAGGGTTAGTTAAATTTCGGTGTAAATACATGCCTCTTATAAAAAGATGGGATATGTTCATTAGGAATGATAAAATTTGTCAAGAAAATACAATTGATTTCTAAAATTTATCAAATTAGTACAATCAAAGTCTTTCATTGACACTATCAATTTGTCTGACAGAAAACGTTGACGTTGCATTTTTAAATTAATTTTTTTTTCATATGTGGCATTTTTTAAAATTTTATTTCCAAATAATTTTTAGATTAATTAAAAATTGAGAGAAAGCTAATATTTAATTTAAAAAGCTAAAGCGAAAAACAAAAGAAAGAGCAAGGCAAGGCAAGGCCTTGGCAGTGAGACTCGATCGCGTCCACACATCACCGGAGGGGTCGACGGAGGTTGTCAATCGTGGGTGAGGGTGCCCGACCCCGAGCGAAACTTCGTCGGTCCCCTCGCTCGGGCCGGCCCCTCTATTGGCCCCTCCGGTAATAAGCAGAGGTGGCCGAGCCTCACTGTAGAGGCCACGCCTGCTGCTCATTTTTTTTTTCTAATTTTTTTTAGTTTTAACTTTTTAAATTTAAATATCAACATTTTCTTGGTATTCAAATTTAATTGAAATAAAATTTGAAAAAGAAAATAAAAAAAAGTCACGTGGAAGAAAGAAATTAATTTTAAAATGCCACGTCAACATTTTTCATTAAATAAATTGACGGTATTAACAAAGTACTCAAAGGCATTACTAAGAGGGTCCCGTGTTGTGCATTTTACATACGTCGAGCCAAAGCCTGGTTTAATAGTTTTGACAGTTAGCCCTCCAAATTTGAAGTTTCACACAAATTTGAAAATTTTTGGAATTCAATTATAATTTTTGTAAGTTTTAAGATTTGATTGTACTTTCGTGATAAGTTTTAAGACTTATAGTGAACATATCTCTAAAAAATAAATTTTGGTCCATTTGTTTCAAGAAAAATGAGCGCTTTGAAAAATATTTTTTAAAAAGTGATCGCTTATGTCGATTAAAAAAATGAAAAAATAATTTTTTTTATTACCTATAAAAATAGTAAGGTATAGATTATTATCGATGATAAAAATATTTTTTATTTATTAATTTATCAAATGATATAAGTAATTACTTTTATTTAAATCATTTATTTTCCGTAAAATAAGTACCCCATTAATTCTTTCAAATCGTATCGGTATCTCCGACGCTTTGTACCTCGTGTACCGGCAGCGAGAATTCCGACGGCTTGCTTCCATTCATCTTGTTGTAATGAGGCGACACGTTACCCTGATCAGCTCGCTCCTTTCCGAAGAAATGTCGAATCAGCCAAGATTCAATTTCCATGTCCATCTTAAACCCTAGACCTCAGGACTTCGTCTTCAACCTTTGGGTCGCCCGAATGGCACCCAAGTCTTCCGACTTCACAGCTGCAACTTACATCGCTCGCTTCGACCAGCTACGGACGGGCGAACATGGTGAAAATTGTTGCCTCGGCATCCTGAACGACATTGGCGGGGATGGCTCTCATCTTGTCTCGGGGCCTTGCTTCAGACAATCCTCTCAGATTCCGACAGTGTTCGATCGTTGTTTCCCTCGCTCGTGCGAAGAATCCCCGCCTTTCCAACTTCCCTCTGTTTTGGATGTCTGGACCGCCGAGTCGCAGCGTTTCAGGGGATTCCCCTCCTTCGACCCCGAGTTCTACCGATGGTACCTGAGAATGGCGACTCAAGATCGAATCTTTTCTCTCTGGAAGAAGGCCGGCATCGACAGGGCGCTTCAGTTTAGCTGCTTTGACTGGAATCTGAACTTGGGCCTCTTGGGTTCTGTGATCTGCTTCTGGTCTCCGTCGACGAACTGCTTCTTCTTTCCCTGGGGACCGATGTCGATTACCCTTCTTGGATGTACACGTCATAGCTGGTTTCGTGCCCACTGGCGTGGCGGTGAAGGACATTGGCTCCCCCAGATACCTCAAGTCCGTCAATGATAATGACCTTGCTTACGGGAGCTTCATGAACAGTTTCCGTCGACCAACTGGACAAGTCGACGATGAAGAGCATGCTGCTTTCCTGCTTTATTGGCTCTCCAAGCATGTCTTTTTCCACCCAATACTTCGGGTTTCTAAGGATCTCCTCGGCATCGCGTCGAGCTTGGCAGAAGGCCTATCGATCGCGTTAGGCCCGCTCATTCTTGCTGCATTGTACCGAGGTATCACGCACGCCTCTTTGGCTATGCGCGGAAAAGAATCCGGTACCTTCTCTGGCTCCTTTTGGCTTCTTCAGGCTTGGATTGTCCTCTACTTCCCTTTCCTGTTCTCGAATCGGAATCATGACTTGCCCACGTATAATGACTTGAGTCCACAGCCCCACGTCCCTGAGTTCATAGGATGTCAATTACTTAGTCGTCTCCCCTTACCGGCTCCAGAGGGCACTTCCCCTTTGACGTATTTTCTTCGAATTCTCTTCGACTTTGATTGAGACAAGTTCGACTTTTGTCCGGTTAAGTCCGAAAGCTTCTCTTATCTCTATCAGTTTCCTTCTCGGGAAGAATTCGATCATTTCTGGGTTAAGGTGCTTACTCCAGTTGATCTTCCCTTGAGATTGTCCAAAAAGGGAAGGTTCTACCATGGGTTTGAAATATATTCCCCGCATTATTGTGCTAGACAGTTTGGACTGGCCCAAGGCTTACCCATGCCTATCTATTATTCCCTGGAGTTCCCTTTCAGTCAGAAGAACAAGTATAAATGGACTGAAATGGGGCCTTTCAGCTGCTGCTCTGAGATTACTAGAATTATGCACGCCCGATTTTCTGTCAATGAATTCAGTCCTGATCCGAAATCCACTCCTGACTACAATCAGTGGTGGGGACTTTATTACCATAGGTATTTTAGAAACGCCGGATCTGCTCTCAAAAGGATAAAACCGTTTGCTTCTCGTATAAAAGGGAAATCGGTTGGACAAGGAGAGCGAGATGAACCATACAGGCAGCAATCTGTTGAACCTGAACCGTTGAAGATTGAGGAAAAGGAAGGATCATTGGACAGCCCGCCAATGTTGACTGCTCAAGTTCAATCTGCTTGGACACGCTCTCAGAAGAAGAAAAGTAGGGCCAGGAAAGGAAAAGGTAACCACTCTGCTCTATGCTTCCACCGATCTATGTTCCTTGTTTCACTTACCTTGCCTTCATATTACAGCGGTTTCCCAACCAACCACTCCTTTGCGGACCGGAAAGAAACGGTCGACTGGGATCGAAATTACAAAGGCAGAAGAGATGGAAGAAGTTCCTCTTTCTAGGAAAAGAAGAAGGGTGGTATTTACCTCGACTAGCACTGTTGATGATGTCGAAGAGATTGAAAATACTGCCACTGGTGCCAGTTCAAATTCCTCTTTCAGTGCTGACGAAGTTACCAGGGCTACTACGGGTCCTGAGGGCACAATTGTTCGTCCTGACGAGTCGTTTGAAGCCAGAGCTGTGCCTCTCATTCCCAAGACAGAATGCAGTCTTAGCTCTTCTTCCGTCGAGGGTGCATCACTAGTCTCCGTTCCGTCTTCTTTGGCTGGACATGGTGAGTTCCATGTATCTCAATGAAGTCTTGTTAATTGATTCACGGATCAACTGCCATTTAACATCATCAGTATTGGTTTGCGTTGGTTTGACAGATCCCCAACCGACAATCACATCTGCCACGGTTGAGATGAACAATCAAAACCAGCTGGAAGGGTTTACCGATGCTCTTGGTCCTGCTTTGTCGATCCGCTCTCTCTCTGTTCCTCTGCTGCTTCCAGCACCTCCATCTAGTCAAACCGACGAAAATTTCGTCAGTTCTAGCATCAGGGGCAGGCTCATTCTTGAAGAACTCTCTAAGGTTCGTCACCTTGAAGCTACCGGTTGTGACACCTTGGCATCCGTCTCTTCATCTGCACCTATCCAAGCGATTAAGCGCAGATGGGCTGAATTTTTTGAGCTGTCTGTAGGAGGCTATTCATTGCTTGCAGCTAATCCCATCACTGCTGATAGGGTTAAAATTTTGCTAGAAGAGCTATACAATGATGACATCCAATTCTCGAAGACTCCCCAGTTCAAGGAACGTTGCAAAATCTTCTCAGAGCAATTCCTTGGTGGTATGAAGACTTATCGGTAGGACAAGGAAAAGATCACCGCCCTGATGGCCTTAGAAGAGAAATGCCTAGAGTCTTTAGCTTCCATTATGGAACTTGAACAGTCATTGCGGGGCAATGTAAAAACCTTGCAGACTCTGATCGATGAACAAGTTAATCTTGATACTGAGGAAGCTAAGCTAGAGAAACGTCTGGCAGATGTTCGTCATCGTCGCGGACTTGTGTCTAACGAAATATCCCAAGTAAACAGGACCTTGGAACGTGACCGTGATACGCTCAAGATGCTAACTCCTAGGAAGTCTCAGCTAGCCAAGTAATTAGCTGATCATCGATATGCAAAGAGTCAGCTGGTGGTCCACAATGGTTGCTTAGATGTGGACATGTCTAGCTTCCACAAGGAAGCGATGGACTCTGTGAATAGTTTGTAATTTCAATATTTGCCATCCTAATGGAAAGTCCGCCGTTGCTCACTTCCGTTCGTCAATGTTTTGCCTTGGTGCCAATAGAATACCAAACTATGAGAAGCGCTTATCAGCACACAAACTTCTTTGTCGATTATCTGCCTGAGCATGACTAATTTTTCTTGACCATGTGACGTGATCGACATGGTATTTTGAGCTCTCCGAACATTTACCGCCTCGGTTTCCGATTGGACCCGAGACGGTTACATTTGCTAGGTATTGTTGGAGTTGGCGAATACTTTGGAGACCCTTGTTTCTCACACCGGGTACGCCCACGTGAGCTTAGGGAAATTGAAGTGTTACCCAACGATATGTGACTCCTGCGCGCGGGATGCGGGGGCAGCGCCCCCGACACGGGTGTCCCGCTGCCCGATTAGCTGGCCCGTATGGTTGGGATTAAGAGATTTAGGTTTTTAGCCCGTTTTTGGGCATATATATTTTGCTCGGTTTTATCATTGTAATATGTGAATTGGCTGTAAACCGAAAAACATAGTGAAAATCTCTTTGCGGGACGTAGCCCTAATCTTGGGGTGAATCTAGGTAATCTCGTGCGTCTTTCAATTTTTCTCAATTCTCTGTGTGATCATCTGATTCGGTTCCGATAAATCCCTTCAATTGGTATCAGAGTCTTGTGTTCGAGAGATTAGGGTTTATCGGAGATGTCGGGAGGGTCACGAATTGAGATCGAAAAATTCGATGGGACGCGGTTCGATCTGTGGAAGATGAAGATGGAGGATCTACTTTGCGATCGAGATCTTTGGTCGGCAATCGAAACGGAAAGGCCTGTTGCTGCGAAGCCTGGTGTCGTGATAAGGGAATCGGGCAAGGAAGCGGGGAAGGATGACGAGACGTCTTCCAAAAGGGCGGATCCAAAGGAGATTGAAGACCGGGATCGAATTGATCGGAAAGCAAAGGGCTTGATTCGGCTTTGTCTCACGGATTTGATTCTGACGAACGTGATGAGCGAACCTACAGCCAAGGATTTGTGGCAGAAACTAGAGTCTTTGTATCAAAGTAAGTCGTTGGTTAATAAGCTATTTTTGAGAAAAAAGTTGTATAATCTTCGGATGCATGAGGGCGACTCGTTTTCTGCACATCTATATAGCTTTAACACGTTGATTAGTCAACTCGTATCAATCGGTGTTAAGTTTGAGGATGATGATAAGGCGATAACACTGCTTTGTTCACTGCCGGATTCATGGGATAACTTGATTGTTGTGATCGGTGGTGGGGATAAAGAATTATCATATGAAAGTGTGTGTTCTGCTTTGTTATCCGAGGAGACACGAAGAAAGGGATCGGGAAATTCCGGTAAAGAGGCATTGGCGGCTAGGGGAAGGCCAGCAGAGAAGACTCTGAATCGGAAAGGGTCCAGGTCCAAATCTCGTGGGCGATCGAAGAGTAGGGAGAGGAGGGTACAGTCTTGGAGATGTGAAGAATGGGGCCATGTGAAGCGAGACCGTAAAAACAAGCCGGTTTTTAAGAAGGAAGCTGAATCATCCTCGGGTAAAAAGGAGGTCGATGCGGGAGATATGTATTTGGCTGCTGCATGTATGGCGCAATCAGACAAGGATATCCGGTTGATCGATACCGGTGCTTCATACCATATGACGCCTCATAGACACCGGTTTTGTGAATATGAGCAATATAATGGTGGGGATGTCATGCTCGGAGATGATACTGCAGTTCGGATTGTCGGGCGTGGCGGGGTGAAGTCGAGGATGAGTAATGGCACCGTGAAGACTATTCCGGACGTGATGCACATACCCTTGATGAGTAGAAATCTGTTATCGGTCGGTATGATGGCTGATTCGGGGGTTACTTTTAGCTGTGATAAGGATTCGTGCAAGATGACTCGTGGTTCTATTGTGATTGTACGAGGAGTCCGTTACGGGACATTATACAAGCTGCTCGGGGAAACAATGACTGTTGGTAGCGGGTTTGTTTCTGAAAAGGCCAAGGAAGATGGACATGATATGTCCATGTTGTGGCATCAGAGGTTAGGGCACATCGGTGAAAAGGGGCTGTCTACCTTAGCTTCGAGTCGGATGGTAGAAGGAGTTCCAAAATGCTCTATGGGTTTCGGGTTACGTGAACACTGTCTCCATGGAAAACAAAATCGAGTTAGCTTCCAACACACCGGTACGAGAGCAGCTGAGGTTCTCGAGCTGATTCACGGCGACGTTTTTGGACCTACTCCGACTCCATCTATTGGAGGATCCGGGTACTATGTATCATTCATAGATGATTTTTCGAGATATAGCTGGATTTATTTTATTAAGAGTAAATCAGATGTATTCGAGAAATTTCGTGAATTTAAGGCCTTTGTTGAAAATCAATTGAGCGGGAAGATCAAGGTCCTTCGTACGGATAACGGAGGTGAATTCTGTTCGGATAAGTTCGAGCAATTTTGTGTGGATAATGGTATTGCAAGGCGGAAGACGACTCCATATACGCCCCAACAGAATGGGGTGGCCGAAAGGTTAAATCGGTTACTCATAGAAAAGGCGAGATGCATGCTGAGTTGGGCGTGTTTGGAGCCCGAATTTTGGGCAGAAGGCGTAGCCACGGCCTGTTATTTGAAGAACCGGTCACCGACCTCATCAGTGAAGGATCGTACACTATATGAGGCAGCGTTTGGGAAGAAGCCGAATCTGTCACATGTTCGGGTGTTCGGGTGTGATGCATATGTTCATGTACCCAAGGAGAAACGGGGTAAGCTTGACAATAAGTCTGAGAAGAACATATTTGTCGGATACAAGGAAGGGGTCAAGGGCTATAAGCTGTGGAATCCAGAATCAAAGACCATTGTATACAGCGGGGATGTCGTCTTTCGTGAATCACAATCCCAAGTTGGCACACGTAAAGGGGAGGAGCCCAAGAAAGTGGTAGTGCTTGAAGAAAGTCCTAAAGCTGAAACTATGGAGATGGTTCCACAAGACACGCCAGTAGAATCTGATTCTAAATCGGAGCAAGGGGACTCGGTTAATGAAGTCGAGGATGTAGATTCAGATGAAGACTCGGATACAGATAGCATGCCGGCTCTCGGGAGATCGATGCGGGAAAGAAAGGTACCACTTCGATACTCCCTTAGTGCTTTGAGTACGTTTCATGCTTTGAGCATTACCGGAGATGATCCTAGTTCTGTAAAAGAGGCGAGATCCATGGATGATGCGAATCGGTGGGAGCTCGCGATGATAGATGAGATGCGATCGCTTGATCATAACGAGACATGGAGCCTGTGTAAATTGCCTAAGGATAGAAAGGCAATTGGGTATAAATGGGTGTTCAAGCGAAAGCTGAAATTGGATGGGACTGTAGAGAAGTACAAGGCTAGGCTTGTAGCCAAGGGGTATTCTCGGATCGAAGGTGTTGACTATGACGAGATTTTCTCTCCTGTGGCGAAATTGACCTCGATACGGTTTGTCTTATCTGTAGCAGCTGCATATGATCTTGAGGTAGAACAGATGGATGTAAAGACAGCTTTCCTTCATGGGGACTTGGAGGAGGAGATATATATGAGGCAACCGGAAGGCTTTGAAGTAAAAGGAAAAGAAAATCTGGTGTGCAAATTGAAAAAGTCCTTATATGGGCTGAAGCAGTCACCGAGGATGTGGTACCAGAAATTTGACACGTATATGCTCCAACTTGATTTTGTGCGTTCAAATTCTGATCATTGTGTTTATGTGAAGAGGACGAGCAATCGGTTTGTCATTCTCACGCTATATGTGGATGATATGTTGTTGATCGGGAATAGCGTGAACATGGTGAAGTCCGTGAAGAGTTTGTTGGTTAAAAAGTTCGAAATGAAAGACTTGGGGCCTGCAAATTTTATTTTGGGCATGCAGATTAGGAGGGACCGTGAGAAACGGAAGCTGTGGCTAGGGCAGGAGAAATACATCAAAGAAATTTTGAAGAAATTCAATATGATAGATTGCAAGCTTGTTGGTACCCCTATACCTTTAGGGACCAAGCTATCTGCGGAGCAATGTCCTAAAACGGATGAAGAAGCTGAAGAGATGGCCCGAGTTCCATACGCCGGTGCGGTGGGTAGCTTGATGTATGCTATGGTGTGCACGCGTCCGGATATAGCCCAAGCAGGGGGAGTCTTGAGCCGATACATGTCTAACCCGGGTAGAGAACACTGGAATGCGATCAAAAGAGTTTTCGGGTATCTTCGTGGAACTTCGAATTTTTCTTTGTGTTATGAAGGTACAGGGAATGGAAATATGCTTGATATCGTAGGCCATGTAGATGCTGATTGGGGTGGGGATATTGATAGTAGACGGTCCACTAGCGAGTTTGTTTTCACATTGTTTGGTGCTGCGTTGAGTTGGATGAGTAGGAGGCAAAGCGTGGTAGCGCTTTCTTCTACAGAGGCTGAGTATATGGCTCTTACTCATGCTGGAAAAGAGGCTGTATGGTTACGGCGATTGTGCTCGGAGCTCGGTTTTGAGCAAGGTGTTGTAGATGTGAGATGTGATAATCAAGGGGCTATTTATTTAGCCAAGAATCCGGCGTTTCACTCACGTACAAAGCACATTGATATTCAATATCATTTCATCGGAGAAAAAGTGGAGAAGAATGAGGTTTGACTTGTAAAGGTCGACACGGTAGAAAATAGTGCAGACTTCCTTACTAAAGCAGTCACGGGTGCGAAGTTTGAATGATGCTCTGCTGCGATTGGATTGAAGAAGAATGATATTGGAAGGGCTCTCATTTGCGTGAAGTATCCACCAAGTGGGAGAATGTTGGAGTTGGCGAATACTTCGGAGACCCTTGTTTCTCACACCGGGTACGCCCACGTGAACTTAGGGAAACCGAAGTGTTACCCAACGATATGTGACCCCTGCGCGCGGGATGCGGAGGTTCGGGGGCAGCGCCCCCGACACGGGTGTCCCACCGCCCGGTCGGCGGACGGGGGTTTGGGGGCAACGCCCCCGAAACCTCTACGGGTTTGGGCTTTTATTTAAGCTGGCCCGTATGGTTGGGATTAAGAGATTTAGGTTTTTAGCCCGTTTTTGGGCATATATATTTTGCTCGGTTTTATCATTGTAATATGTGAATTGGCTGTAAACCGAAAAACATAGTGAAAATCTCTTTGCGGGACGTAGTCCTAATCTTGGGGTGAACCTGAGTAATCTCGTGCGTCTTTCAATTTTTCTCGATTCTCTATGTGATCATCTGATTCGGTTCCGATAAATCCCTTCGTGTATCCGGACTTTTACCGGTCCTAGTCCCTATGGGGAGCATGCCGACTCCGACATAAATAACATTTTCAAACCTCAGATGCTTTTCACTTTTTTTTTTTTTTAGATGGACCAAAAGAAAAGGAGAACATCTTGAGGTGAGCCCAAATCACTTCGTTGGGCTAGTATCCAGATTGTTTCTTCAACAATCAATTGTCAACGCATCTAAATTTCTATGCACGATCTTTTGAATGATCTTGCAAAGTTAATTGCGGGCGGGACAGGGAGTGTCTCGGTTGGCTTGATAAGCTGTCCGTGACTGCTTCCACTTTCACGCTCAGATCAATCGAAGTCTTCAGTTTCTGTGTCTCCGCCAGCCTCGACAAAACCGCACGGAGAGCTAGCGTTTCGATCACAAGGGCGGAATAGGCGTGGGTCTTCACGGCAAAGCCATCGGTGACAACACTGTCGGAGTCCCTATGGATTCCGGCTACAGATTCCTCAAGTGAGTCGCCGGACCATGAGCCATCCCCGTTGTATCAACTCTCCCTTCTCGGGTGGAACCCATTGCTCAGGTAGCTCGGTTTCCTCTTTTCTTCGATTTCTTGCTTCTGGGTTCCATCTTTTGAAGAGTTTATTCTCTGTAATTGCTGCGTCTACGATCTCGATTGAACTCGGTGGTTGGCCTTGGAAAATCAGGGTGTTTCGCTCTTTCCAGAATAAACCCAAGGGTCCCGGTTGGAAGCTCCTTCGACGGCGGGGTCACTATCTTCGGTGAGAATATTCAGTATCCACTTGATTGAACAACGCAAAATCTAGGCGTTAAAGGCAAAGCCAGTCAAATTTCTGGCCATGCACATTAGGCTTGATAATTGAACTGTTTGGGGGAAAGAAATTGGAAGGTATTCTGATGTGAGAGTTGAAGAGGGAAAAGTATCGCAAAAGTCTTAAACCTGTTACATTTGTACCAATATAATCTTAAACATTTTAATTGAGTTAATTCAGTTCTAACTATTTTGCATTTGTGACAATTGAGTTCATTCAATGAATTTTGATTGGAAATCGTTGACGTTGATGCCGTTCTTTTTACATGACATGGCCGGCGCTGACATAAATATATTAAACGATTTTTTAAATTGAATTTTTTTATTTCATTTTGGCGAGGCAAGGGCTAGCTAGCCCTCGCCGATGCATAGCGAGAGCCTTCGCGGCTAGAATGAAATGAAAAAGAAAAGAACAAAAAGAAAAAATAATTAAAAATTCAATCTTTTAAAAAAAAATTAAAATGTTATGCGCAGGTCGGCGTCGCCCGTACCGCGTAGGGCGGCCGGGGTCCACGTCGGTGATTTCCGGCCAAATTTGGTTGAATTGACTCAATTGGCACAAATACAAGAGGTTTAGAATCGAATTAATCAAATTAAAAAGTTTAAGACTAAATTTGCATGCATAAAATAAGTTTAGGACTTCTTTTTAATACTTTTTCTGAATTGAAGCTGATCAACATAGTTAGACATTGGAAAAATCAACGTCCCAAATTACTTTCAATTAGGATATAACCCGATCATATTTAATAATTTCATCATTGTACGATAGAATGACACTCAATTCGAGGCTCAACTAGTATATTTAATCATCTACCCTACCAAATGGATGATGAAGGTACAATTTTGAAGTCGCTCCAAACTTAAAGATCGAAAGCTCGATTAACATGTTAGATGAATGCGTTGTCTAACGACCAAGTATCCTAAATTTGTCAATACTCCTAAACTCCCCCATACATGTGAGAAAATATTTCATGAGATAGACACGTCGCATTGAAAAGAGAATTCTTAAGTTCAAACATATATTAAGTTGGAATAGATATAACACATATGTGATTGGTCGATTATGCCACGCTAGTCGAGTGACAAGTAGATGTATCTTTTTCACGCATATATACGCCTGTGATTCGGTCCAAGACTAAACCTTGAAAGACTAACTGAAAATGGAAGATGAATAAGGGATGTGAAAGATTAGAATACATAGTCTCTTGCCTAGCCCAGTACAATGTAGAATTTTATGAAATCAATGTCAAAGTTATTTGAAAACTCAAAATTGTTGGACAAAAGCACCGTTTCGATGTTTCCAATGCAAATAGGGAAATTATCAGAAATTCATAAACTTATTATACGAATGTAAATTCAATCCTAAACTTTTAATTTGATCAATGTAGTCCTGTAGTCCTAAACTTATTGACGAGCTTTCAATTTAGTTTATCCAGCCAATTTATGTTGGAAATTACCGACGTGGCGGTTCAGCTAGCGCCGACTGTTCTACATGGCAAGACCAGCATTTGACGTGAAGAAAATGAAACAAGATAATGTCATTTTGCAATTTTTTTTTTATGAATTTTGTTTTATTTTTAAATTTTCCACACAACTGTTCATCTTCCTTATGTCTTCGTCAAAGTTCACCACCGAGGCCGGCGGGAATCACTAGCCCCTTGGGAGGGCCTGCACGCCCTCGCTCGCCGGCCAATTCTTCGTGGGCCTACCACTTGAGTGGTCGGGCTCACATGGATTGGCCTGGTATGAACTAAGAAATCACGGCATGCCATTCTACAATATACCTATTTGAAGGTAACCTTCTTCTGGTTGGAATTGTTCGCTCAGGCCGAGCTGCACCATCAACAACCAAACCAAGGTGAGAAGTTCTCCCCCTCTGCTAAGTTGCTTAGCATGCATGAACGGTTGGCAATGAATCGCAGCGTATGCCAGCAACTCCACCCAAACTTCACAAATGATTTTTCACTTCTCGTCCTCAAAATTTCCCAACTCTTTAGCGAGAACCACGGCATCAAGGAGCGCAGATTTGCTTGTTTCTTCTGTCACTGCATGTGGGACCAATCCTGTGGCGACAGAAAGTAGAGTTCGGCAGGCATTCCCTCTCGTTGTCCACTTCCGACTGCTTAGACCATCGAAGAGCACGTCTGCCTGGGCACAAGTGTCTCGAAACCTTATTTGGTCAATCGCAGCCCCTGCAGACGTCATTTTAGGTTGTTTGATCATAAGATAATAAAGGTAATCTGACAAGACCTTACTGGCATGACGGTGGGGGCTTGGACTCTCATCAATGTGGTAACAGACATCGGTGGCGATGTGCCACATTAAAAGGCTCTTTCCATAATCAACGTCACAGACGAATGGAAGCAAGTTTTCGCAATGGCTTTCAGATTTAGTATGCTCCAGAGCCCATTTACCTCGGGAAGCACAAATCTCATTTGTGCTTCCCCAAGATGCCTTCCGTTTCAACTCTTCAAAAATCAGTTCGCCTAATGTTTCACTGTATTGTTTTACTCGTCCAAACCTCAAGTCATCAAAAAACTCCTCCAGAGATGTGATTCCAAGGAGTTTCTCAATCCACTTTGGCCACTTTACCAGCCCCGAATCTAAAAAATTGTACTGGAAGATAGATTTAGACCATCTAGCATGTAGTATATGCAATGTAAATGGTGAACTTTTAGATTTGAACTTGAGCAGGGCCTCGATGAAGATGCTTCCATTCAATAAACGTCTACCAAGTCCCTCAGGTCGGGATAAATTTGCAATTGTCCAGTCAGAGCAAATGAGCCTACCGAGAGCTACAAATTCCAGGCCAATAGCTCCAAGGAGCAAGGTGTATGCAATCTGCATATCATATTCGTGAAAACCACGCTTGTTCAGGACATAGAAACTTGCAAAAGCAGCAACGATGCAGCCAACTGAGATAGCTCGGAAAAAGTACCCTGTCGGACAGTGAACAACGGCAGCCTTGGTATAAAGAACATCATAAAAGAAGTTGAGCTCAGCCTTGATGACCTGAAAAGCATCCTCCGCCGCTCTGCTCCCAAAAAATCGGTGGCTGATTTCGCGTTTATTGAAGCTGAAGGTGAGATCCACGAGGAGGCCTTTGAAGGCCGTGAAGCAAAAAAACGCCTTTTGTATCACTGTTCTGTCATCCAAAATGTTTACATCTTCCGCTCCAACATGTTCCGATTGAAATTTGGACTCCAGCGCCATGGCCAAGTTCCTGGTGCTATTGTCTTCTTCCACGAAATAAGTACGTGGGAGCAAGGAGTCCTGGAATTTACTGAAGCTGGCGAGATGCAGAGCACGTATTCGCTCTATGTATTTAATGGTTCCACCAACAAAGATGAAGACGGTCGGGACAATTAGCTTGCTACTGGGGAAGGATTGGAAAAATACATAGCCTGCAAGGCCTAGCTGGAATAAGAGATTAAGCAAGTGCCTATGCCACAGCTCATTATCCTCTAGCGCGAAAGCAGTTATGGTGTCTTGTCCTCCGAGATGTAGCAGAAGAAATGGAGCCCAAAATGCCAAGAGGTCGCCATATGTATCGGCCTCGGAGTCTAGAGCACCACCCATGATTTGGGCTCTGGAAATGAGTCCCAAGGCATAGTTAGCGACCAAGTCGGCACCCAAGTAAGCTGACCAGACGAGCATCAGGAACCCCCTGTTTGAACGCCTCTTTCGAATGGGCGCCAAAAGAACGAAGAAGACTTGCAGAGATAGGCTCGTAAGGATCGCCCCTCGGACATTGAATTTCATCCACAAGCTCTTGGCTTTTGCAAGGATTTCCATATTTCCCATTTTCTGTCTCACCAGATCCCGGAAGGAGATCTTTTAGTCAGCATGAGTACTACAGTAAGGCAACAATTATGGAATAGATATGCAAACTGGAGAACATCATAACAGAGAAGGTGACTATTGACGGCAGAGAGCCGATCACACCCTGGAATTTATCTACGATCAGATACGAATGGCTGTCCTGTTTCAGGCGACCGATTGTCAAGCAATGCGTAGCTATAAAGGAGTTAGAAGCAACAGGACTCCAGCTGAGATTTGCACGGAGCAGAACTGAAGTCCGCGTTGTCAAAAGGGGCTTACCAACAGAAATATAAAGGGAAGAAAGGGCACGAACGGAGAGGGAAAGGAAGAAGAATAAGAAATAACAAAGACGAGGAAAGAATAAAAAATGAAAGATTTGTATCTCCGATCAAGGATCATTATCTCCCGTTCATAACTTATTCCCCTTTGTTTATCACTAGACTTATGGGATGCATGACAGTATCACTATGATAATACAAAATTATGAATCAATTAGAACAATATCGTCACCCGATGAACCATCCTGACGGAATCTTGATATACAAATAAATAATAATCATCCATGGCAAGTAGTGTTCTTTTTTTTTTTCGCACGACTTCGAGTCTTTGCTTTATAAGCACATGACGCGAAACGTGATCCGTAAAGTACGGGAATCCGATTAAATCGTGCGTGTTACTCTCAATAAAAGTCGTTTGTTTGATCTGCGCCCTTAAAATGCAGACTATGTGAGCTTTCATTTTAACATTTTCATCATTTAGATTATCTTAATCCCTAACTGATCTCCCTTTGTCTTCTTCTGTGGACTATAGTCTTCGTCATTGCTGGCAAACCTTCCATTATTGTGTATTCTTGATTCCTAATTAATCCTCATTTGTTTTCTTCCCTTATACTGCTGGATATAAGTCCTAAAGCAACCATGCAATAGTTACATCCTAGGGATTTCAATAGTACTTTCAATCTTATTATTTAATTAATGGGAAATATGTATTTATTGATTTGTCCATTTATATATATATGAATAATTCTATAAGATCAGTTGTAACTAGACATATTACTGAAACGTCTACAATATGTGTGACGAGTTCACAGTTAGATTGAATCTTTTATCGGTTCCCGATCGATGGATCACTGCGTGGATATTAATGATCCTATTGAGACCGATGTGTTCTTAGCTTCACCATTGAATATTGGATACTTAGGGAATAACAAGTCATGAATTATTGGGTATTGCGATGCTCAAATTAGAATACATGTGCTTGTACCAGACATATTCATTAAATACGGAATACATAGAATGATTAGCAACATGGAAGCTTTTAGCGTGGTCGGTGTCTAATTATTCACACTCTGGGCTTGTGTAAGCAATCCTTAGACCCGAGGCAATTGTTGACTTGTGTGTTGGATAGTTATAGTTCACGAGTGTGCATATTAGCAGTTCGTTGATCAATCTATATACTTGATGGTCATAGTTCCTTCACATACGAAGTTACACATGTGCACAAAATGGAATCTATCTCCTTGTTGTCGCGACTCGAAAGCTTTTGAAGGTCGGGATCATGGGGGATTGGGATCCTTTTTTTTTTTTTCCAGATACGTCAAAGGTATTTTTTCATGGGAGCAAATAGATGCCAAAACTCCCAGAGCACCATACCTTATGGTAACAGTTTGTGACATTTCGTTTTGAAAATCTTTTTAATTTTATTTTAAATCAGAGTCACCACTAACCTTTTTGGGGGTTCGATTAGAAACCCGATTTGGATGGGGAGGACATCCTAATCCATATGCAACCAGTGTCACGTCCCATTTTCAGTAGTTCTTAGGCAGTCAAGGATGACCGAAATAGATTGGAAAGCTGACTCATGAAGAAGAGTTCGCACCATTGACGTAAATCAAGGAAGAAGTTAAACACATGGATGCCAAGTTGGGTAAGGATGAAAGCGTTAGGGACATGTGGAACATTTCGACTATGTTTGACGGAGAGTTTAGAGCATGACTATTCAGTGATTCGGACCCAAATATGCCATTGTAATGATCGAATTTGATGGATTCAAGGAGCTAAATTAAGGTTCCAGTAAGTAATAATGAAATGCAAGTGGGCTGATTTGGGGTTTACTAGCTATACATGGATGGGTGGTTAGATCTCACATGCAAGGGGATTAAGAGATGATGAAATGTCATCACAATATTATATTACATATGATTATTCACCAGAATTTCTTTGGCCTTCACTATAATGTAAGTTTGCATGAGAAACACCCCATGACCCGAGAGCTCTCTATCTTGGTTTTCAGTGCGTGTCAAAAGTAAAATGGCTCGTTCGAGCTCGTTCATAGGCCGAATGAGCTCCGTTTTTTCCTAGACGACCGTAAGATCACGAGGAGCATGAATCTGAAGGCGGATTGTCCAAAAAAAATGGGAAAATTTCGTAAACCATAGGTAATATGCCAAAGACGTGAGATTTAGGACAAATGTTAAACATAAGGGGATGATGGACATGTTATGGCCAAATGGCCCATTTTTGAAGTGCTAATGACACCTTAGCATCTAGGTGGCATTGCCCTCATTTGCACGTGGGGTTCATGAAGGAAGGACAACATTTTAAGAAACAAAACTAAGACAAATGGCTGAGAGAGGGAATTAACTCCATGAGTTATCAGTTACTAATCATAAGCATAAGACACTTGGCTAACAAGTGTCATGTTCCTTCCTAAACCTCAAAATGAGGTGTCATAAAGAGGGTGTATTAAGTGGCAAGTGGCGGATGCATGGAAAAATTAGTGATGAATCACCATCTATAGCAATCAACTGGATGAGGGCATGTTCAACAAGTGTCATTAGTGATCCCCAAGCGTCGTTTTCCCTTTGAAACTACCCTAAAGCCATTCGCATGCCAAGGATCAGCCTCCCTCCTAATTCATTTGGGTCTCTCACACCAGTTTAAGGAAGAAAACAGAAGCAAGAAACCCATTTCTCTTCTGTTTTGTTTGAGGAGGACAACAAAGGAGGAGATCAAAGGGCTATTCCATCACCAATTCACGCAATTCAACAATTCAGGCAAGAGATCATTCAAATCTTGTCTTATATTTTTCCATAGTGTTCGAATGGAATAGAATAAAATGCTTTGAATGGGAAGGTAGGAAATCCGAAAGGCTGGTTAGCGTTTGTAGTCGTTAATGACTGAGGAGAGTATGGACCGAATTAGTATGGTTCTTTGGTGAGCGGAGGCTGGTATGTCATGGTGTAGGTATGGACAGATTTGTTGTCACTTAAATAAATGAGTTGTTGCCATTGATACATGGACTGTCAACTAGAATTGTGAAGTGGGACTATCCTAGCAAATAGCGAATGCCAAGAAGGGTTTGATTGGCAAGATTAGTCACCAAAAGACCTTGTGAGCAGGGGTCGGGACCTAGTTGGAACTACTAGTGTTAGAAGTATGGAATTTAGTCATTGATGGGCGAAATTGTCAAGGTAAGGAATACTTCCAAACTCTTGTCGTATAACCCTTGATTGAAAGAAGCTTTATAGATTGTGAAATTGAGGAGAAGTAGTGTGTGTAGGTTGATTAATTTGCTGGGCACGGTAGAGAATCGAACCCTTTATTTACGTAGGATGAGTTAATTGTGGTGAATATTATCTGTAGAGGCTATAGGATGTGGAAGTTGGGAGGAACGCAGGATAACTAAAGCTGAATAAGGAATGGTTTCAACTGATATAAGGATTTGAGAGGGCGATGGTCTTGGCTTCGGTTTGAGTGATTTCGTTTGCTGTAAATTGCAGGGTATTGATGTCTAGTAGTGGAAGTTGTGAACCACCTTGACAGATGGAGGTGGATTAACTTGAGCCGTATATTTAGTGTGGGTAAATTCCTACTGAGAATGTATTACGGCATTAGGAATCGAAACTGGACAAGAAGCCAAACAGGATTAGGTTCAGTTTCGGCTCCGGTACATTAAGGGGCTTGAGAACTGGTTGTTGTACGAGATGTTCCTTGAGGTACAGATAGGTGAATTTAAGGGAAAAAGTAGTTGAGATTATATGGTAGTCATAAGAAATTGAGTGATGACAACATCGGTTCTGGTCTGAATGAGTTGGAGAGGTCATGTTCATTGATCTCTATGTGTTCTAAACTAGATTGTTGATTTAGAAATTAAAGACGATGAGATATGGATAGTTGGCCGACCTTGTTAATTGTTTTAATATCTTATCTAATTTCGGCGTCGTGAATGATGTTTAGCACCTTGACCAGAATACTTGTTATTTTAATAGTTGTATGACTTGTCGATGGGGAACCTTCGATTTAGTTTATGGGAAAAGGCTAGTATATATGTCCGCTTTTGCATTCATGGCATCCGACACCTCATGGCACAAGATGTTAATCCATTGATTCCCAAAATGGGAATGTGATACCCTGAGCTATGTGCGGGGAAACACCGTGAAGTTGAGACACCCTGAGCTGTGTGCGGGAGTTTCCAGGGCCCCGTGATCACGGTAATTGGGAGATTTGCCATCATATGTCCGAGTCGACTTCTAGTCGATGGGCACCGGTTGTGTTGGGATCCACAAGCATTTCTCTTGCATTGCATCCATTTTGGAATGCGTATATATATGTGAAATTACTCATGAAATAAGAACTAAGCTAACTTTTGGATATATGCTAGCGAAATAACTGGAAATTAAAGAACCAAGGCTAGGGACGATAGGGCTTGGGTGCATTTCTTGCTGAGCTTGTTAGCTCACTCTTGTGGCATTTTCCCTTTTTCCATATTATTCAAGCTCGAAGGACAAGGGAGCAGGATAGTGACTTTTGGTTTTTGGTGGCTAGTAGATATACGAGGAGTAGTCATCGGAGCCCTCCTAGTACTTCTGAGATAGCTTTTAGGCTTATAACTATATTTGTAAACATGATGAACTCATGAGTATCTAACATACTAGTAATCCCCTTGATGATCTTTTGATCTCGAGTTTCACCTATGCCCTTGAATTATTTGAGTGCCTTGTATTTTTGAAAAGGCGACTCCAAGCTTCCGCATTTTTAACATCAACTACTACGCGTATTAAGTATAAGAAAGGCTAAACTCGGTAGATGTGACAGCCTGGGACGTCACAGCTCTAGTTGGTATTAGAGCCCAGGTTACTAGGGAGTGATAAGGTGTGCTAGATTAGAGGAGTTAGGGTAGGAACCCGATTAAAACTTTAAGATGCGTGTGTTTGCCTTAGCCCTATTAGGCGAACAAGTAGCTTGGGAACAATGAGCTACTTAAAAGAATATACGCAATGTACTCTATTGATGCTATATTACTTGCTTTTTACTAGGTACTTGTGGTGATTATTGGATATTGGTCATGTGGCGGAAAGTTGGAAGAGTGCTTGAGAAATAACCAATGCGAAGATGTGAAAAGTCCGAGCCTCCTATTTCTGAAGAGCCTATCATTGTCAATCTGGGAGACACGGTTTGTGTTAAAGAGGTGAAAATAGGGGGGCATCTATCCGCAATCGACGTCTTGAGAATGACAGCGTTGCTTAAAGAATATCAGGATATCTTCGCCCGGTCATATGTTGACATGCCTAGATTGGACCGAGATATAGTAGAACATGCTTTGCCCACAAATCCCGCTTGCACACCAGTTAACTAGCCATGCAAGAGGATGAATCCCGAGTTGTCTGACAAGATCAAAGAAGAAGTGATGAAACTTCTCAAAGTGGGGTTCATCGAGGCTGTCCCATATGCTGATTGGGTCGCCAACATTGTACCGATTAAAAAGAAGGATGTGAGAATCCGAATATGCGTGGACTATCGAGATCCGAACAAAGCTAGTCTAAGGGATGACTTCCCTTTACCGCATATTGACGTGCTCGTCGATAGCACCGCGAGCTTTGAATTGTTCTCCTTCATGGATGGTTTCTCGGGATATAATCAAATCATGCCGAAAGAAGAAGACAAGATCAAGACTTCGTTCATCACCCAATGGGGAATCTTCTGCTATAAGGTCAAGCCCTTTGGATTGAAAAATGCAGGGGCAACATATCAAAGAGCTATGGTAACTCTATTTCACGATATGATACACAAGGAGGTGGAAGTCTATGTGGATGATATGATCGCCAAATCCAAGCTTGGAGAAGATCATGCCCAAGTATTAAGAAAATTATTTGATCGGCTAAGGAAATACAAACTCAAGCTGAACCCTACGAAATGCGTATTTGGCGCCGGATCCGGAAAGCTGCTTGGATTTGTCGTAAGCGGTCGTGGTATCGAAATTGACCCTTCCAAGATTAAAGCCATATGAGAAATAGGGACTTCTCTACTGTTAAAGAAGTAAAGGGTCTACTTGGAAGGCTGAATTATATATCCAGGTTCATATCGCAGTTGTCGGAAATGGCAAAATCCTTCTTCAAACTCCTAAAAAAGGGCGTAAAAGTAAAGTGAGATTCCGATTGTCAGCAAGCATTCGAGAAGATCAAGGAATATTTAATGCAACCTCCAGTACTAGTACCTCCAATCCCTAATGTTCCTTCGATTTTATATATGACAGTTCATGATGAGTCCTTGGGAGCTTTACTGGCTCAAACCAACCCCAAGGATCGAAAGGAACGGGCCATCTATTATCTGAGCAAAAAGTTCACCGCATCCGAAGCTAAATACTCGTCCGTCGAAAGAACTTGCACAGCATTGGTTTGGGTTCTCCATAGATTGAGGCAGTATACCTTGCATTATCATATCCAATTGGTCACCGAGAATGACCCCATCAAGTATCTCCTGGAAAAACCAGCTTTATTGGGAAAGATGGCTAAGTGGCAAGTGCTCCTTTCAGAGTTTGACATCATAACCTCTCCCCAAAAATCTGTCAATGGAAGAGCGATCGCCGACATGTTAGCCGAAAATCCTCCCAAGGACATTCCAGAGCAAAATGAAGGAAGTCATATTTTGAACATATCTGAAGACAAATGGACAATGTACTTTGACAGCGCTGTGAATCTCATTGGATTAGGTATTGGGGCCGTTTTAATATCCCCCGAAGATCAACATTATCCTATCTCGGCCAAGTTGGTATTCCCGTGCACTAACAACATTTCTGAATATGAAGCTTGCATCCTTGGATTACAACTGGCCATTTCATTAAAAGTAAAGAAGCTACCGGTGTATGGAAATTCCATGATCATCATTCTACAAACCCGGGGAGCATGGAAAACAAAGGATCCTAAGCTTATCCCTTATCACAAATTCCTCGAAGGATCGATCCAACATTTTGAGGAGATCATATTTGAGTATTTGCCAAGGACTCAGAACCATTTTGCTGATGCTTTGGCCACATTATCAGCCATGTTGCATGTACAAGATGGCCTTGAGATAGAGCCGTTGAGGATTGACATCCTTAATCAACTAGCATACTGCATGGTCATTGAAGAAGAATCTGATGAAGAACCATGGTATCATGATATCAAAAATTACCTGCTGAAGGGTGAGTTCCCACAAGACAGCTAACTAGAAGATAAGAAATACATCGGTAAGATGTCTTCTAAATTCTTCCTCAATGGATAGATCTTATACAAGAGATCCTTTGATTCGAGTTTTTTGAGGTGCGTAAACGCCAAAGAAGCAAATCTCATTATGAAGGAGATCCATGAAAGAGAATGCGGACCACACATGAACGGTCATCTCCTCACCAAGAAGATCATGAGACTCGGATATTACTAGATGACTATCGAGTCAGATTGCAATCTACATGTTAGGTCTTGTCATCGGTGCTAGGTATATGGCGACAAGATAAATGCGCTGCCAAATGAAATCGCATCAAATGTCGAACCTTGGCCATTCTCTATGTGGGGGATTGACATGATTGGTCTCATCAATCCAAAGGCCTCAAATGGACATCGTTTTATTCTGGTGGCCATTGATTACTTCACCAAGTGGATTGAAGCCAGCTCATATGCCAATATCACCACAAACGGTGTGGCTAAATTCATCAAACGGGATATCATCTCAAGATATGGAGTCCCACGAGCAATCATTATAGACAATGGCTCCAATCTGAATAAAAAGGTTGTGGATCACCTATTGGAGCAATTTAAGGTACGAAATCTTAATTATTCACCTTACCGCCCACAAATGAATGGAGCCGTGGAAGCGACAAATAAGAACATTAAAAAGATATTAGCCAAGACTGCTCAGAAATATCGAGATTGGCACGAAAGATTGCTATATGCCCTCATGGCCTATCGAACTTCGATTCGTACTTCAACCGGGGCAACTCCCTACTCTTTGGTATACGGTATGGAAGCAGTCCCGCTAATAGAAGTTGAAATTCCCTCTTTAAGGGTCCTTTCTCGAGTCGAACTCTTAGAAAATGAGTGGAATCAAGAGAGATATGAGTAGTTAAATCTGATTGATGAAAAACGACTAAAGGCCATTTGCCATGGTCAAAGCTATCAGAAGAAAGTGGCCAGAGCTTTTAACAAGAAGGTCAAGCCCGGGAATTTTGAAGCGGGGATGCTAGTTGTGAGAAAGATACTCCCAAATGCTCAATACTTAGGAGGCAAGTTTACGCCAAACTATGAAGGCCCCTACGTGATTTAGAAAGTCTTTTCCGGTGGAGCTCTTATCCTTGTAAATATGGATGGAGAAGAATTAGCAAGTCCGGTAAATGCAGATGCCGTGCAGAAATATTATCCCCGAAATAAAATCAAGCTTCGAAGTGATTGACGAGCAAATCTGAGTCACATAAAACTTTGCATTTGCATGACATCTGCATACCCGCATTTGCATATGTTTGTATTTTGCAAGGAGGCTCGGAGTTATGAAGAATCCTGCAGAGCGATTGATCAAACAGGAAATCATTTCTGATTTAAAAAAAATCCTGAATATTCAGTAATCGATTGATTCCTTTTGTTTATCTAGGAAACAGGAATCAACATTTGAAGAAGACAAGTTTGAGGTTCTCTCCTTTTATGAAGGATGCTCATCTACATTTAAAAAAAAAAAAAATTATCATGCTTGACACTGAAAATTTTTTGATCCGCAAAGCCGCAAGGCCCTTTAAAGAAACATCCCTTCAAAAATTTCACAAACGCCTTTTGAATATATCTTTCGTGATGAAAATTTCTGCAAATGGTGAATTTTGATGAAAACGCCCTGAGGTTCTATAAAAGGGTATGTTTTGAAAGCTTTTCAAGGGAATGATCCTTCAGATGAAAAGAGGCAAACCTTATCCTCAAACACGTCCCCGATACACTTGAGCGGGGTGTGAAAGTGACAGAGAGAAAAAGCTTAATCTTGGAACATAGGGATCATTCGCGGTGGTTACAAGGATTGAAATGACGAAAGGCATTTTCATTTCAAATTCTCCATACACACTTATATCCCTTGACAACCATTTTGAACCAAAAAAAAAGGGAGAAATTTTTCTGAATAAAACCCTATCAAGAACCACCCCAAACCGGGGCATATTTGGAGGTTCGTTGGTTGATTCCTTGGAGAAAAGATCAAGGTAAGATTTTATTGTGCTAACTCTGCATCAATCTTTCGTGATAGCTTCAGGTGATTTCTAGCGGAAGCTTGGAACATCTTCAAGTAAAGAAAAATACTTCATTTCTATATCCCCTAAACACTTTATCCTTTGATGAGCCAATTTGAGCCTGTGATCTTTGTTTCTAAACCATTGTTGGTGATCACCTCCCTATCTTGGGGCAAGACAAAAGAATTACCAGCAATAAGTCAAGAGCATAATCGGAAGAATTTTCGATCATAATCTCTAAAAGAGCCAGTCAATGCAAAAAATGACAAGAAACAAGAGGACTAGAAAAAGCAAAGTGCCTGGTAAAAGCAAGGCCAAAGCCCATTTGAAATCATCTCGTAAAGAAACCAAATTTGAGAATCACAATGAAAAGAGAAAAATCCTCAAAGTCGACTGAAGAAAGATATTGATGAATCTTCCTTAAAGCAAACGATTGCTGGTAAAAATATCAAGGTGATCACCCACGTTCACCCCTTTGTTGAAAATATGGCCTTTCTCAAAAAACCCACCTTAAGCCAAGGTACAACCTATCCCCAAAACTTTTCTGATCTAGAGATGTCCCAAGCGGATGCAAGAGATCACATAAGAAGCTACCGCTTAAAGAGGTAAGTACAATCTCGTCTTATCATGTCTTCGGGGTTCTTGACTTGTAGACCTGAAGAAGCTATTCCCGATCAAAGTTCATTTCTTAGCCTCAAGATGAATATCCTTTGATAAACCTTTGACCTAGCCTGAATTATGGTCCCTTTTAAATGCCTTCTCCGATCAAGCAGATTGTATGCATCTCGAATGATCCCGAAATCTTAAGGTTAGGTTTCCCGTGAGCGGATTCGAGTTTTGAGAAAGCCTTCCCAAATAGTGAGAAGTCCTCTTGTGTAACACCCTAAATTTTGGGCAATGAAAATAGTGAAATCTAGTCTATGGAATGACTAGAAAATTTTAATTTGATGCTCAAAGTTTGGATGTTAAGAAATTAGAAATCGCAAATTGGAAATTTCCGGGACCGTTACTCGAATTGGAATAAATTCCGATTAAATGAGTAATTGCGTCTTAGAATTAGAAAATTCCATATTAATCCTTGTTCGGGATAATTTGACTTGAGTTCGGATTAAATAACCCACCGTCGGGTTTCCGGACGCCCGAAATACCTAGGGTGCGAAATTACGAAAATACCCCCGGCCAAAGTGTGAAATTACAAAAATGCCCATAGGGTTTTATGAGCTAAGGGACAAGGTAATTAATTCAGTGGACCCCACATGACCAGCTCAGCCCTTAGTCGGCTCTCTAGAATTCTCTCTCGTTTTCTCTCTTCTTCTTACACGCGCACCCCCCCATTTCCACCGACTTGCGCCTGCTCTTTTTCCTCCTTTCATTTCTTCATTTCTCAGCCACAAACCTCAAAGAAACCGACCACCCCACCATACTACAACATCCATACAATCACCTCGAAGTGATCGGACCGCCGCCGCACCGCCGGATTCGCCGGAAAGCCCGCCGCAAAAAGGGCTTCGCGGATTGCCCCGTTTTCACGGACTGTCTTTGCAGCCGCTTCTTCGCTCTGTTTTGCACAAGTCCAGCCACCGCCACCGCCTCCGACCACCCTTAGACACCTCTAGACGTCACTCAGCCATCCCAGCTCGCCCGACCACCGCCGGGACAGCCCGGCAAAGCCCCGTAACCGCCGGACTTCTCTGCTGCCTGTTTTGACTTCCGTTACACCCGGTTCTATTCGTAGCCCCTATCCGCCGTCACACCGCCCTTCTCCGCCCACCTCCGGCCACCATAAACTCCCCGACACACCCTCGAACCATCCCCACCAGCCCCATGACCTCCCGCCGCCACTAGAGCCCCCAGAACAGCCCCGACCTCCTCCCCTATTTCACTTTCCCCCGCTCTGTTTTGCTGCTGCCAGCGCCACCTCCGGCCACCGTGAGCCACCACCGGCCACCAACATCTTTCCCCCCGACCACCTTGCACCTCCACCATCAATCCCGAAGCCGATCGCTGCCCGTAGCCCACCGTAGGAGCCCAATTAGCCCCGGCCACCGCCGTTTCCCCTGTTTTGAGGGCCGGGCTAGTTTCGTTGGGCCTATTTATTGGACCTGCGAGTTGGGCCTCGGCCCAATCTGCTGTGGGTTGTTAAATTGGGCCTTATATTAGGCCCGCGGACTCATTAAATCAAAAGTTGGGCCCGTAGTTCGAGGATTTTGGTTCGCGATCCGTTCGAGCCCAAAGTTCGTGCCGAGGATTTTTCCGAGGATCGCCGTTGGCCCAACCTCGCGCAATTAACGGTGAGTTGACCTCTAATCCTTGGCTAAGTCGTTAATTACGTTTGGATTGGTTTAATTAGATTATTATGGTATTTTAGTATATTAATTAGGGCCGGTTTAGGCTAGAGACTCGGGTTAGGTTAAATGGCCCTAATTAATTAGGTAATTTGACTATGGCTAGCTTGGAACGAATAATTGATTGATTGATTGGCTTTGTCTGATCGTGAGCGAATAATAGATCAAGGATGAGCGTATGACTGATTGATGATATGAATTTAATTACGTACAATTGGATTGATTGTTTTCCATTGAATTACTTTTCTACGCTCGATTATAATATATGTGGATTAATTGATGAAATGCCCTGACGGATGGCTAGTTAAAGTGATTGATTGGTTGGAGTTCGATCATTTGATTTATGGATGCGAGGTCGCATGGACAACATATGCATTTGTGTGATTGCTCAAGAGTTTTGCTGTGTGAGCATATCGTGTGAGCATTTGACTAAATGCGGATTATAAACCGGCTATTTACCGAGTATGCTTGAGTGGTCACACGATGGACTATTCCTGTCAAGTTCGTGCCGTGCCGGTCGTACGGAATCATACGACTTGTCGGATGCACGTCAAGTCGTGCCGTGCCGGTCGTACGGATCACACGGATTGACGGATGCCGGTCGCAGCTTGTGACGGACCGAAGCCCCTACGGGGATTCCCGATAGTGCCGTGTCGTGCCGGTCGTACGAGTCACATGGGCTATTAGATGCCGTCGCCGGAAGTAAGGGACGAAGCCTCGGTCCCGGTAAGTAGACACCGCCGATCGTAGTGTAAAGTCACACCGGTCGTGTGCAATTGGGCCGGATGGCCATTAATAATCGGACCGCGTGTGGTGTCTACGTATGTGATTGACATGACAATCATGGTTGATATGTGTGGCATATTATGTTAAATATTGCATGATGCGTGATTTCCAGCAAGTGAGCTGCATGTGATTGGAATAAATATATATTATATGTGATTGATTGTTAGGACTCTCTGGACGAATCAACGCCTTAGCCGGGCTTAGGCGTTGACTCACCGAGATTTTTATCTCACCCCGTGTTAACCATTTCGGGTCCACGGTGATCCAATGACCCTTTCCCGTGACTTCAAGGATTCGTAGGCTTTTGGATAGGTAACGATGTGGATTTTGGGAGTAGATGAGAATTTAACCCTACCCGACCCTTATACATTTTTGTTGGTCTTAGAGAGCCGCCCCGAGGAATAGAGTTGTATGTGACTATAGCTCAGTAGGATTAATGGTCATCTGCTTTTAGTACTGTACTGACGATTGTTATAGTATATGACTAATGTTGTTGACTTTATTTCTATCCCTACTGTTTTTCTTGATTTGGGAGAATTCGCGTTTCCGCATGTGCGCTATAGTATGGAAGGTCAATAACGTACCTGGAGCGTTATCTTTTATGACCGGAGGCGTTTTGGTAGGGATGCCGCGTACTCGAGAGAGTCAGGTCGTGACATCCCCGCCCAAGGTGGTATCAGAGCAAGGTTGGCACGATCCACCCGGTCATTGGCCTGGAGTGATAAGGAGCGATGGGAAATGGGATAGTTAGTAAGATTATACGATTGTGCATGTGATTGCTGTCTGTGTTTTATGTTATCGGGTTGCCTTCTTATCGCGCCGTGATGTGGGGTGAGCGGGACTCCGTACCATACCTGCGGAATGAGTGAGCGCGGTGGAAGAACACCTCGAGCTAGACCTGCTAGGCCCGTTAGGCGGAACCCCACGATCGCCGAGATCATGGAGGGTGAAAGAGCACCGCGAGCTAGACCTCGCAGACAGGACCCAAGGATTGAGGGAATCCCGGAAGCCCTAGGAGAAATTGGAAATTTGATGGGGCGACGGGTAAGGAATCAAAATGCTGCCGCTGAAGCTCCACAGGGAAATCTACCGGTTGGAATGGTGGATGATGGGCGCCAAGCTCAAAAGTTGGTGGAACAGTTTTTGAAACCGAAGCCGCCTAGGTTTGCAGGAAGTGGAGACCCCGAGGCAGCTACTTCATGGATTGAGGAATTAGAAAAAGCATTTGACTTGTTGAGGTGCAATGATGAAGATAAGGTGGTTTTGGCTGTATATCGGTTGCGGGGTAATGCAAGTACTTGGTGGAGAGCTACCAAGGATAGAGTTTTCCCCGAGGGTACGGTCCCGACATGGGATGCCTTCGTGGAAGCTTTTAACAACAAGTACTTTTTCGATACAGTTAGAGAGCAGAAGATGGCGGAATTTCTTCGTCTGCGCCGAGAATCGATGACAGTGGATGAATACGAGGCGAAATTTGCCCAATTATCGAAGTATGCTCCAAGAATGGTTGAAGATCCGGTAGATAGAGTGAGAAGGTTCGGAGATGGATTGAAGCCTGATATTAAGAGTGTCCTGGTGCCTTTAAATCTGAAGGATTACGATGATTTGTATGAACGGGCACGGATGGTAGAGCGAGACTTGGCTGAAAGAGCCGCCGCATCTCGGTCACGATTTGCGTCCTCGAGCGGATTTGACAAACGTCGGGGCAAAAGGTCGATGTTTGGTGATAAGGGTCGTATTCCACCCAAATGAAGAGGGATGATTAGTAAGCCGGTGCCCCGCCAGGATGACCTTTGTCGTTTGTGCCGCCGGAGACATGGATCCGCTCCGTGTCCATTTTTCGATGGAGCCTGTTTTGGATGTGGTCAACGAGGTCATCAAGTGAGGGACTGTCCTCAGAGACAACGATTCGGGCAACAAGGAGGACCACCCGGAGGGAATAGGCCATAGAATTTCCAAAATCGTCCTCAAGCTCAAGGAAGGGTGTTCATTGTCACCCGGGATGAGGCGAATGATTCGCCATCTTTATTGTGTACGGTTTTCTTACATGATCAAGCTGCTTATGCTCTGTTTGATCCGGGTGCTACTCATTCTTTCATTGCTGAACAATTCGTGAAACTTGTTGGGTTGAATCTGGAACCGTTGGATGCTATATTTAGAATATCTACACCTTTGAATGATAGTGTAGTAGCCGCCGTAGGCTGTCCTGGTTGCAAACTTGTGGTGAGTGGTTATGAAGATACGATAGACTTGATTGCGCTAGAAATATATGATTTTGACTTGATTGTGGGAATGGATTGGTTGACGAAGCAAAGGGCTACGGTGGACTGTTACCATAAAGTGATTCAGTTCAACCCATTAGGTAAGGCTAGTTTTGAGTTTGTGGGAAATCGAGGAGGAACCTCATCTGTGATGATTTCGTCACTTGAAGCAACTCGCTTGTTAGAGAACGGTTGCCAAGGTTATTTGGCGTCGGTGGTAGATGTAACGGTTGAGGAACCTAAGTTGGAAGAAATTCTGGTGGTGCGAGAATTTCCGGATGTATTTCCTAAAGAGTTGCCCGGGTTACCACCAGAGAGGGAAATTGAGTTTGTGATAGAATTGGTCCCAAGGACAGAGCCAATTTCTAAAGCACCGTATAGAATATCGTTATCCGAATTGAAGGAACTTAAGGTTCAAATGCAGGAGCTGTTGGATAAGGGATTTATCCATCCTAGTGCGTCACCTTGGGGAGCACCGGTGTTATTTGTGAAAAAGAAAGATGGGTCGTTACGGTTATGTATCGACTATCGACGGTTAAATCAGGTGACGATTAAGAATAAGTATCCTTTGCCAAGGATCGACGATTTGTTCGATCGGTTGCAAGGAGCTTCAGTATTTTCGAAGATTGACTTAAGGACGGGATACCATCAATTAAGAATCAGAAGGGAAGATATACCGAAAACGGCATTTAGAACGCGTTATGGCCATTATGAGTTTACCGTAATGCCGTTTGGACCGACGAATGCTCCTGCTGCTTTTATGGATTTGATGAATAGAGTATTCAAGGAATTTTTGGATCGTTTCGTGATTGTGTTTATTGATGACATCCTGGTATATTCGAGAAATTATGAGGAGCACGAACAGCACCTAAGGATTGTTTTGGAAACTCTTAGGATGCATCGGTTATATGCTAAGTTTAGTAAATGTGAATTTTGGTTGACTCATGTGGCATTTTTGGGTCACGTAGTCTTTGGTGAAGGTATTGCGGTAGACCCATCTAAAATTGAGGCGGTTATGAATTGGCCAAGGCCAACGACAGTGACCGAAGTTAGGAGTTTCTTAGGTTTGGCAGGCTATTATCGACGTTTCGTGGAAAGATTTTCAGCTATAGCTTCGCCATTGACGCGATTACTAAAGAAGGATGTAAAGTTTGAATGGACCGATAAGTGTGAGCGTAGTTTTCAAGAACTTAAGTATAAGCTAACTACGGCTCCGGTCTTGACAATTCCATCCGGTCCTGGAGGATTTGAAATCTTTAGCGATGCATCTCTTAAAGGTTTGGGTTGTGTCCTAATGCAGTATGGAAAGGTAGTCGCTTATGCCTCACGTCAACCGAGACCTCACGAATTAAATTATCCAACGCACGACCCGGAGTTGGCTGCGGTCGTGTTTGCTTTAAAGATTTGGAGGCATTATTTAATTGGAGAAAAGTTTCGGGTATATACCGACCATCAAAGTTTGAAGTATTTGTTTTCTCAAAAGGAGCTAAATATGAGGCAACGTCGATGGATGGAATTGTTTAAGGACTATGATTGTGAAATCCTGTACCATCCAGGTAAGGCGAATAGGGTCGCCGATGCGCCGAGTAGAAAGTCAGCGATTGCTCAATTGCAAGTCCGTGAATGGCGTTTGTTAGAGCAAGTGAGGGACTCCGACTTTAAGTTGGAAGTGGGTCGCCTGTCGAGTCTTATGGCTACCCCGAGGATTGAACCCGAAGTACAATCACGAATTAAGACTTTGCAGTCAACGGACCCTACCGTTCAAAAGATCCTTCAAGAAAACTCAGCCAAACGAAAGGTTGACTTCCAGGTAGCGGAGGATGGAATATTAAAATTTCGAGGACGTCTAGTTGTACCCAACAATGAAAGTCTAAAGGAAGAGATTTTGTCGGACGCACATCCTAGCAGCTACGGTATTCATCCGGGAAGCACGAAGATGTATCGGAATCCGAAACAACATTATTGGTGGAGTGGTATGAAAACCGATATAGCTAAGCACGTGGCCAAATGCTTAACTTGTCGGCAAGTTAAGGCGCAACCTTGTAAACCCGGAGGGTTGCTGCAACCATTAGAAATCCCGGAATGGAAATGGGAACACATCACGATGGATTTTGTGATGGGGTTACCACGAAGCTAGAGGGGTCATGATTCAATCTGGGTAGTAATTGACAGATTGACAAAGTCAGCTCACTTTATTCCCGTTAGAAAGGATTTTGCCTTAGACAGATATGCGGATCTGTATGTGAGGCACATTGTGAGATTACATGGAGTCCCAGTGACGATCACCTCGGATCGCGATCCTAAGTTCACCGCGACATTCTGGAAAAGCCCGCAAACTACCTTGGGGACGAAACCGCAGTTTAGTACGGCATATCATCCACGGACGGATGGTCAAACGTAAAGAACGATTCAAACTCTCGAGGATATGTTGCGAGCCCGTGTTCTGGATTTTAAAGGTAACTGGGAGGAGCAACTACATTTGGTCGAGTTCGCCTATAATAATAGTTACCAACAGAGTATCCAGATGGCCCCATTTGAAGCCTTATATGGTAGAGCTTGTAGAACGCCCTTATGTTGGGATGAAGTGGGTGAAAGAAAGATTACTGGCCCCGAGCTAGTACAACAGTTAATGGAGGCTGTCAAGCTTATCAAAGACAGATTGAGAACAGCTCGTAGCCGCCAGAAAAATTACGCCGATAGGAGGCGTAGACCTTTGGAGTTTCGGGTAGGCGATCACGTATTCTTGAAAGTATCGCCAATGAGAGGAACATCTCGGTTCAAGCAAAAGGGAAAATTGAGCCCGAGATATGTTGGACCATTTGAGATTTTAGAACGAATTGGAAATATGGCGTACCGTCTTGCATTACCACCGAGGCTTGCTCAAGTACATAACGTATTCCACGTTTCGATGTTGAGAAAATATGAGCCCGACCCCGCACATGTGTTGAGTTATGAAGAGATCGAGTTAGATGAACGAGCCTCATATGTGGAACATCCGGTTCGGATCGTGGATCGCAAAGAGCATGTACTCCGGAACAAGACAATTCCTCTAGTCAAGGTGATTTGGCAACATCACGGGACGGAAGGAGCTACGTGGGAAAATGAAGATGAAGTGTATCTATACCAGTCTTTTTGAAGAAATGTAATTACAGTCAAATTTCGAGGACGAAATTTCCTAAGGTGGGGAGAGTTGTAACACCCTAAATTTTGGGCAATGAAAATAGTGAAATCTAGTCTATGGAACGACTAGAAAATTTTAATTTGATGCTCAAAGTTTGGATGTTAAGAAATTAGAAATCGGAAATCGGAAATTTCCGGGACCGTTACTCGAATTGGAATAAATTCCGATTAAATGGGTAATTGCGTCTTAGAATTAGAAAATTCCATATTAATCCTCGTTCGGGATAATTTGACTTGAGTTCGGATTAAATAACCCACCGTCGGGTTTCCGGACGCCCGAAATACCTAGGGTGCGAAATTACGAAAATACCCTCGGCCAAAGTGTGAAATTACAAAAATGCCCCTAGGGTTTTATGAGCTAAGGGACAAGGTAATTAATTCAGTGGACCCCACATGACCAGCTCAGCCCTTAGTCAGCTCTCTAGAATTCTCTCTCGTTTTCTCTCTTCTTCTCACACGTGCACTCCCCCATTTCCACCGACTTGCTCCAGCTCTTTTTCCTCCTTTCATTTCTTCATTTCTCAGCCACAAACCTCACAGAAACCGACCACCCCACCATACTACAACATCCATAGAACCACCTCGAAGTGATCGGACCGCCGCCGCACCGCCGGATTCGCCGGAAAGCCCGCTGCAAAAAGGGCTTTGCGGATTGCCCTGTTTTCGCCGGACCTGTGCTGCAGCTGCTTCTTCGCTTCTGTTTTGCACAAGTCCAGCCACCGCCACTACCTCCGACCACCCTTAGACACCTCTAGACGTCACTCAGCCATCCCAGCTTGCCCAGCCACCGCCGAACAGCCCGGCAAAGCCCCAGAACCGCCGGACTTCTCTGCTGCCCTGTTTTGACTTCTGTTACACCCGGTTCTGTTCGCAGCCCCTATCCGCCATCACGCCGCCCTTCTCCGCCCACCTCCGGCCACTATAAACTCCCCGACACACCCTCGAACCATCCCCACCAGCCCCATGACCTCCAGCCGCCGCTAGAGCCCCTGGAACAGCCCCGACCTCCTCCCCTGTTTCACTTTCCCCTGCTCTGTTTTGCTGCTGCAGCTGCTGTTTGCTGCTGCCGGCGCCACCTCCGGCCACCGTGAGCTACCACCGGCCACCAACATCTTTCCCCCCGACCACCTTGTACCTCCACCATCAATCCCGAAGCCGATCGCCGCCCGTAGCCCACCGTAGGAGCCCAATTAGCCCCGGCCAGCTGCTGTTTCCCCTGTTTTGGGGCTGGGCTAGTTTCTGTTGGGCCTATTTATTGGACCTGCGAGTTGGGCCTCGGCCCAATCTGCTGTGGGTTGTTAAATTGGGCCTTATATTAGGCCCGCGGACTCATTAAATCAAAAGTTGGGCCCGTAGTTCGAGGATTTTGGTTCGCGATCCGTTCGAGCCCAAAGTTCGTGCCGAGAATTTTTCCGAGGATTGCCGTTGGCCCAACCTCGCGCAATTAACGGTGAGTTGACCTCTAATCCTTGGCTAAGTCGTTAATTACGTTTGGATTGGTTTAATTAGATTATTATGGTATTTTAGTATATTAATTAGGGCCGGTTTAGGCTAGAGACTCGGGTTAGGTTAAATGGCCCTAATTAATTAGGTAATTTGACTATGGCTAGTTTGGACCGAATAATTGATTGATTGATTGGCTTTGTCTGATCGTGAGCGAATAATAGATCAAGGATGAGTGTATGACTGATTGATGATATGAATTTAATTACGTACAATTGGATTGATTGTTTGCCATTGAATTACTTTTCTATGCTCGATTATAATATATGTGGATTAATTGATGAAATGCCCTGACGGATGGCTAGTTAAAGTGATTGATTGGTTGGAGTTCGATCATTTGATTTATGGATGCGAGGTCGCATGGACAACATATGCATTTGTGTGATTACTCAAGAGTTTTGTTGTGTGAGCATATCGTGTGAGCATTTGACTAAATGCGAATTATAAACCGGCTATTTGTTGAGTATGCTTGAGTGGTCACACGATGGACTATTCCTGTCAAGTTCGTACCGTACCGGTCGTACGGAATCATACGACTTGTCGGATGCACGTCAATTCGTGCCGTGCCGATCGTACGGATCACACGGATTGACGGATGCCGGTCGTAGCTTGTGACGGACCGAAGCCCCTACTGGGATTCCTAATAGTGCCGTGTCGTGCCGGTCGTACGAGTCACACGGGCTATTAGATGCCGTCGCCGGAAGTAAGGGACGAAGCCTGGTCCTGCCGGTAGACACCGCCGGTCGTAGTGTAAAATCACACCGATCGTGTGCAATTGGGCCAGATGGCCATTAATAATCGGACCGCGTGTGGTGTCTACGTATGTGATTGACGTGACAATCATGGTTGATATGTGTGGCATATTATGTTAAATATTGCATGATGCGTGATTTCCAGCAAGTGAGCTGCATGTGATTGGAATAAATATATATTATATGTGATTGACTGTTAGGACTCTCCGGACGAATCAACGCCTTAGCCGGGCTTAGGCGTTGACTCACCGAGATTTTTATCTCACCCCGTGTTAACCATTTCAGGTCCACAGTGATCCAATGACCCTTTCCCGTGACTTCAAGGATTCGTAGGCTTTCGGATAGGTACTGATATGGATTTTGGGAGTATATGAGAATTTAACCCTACCCGACCCTTATACATTTTTGTTGGTCTTAGAGAGCCGCCTCGAGGAATAGAGTTGTATGTGACTATAGCTCAGTAGGGTTAATGGTCATCCGCTTTTAGTCTTGTATCGACAGTTGTTATAGTATATGACTAATGTTGTTGACTTTATTTCTATCCCTACTGTTTTTCTTGATTTGGGAGAATTCGCATTTCCGCATGTGCGCTATAGTATGGACGGTCAATAACGTACCTGGGGCGTTATCTTTTATGACCGAAGGCGTTTTGGTAGGGATGCCGCGTACTCGAGAGAGTCGGGTCGTGACATCTTGGATGAAGGAAATCCCTTTGAAATCTTTTAAAACGACCTTTTTGAAGAATATTCAGGTTATGACATTCAAAATTCATCCTCGGTGGAGATTTGAACATGGTGTTATTCGACAATGTATTTGAACACGCTTCCTTCACAAATACAAATTGAAAACCTTTTCGGGATTCCTAAGCTTCTCCCCGTAATCTAGGATCACCACTCTTTTATCATAATCCAAGGGTCTCAACCCACTGGATTGCTCGTAAAGCAACTCTAATGATGTTTAGTTGAATTTCTGCGGGTTCCCCGGTGTCCCCAAATCCTCAGAATAACTACATTTTTAAAGATCTAACTAACTTGGATTTTTTGCAGGCCTTCCGATGTCCCCGTGTCCTCGAACAATCATCTCTTTTAAATCTGAAAATCGGGTTTGAGCTTCTGTAGGTACTCTAGTAATCCTAGGTCCTCGGATGGCACCATCCTCTCTTATAAATTTGAAAATCTGGTTCGAGCTTCTGTAGGTACTCTAGTAATCCTAGGTCCTCATATGGCACCCTCATCTCTTATAAATTTGAAAATCGGGTTCGAGCTTCTATAGGTACTTTAGTAATCCTAGGTCCTCGGATGGCACCATCATCTTTTAAAATTAAAAAATCAGGTTTGAGTTCGTTACCACTTTTGTCGATCCCAGAAAGAAGACATTAGGGTAACCTCTTTTAATAGGTGAACTCCTTCCTACAGGATAACCAACCTCTTTTAATCGGTGAATTTCTTCCTACAGGATAGCCAATCTCTTTTAATCGGTGAACTCCTTCCTATAGGATAGCCAATCTCTTTTAATCGGTGAACTCCTTCCTACGGGATAGCCAACTAATCGGTGAATTCCTTCCTACGGGATAGCTAATCTCTTTTAATCGGTGAACTCCTTCCTACGGGATAGCCAACTAATCGGTGAATTCCTTCCTACGGGATAGCCAATCCCTTTTAAATGGTGAATTCCTTCCTATAGGATAGCTAATATCATCTTAAACGGTGAATTCCTTCCTACGGGATAGCCAACCTCTTTTAATCGGTGAACTCCTTCCTACAGGTAGCCAACTAATCGGTGAATTCCTTTCTACGGGATAGCCAATCTCTTTTAAATGGTGAATTCCTTCCTACAAGATAGCTAACTAATCGGTGAATTCCTTCCTACGGGATAGCCAATCTCTTTTAAATTGTGAATTCCTTCCTACATGATAGCCAATATCATCTTAAATGGTGAATTCCTTCCTACGGGATAGCCAACCTCTTTTAATCGGTGAACTCCTTCCTACAGGATAGCCAACTTCTCCAAATGGTGAATTCCTTCCTATAGGATAGCCAATCCCCTTTTGATGGGTAAAACCTTTATTACGGGGTAAGCCTTTCTTTTAACCTTCAAACCACCACGAAAAGACACTTAACATCGGACGGACGCCGAGCTTTAAGAGGACCTCGCGAATTATTCAAAGGTAATCCTATACACTCGTCCTATCAACCTCAGGCCAACAATCTTTAGACCGTCAACGGGTAAGCCACAGGTAAATTTCTCTCTCTTCATTTCTCTCTCGCAATCAGGAACGAGCCGAAGTAATCTCTCCATATAATTTTGAATTTCAATGGCAAAGGTAAGATGATTAAATGTTAAGACTCGTCTTTCTTAAAACTTTTCCCCAGTAGAGTTGATTGAAAATTCAGGTGTCGCCTTGTCTTTGAAAGCAACCTCTAACCGAGATTACTTTCAAAGAGGGGCAGACGTTGACACATGATTTTTGATCAAGTATTTCTTAGTTTTATTTCATAAAATTCACAAAAAATTCACAAAAAATTGAAAAATCAAGGTTGGAAGCCTTGGCCAAGCATAAGGAACCACTTTTGAGCAAAAAATAATTTTTCATATTTTTTGCATTTTTAAATATTTTTTGGAAAATAGGAAAATACAAGAAAATTCACAAAAAATGATTCTCGAGGTCACAAAAATATAGAAAATTGTTCCATATTTTTATTTTAATCCCCTTTTCATATTGACCTCAAGAAAAATCAAAAAATGAGTTCAATTTCAGGTGTTTCTTCACAACACCAAGGGTTGAATTTATCTAAAAAATACAATTTGAGTCTTTTTATTTGTAGTTTTTGCACATCTTGAGTCAAGACATTCAATTTCAGTCCTCTGCAACTTCAATTTGATCAATTTCGCCCTCAATTGCACGAATTACACGAATTGGGCAGAAATTCCCAAAATCTTTGCAATTTAGTCCCCGAGATTTCCAATTTATGAAATTACTTTTAATCTAGGGACTTTCATGGCAAAATTGGGCTAGCCCTTAAGGTTTTCATACATTCTGAATAGATTGGCGGGGGTGGTTTGATCCAATTTGATCGTTTGGGCACTCAATTGAACTTTTCTCCAATTTGCAATTTTAGAAAAATTTGGGGTTTTTGTAGAAATTGAAGCGAACTTTTCCGCAAAACCACATTTCTAAATAGAATTCGAGCCCCTAAGTTCAATTTTGAGGTTTAATTGTAAAAATTCCTCACGGATTTTGATTAATTTTGAAAATTACAAGTTCGAACCGGTTCAGCACTGCCTGATCGCCGGCCGGATCGGTCGGATTGCCGGTCGGACCGGTCGAACCGGTCCAAATAGTGTCATCTTCCTCCTCGTAACACCGGCGCGAATGAACAGTACATGGATTGATTTTGATGAGCGAATTGATTGGACAATCGGTGATAATTGAAGCAATTAACCTGGGCGTTTTGTTCTTCAGGATGATATGCGTCGATTGGGACCAACAGCACGACCAATGGTTGCCGGAGGAGCGCCGGCGAGTCAGTCAAAGACTCGGTGCACGTAAAAGTCAACATTCTCAAACCCAGGTCAAATTTGTGCTCGTTTGAGTTCGACGGAAGGCCTAACGGACTTGGACGGAATCACAACCGATTTCGTAGCCGTCTGGCGACCCAATTACACGTGCAAACACGTGCGAAGTGAGTCGGCGAGGACCCCCAGTGTGCGCCTAAATTCAAAGATTGGTATAAAAGGCCCGGGAAGCTTCGCGAATCGAGAGAGGTTCATTTATGCTCGCAACTGACTCAGAGAGCTAGAGAGAGAAAGAGAAAGAGAAAGAGAGCTCGTTCTCCCCCCCGAGTGGTCGAGAACTTGAGCTCGCATTGTAAGTGTTCAGCCCAGCCAATCCAGAGCAAATCGAGACCCGTGATCAAGTCCGGAAGCTTCGTACCAACTCCAAGAAGCGATCGCACCAGCTCAATTGGCTAGAGACCTCCTAAATCGGTGAGTCGACCTCTTGAGCTCAATACTGTGCATTCATGGCATCACACCTCCACAAACACGATTTCTGCAATTGATGTGTGTGTTTCTATTGTCGAACATCACCGACCACAATCGCATCTTGTTTTCGCGTTGATTTTGCTCGAATAGCTCGAGTCGAACCATCCACCTATCGCGGTCCGGCCGAGCATCGGTCAGGCTCTTCTAGCCACAAGGAGCTCAATCAGAGCTCGAGGTAAGCTTCCCGAACCTCCTTTGATGCTTGCGTATGAATTAATTGCTTTGATTTGACCTTAATCTGTATATTTGAACTCGGTGTTGGCCGATCGTGCGTAGTTCATAGCTCGCGATTTATCCGATGAAATTGTCTAATCTTCAAGTATGTTAATCTAGAGTGTTAGATGAGTCGATTGGTGCCGGTTTGGTGTCATTCCGTCGAGATCTCACCGTTAGATCTCGCCGAAGGAGTCTCGGCCATCCGTTTGCTCGCGGGCGAGAGGTTGAAGACGAGCCGACGTGGCTTGGTCAGCGAGTCAACAGGCTGAGGTGTCGAGTCGTGATAGGTCCAGCTCGGGTCTGAGTCAACTCGGCCGTTGGCGCGAGCGACCTGAGTCGGATTAGATCCGACGGCCGGGATAATTAGATGAATTTGATTCTGGGCCATTGGATCGAATTTTGGTATTTTCTGATATTTCCTTTAATATATAGAAAATAAAGAAAATAAAAAATGATGTCGTTTAGGTTAGTGGTCGTGCGGCGTCGTTCCGATGCAAGGGCGGATGCGCATCGTTTTAGGGTTAAGAAGGAATGAACGGCTTGGATCGAGTCTAGGTTTAATCGTGGCCGTTCATGCATTAGTCGATGCGGCGTCGTTTTGGTCAAGGGCGAGCCGACGGTCGAGATTAGTCTAGGTTTAATCGTGGTCATTCATGTATTAGTCGATGCGGCGTCGTTTTAGTCCGAGTGAACCAACGGTCGAGATCATCTCTAGGATTAATCTTAGCCATCCGTTTTATTTCTATTTTTTCGGATATTAGGAAATAGTTTTAAAAATAAAAAAAATTAGAAATAAATAGGTACGATGTCGTTTTAGGTGAACGATTTTCGCGAGCGGGTCGGGGTCGGGTTGACCGGCCGTTGACCGGGTTGACCTGGTCTGAAAAATTAATAAAAAATTCATAAAAATCTTCTAAAAATCCAAAAAAATTACTAAAATTCATAAAAATTCCCAGATTTTTTCAAAAAATTTCTAAAAATTGTTTAGGTCGATTCGGGACTCTTATAGTCTGGATCGAGAATTTTTGAGTTTCCGAGGGTCGATTTACATTGATTCGAAAAATTTCCTATTTTTAGAAAATAAATAAAAAAATCCAAAAAAAATTAGAAAAATTCCAAAAAATATGAAAATCATAAAAATTGGGAAATGGCCACATTCAACTGGCCCGACCCTATTTTGTGATTTTTGGGTCCCGAAACTTCAAAATGACCATTTTACCCTTCCGGGCACTTGGCCCCAAAAATTTTTCCGAACCACCCCGTAACCCGAATAGGTCTTTCTATGGGCCGATAGGGCCATATTATACATGCCATGCCTTGATTGATTGTTTGATCCGATTGCTATTATCTTGATTGCGCGTTTTACTTCTTGATTGTGATTGATAGGTTAGCAAATTCCCGTCTGCATGGTATCCTAGATCGTTAGAGCTTACCTCGCCCTAAATTTCATCTGCATGAATTCTTAGGTTAGAAAATCACTCAACTTCGGTAACCGAAAGGGCGTCGACGTAAATCTCGGTGTAACCAAGTCCCCGGACCCACTTCTCTGGTTCTCGTAGAATCGAACAGTTTCTCCCGACCGCTAGATAGGGTTCCCATTTATACCCTCCAAAAATTGATCGGTGGCGACTCCATATGCATGTACACTATGCACATGTCACTAGACCACACTAAAGTCGATCCCCGATATCAAAAATCCTTTTCACATTGCGATTCGAGTAATGGGTCTCGGAAGGAACCCGTGCACCAAGATCCACCGCCAACCGGGTCGGAAGCGCGGCTCGTTAACCTCGCCTCGCCCCGCCGGAATTTCTCTTAGAGGGTCGCGACAGGGGGAACGTGGTGGAATGTTTAGTTCTATCCCGAACCGTTTTTGAGCATGACCCTAGTAACATTCTGCTGAAATTCCAGTGTGAATGACTGGAAGAAAGGCTTGAAGACTTAATCGTGGATATAGCCTGCGGGAGAGCACCGATCCGGGATCCGGAGCTTGCCGCCGAGTATCATGAGACCAATGTAGCTAGGCTTAAGGAGAAATGTAATCTCCTCCTTCTTAAGCTTGCGGACCTCGACTCTCGAAGTGTTCAATCCAAGCAGAGCATCAATAGATTGGGGAGTCGGTTGAACTCCTTTGTGATGCTCATTGGGGCTCGGTTTGGCTTTACGTTTCCACAACGATGACCTATTTATAAGGCTATTTATTGTATGAAATGAAAGGAAAGTTTTCACACGTTCGCGTTATTCCATCTTCCCCATGCTAACAGATTGAGAAAGCTCCTCACCTTCTATGTCTTTTTACTTTCCTCTTTTCATCCGGCCCAAAAGCCTAATTATTTCATCATTTCGTTCCGTAGCTATATGGTTGGATTGGGGACCAAAACAAAGGGTGGTGTACTCAAACTTGTGTCGAATATAATAATATCTTCCAGCGGTATGGTTTGAAAGCGGATATGCCCCAAAGCTTTATCTAGAATGGGCAATGATCACCAGCAGGTCTCATGTGCTCAAGTGTGTATAGGGACGTATTTGGGTATGGCTCGCATCTCGTCGTTTGCGGTACTACTTTTGACAGACTTTGAACATTCCCTCTTGAAAACTCATTTCTTTTTATCAAAATCATCCTCATAGGGATTTTTTATGCATAACGCATGTTTCAAAGCATATTTTGGATAACTTCAAAGCCATTCAAGTCCAAATGCAACAGGAATGACTTAAAGGAAGACTTGGCACTCCAATTCAGATTTTGAAAGTTTTACGGACACTCAAACATTTCTGATATCTAAAAAAACGGTGGAAGGTTCTTCTCTGCAAATTTAACAATGATCTCGGTTTATCCTAGCCATGATTCTTGTGTCTTATTTTCGTGCATCCGAATTAGCAAGCTCTTTGCATGACCTATACGGCTTTAGCTCAGGAATTTACTTTGCATCCTGTAAAATATGAAGAGTATGCATGCATGTATGAGCGCATGAAATGTATGCAGTGATCATACATCGATTAGGATCATTCTGAAGATAGCCATATTGACTTCTGATTTCATTTCAAGGGTAGTACTTCTTAACTGCATCGGTATTTACAAGATACCCCAATTCCTCTCCATTCGAGTTTACAAGTATCAAGGCTCCCCCCACAAGGAATTTTTTAACAATATAAAGGCCTTCGTAATTCAGAGTGAACTTGCCCCCAAGATGATCAACAATTGGTAGTGTTTTCCTTACCACAAGGTCTTCAACTTCAAAGTGCCTGGGCTTGATTTTTTGGTTAAACGACCGGGCTACCCTTTTCTGGTAACTTTGACCATGGCAGATTGTTGTTAGACGTTTTTCGTCAATCAAATTCAGCTGTTCAAACCCGTGACATACCCACTCGACCGCAGAAAGTTTGACTTCTGATAAGATCCTTAAGGATGGAATTTTCATTTCCACATGCGGGATCGCTTCCATACCGTAAACCAAGTAATAAGGAGTTGCCCCAATTGAAGTTCGAATCGAAGTTCGATATGCCATTAACGCATAAAGCAATCTCTCATGCCAATCTCTATAATTTTTTGCAGTTTTTGCCAAAATTTTCTTAATATTCTTATTCACTGCTTTTCTTGCTCCATTCATCCGCATGCGACAAGGAGATGAGTTAAGATGTCGGATATTGAAATCATCTAGCAGATCGTCAACTATCTTGTTATTCAGATTGGATCCATTGTCCGAAATGATTGCCCGAGGAGACCCATATCGAGAGATTATGTCCCTTTAATGAACCTTGCCACATTCTTCGCAGTGACGTTCGTGTACGAGCCAACTTCAATCCATTTAGTGAAGTAATCAATTGCTACTAGGATGAAGCGATGACCATTAGAAGTGGCGGGGTTTATTGGCCCAATCATATCTATCTCCCTACATGGAGAAATGACAAGCTTCCGAACTCGATGGAGTTCATTCGGGGGTGCATTGATTCGGTCTCCATACACCTGGCATTGATGACAAGACCTTACATGTTAACCGCAATCCGACTCCATGGTCATCCAAGAATAATCGAGTCGCATGATTTTCTGAGTAAGGAGATGATCGTTCATATGTGGACCACATACTCCCTCATGTATTCCCTTTATGAGTACGTTTGCTTCCTTAGCGTCTACACACCTTAGCAAGATTGAGTCAAATGATCTTTTCTACGAAGTTTGACCGCTCAAAAAAAATTTGGCAGCCATCTTAGCTATGTACTTCTTATCTCCTGCCCGACTTCCTTTAGGAAATTTTCCTTTTAAGAGATAGTTTTTGATGTCATGGTACCATAATTCACCATCAAATTCCTCCTCAATTGCCATACAATAGGCGCGATGCTTGATCACGTCAATTCTTAAAGGTTCGATGTCAAGCCTGTTTGTTACTTACAATATGGAAGACAACAAGGCTAAAGCATTTGCAAAATGGTTCTGTGTCCTTAGCAAATATCGAAAGAGATTTCCTCAAACTTTAAAGCCAAATCCTATAAAAACTCATGTTAAGGAATGCGCTTGGAGTCCTTCATTTTCCATTCTCTTTGAGTTTGGAGAATAATGAACATGGAATCCCCATAGACCTGTAACCTTCGCACCTTCATAGAGATGGCCGACTGCAAGCGGATGATACATGCCTTGTATTCTGATATATTATTGGTGCATGGGAACACCAATTTTGCAGAGACCGGGTAATATAAGCCTTCCGGAGAGATCAACACTGCTCCAGCATCAGAGCCAGCTAGGTTAGTAGCACCATCAAGATACATAGTCCGTTTGTCTTCTCACAATGATGAGATTCGGTCTTCGACCTCATCTTCGTCAAGAACTACGACTCCTCGAGAACTCTCTGCTAGCATGTCGGTTATAACTCGTCCATTGATTGACTTTTACGGTGAACTTCTTATATCAAACTCAGATAATAACACCTCCCATTTGGCTAATTTTCCTATTAGTGCTGGCTTTTTCAAAAGATACTCGATGGGGTCATTTTCTATCACTAGTTAGATGTGATGGTGAAGAGTGTATTGCCTCGGTCAGTAGAGCACCCACACTGTCGCGACACATGTCTTTTCGACAATAGAATAATTCATTTCTGATGTAGTGAATTTTTTGCTCGGATAATATATTACTCGCTCTTTACCATCTTCCGGACTTGTTTGGGCAAGCAGAGCTCCCAATGACTCTTGATGAACTGTCAAGTATATAGTCAAAGGAAATCCAAAAATTGGTGGTACCGGCATGAGAGGCAAGACTAAGTGCTCCTTGATCTTTTCGAACGTTTGGTGACATTCTGCGTTCCAGACCACTTTGGCACCCTTTTTTAAGAGTTTAAAGAACGGTTTTGCTATATCGTAAAGTTGGCATATAAACCTGGAAAAATAGTTGAACCTCCCCAACAGGCTTCTCACTTCTTTAATTGTCGAGGGGGTGCCGATATCGAGGACGGCCTTGATCTTGGAAGGGTCAACCGCAATGCCCCGACTACTAACCATGAATCTTAGAAATTTCCCAAATCTTGCCCCAAATATGCACTTGTTGGTGTTTAACTTTAGTTTATACTTCCACAAGCATTCAAATAATTTCTTTAGCACGAGGACATGATCCTCTCCCGACCTGGATTTAGCGATCATATCATCGATGTACACCTCAATTCCTTGTGCATCATATCGTGAAATAAAGCCACCGTTGCTATTTGATACGTCGCTCAAGCATTTTTCAACCTGTAAGGCATGATCTTATAGCAGAAAATCCCCTATGGCGTTACGAATGAGGTTTTAGCCTTATCCTCCCCTTTCATTAATAGCTGGTTATACCTGGAGAACCCATCCATGAATGAGAACAACTCAAATCCAGATGTACTATCAACCAATACATTGATGTGAGGTAGTGGAAAGTCATCTTTTGGGCTCACTTTATTCAAGTCCTAGGAATCTACACACACTCGGACCCTTCCATCCTTTTTCATCACTACGACAATATTAGTAATCTAGTCAGAATATGGAATTGCTTCAATAAAGCCCACCTTAGGGAGTTTCATCACTTCTTCTTTAATCTTTTTTCAAAGCTTAGGTTTCATTCTTCTGTACAATTGCTTCACCGGTTTGAAACCAGGATTAGTGGGCAACGCATGTTTCACAATGCTAGGGTCCAGACTCGACATATCCGCATTCGACCATGCAAAGTTATCCCGATATTCTTTGAGTAGCTCAGTAATTTTTGTTTGGTTTTAGGTATACCAATCATCCATAAACATGTGCATAAGACAAGTGGGGGGTATACTCTAAAAATCAAAAGATTAGGTGTAGAACCCAAGGCTAAGGCTCCTATGATCCAAATATGGCCGATTCGTCCTCAAGAGTACCCACCCAAGAGGTTTAGAGATCGCTAATCAGGAACGAATACGAAAGTATCGAGTGTCATCAAACACAAGATCCTTTCACACCATTTTCCTATCTAAGGTAACCTAAAGACGGTCGTAATCGGGGTTTGACCGCCAATGTGTGCGATGTATCTTATCATCACAAAACAGTATCATGCACGATAGTTGGTATCAAAACACCGCTCTACTATACGCATAAAAATAACATACATTCCCAAACTCCAACCCGCAGGAAACAATGTCAGCAAACATTCCACCCCTTATTTGTCCCATCTGTAAAAACATCTAATGGAGTAGTCAACGTACGTACCTCACATTCATGAGCATCTACATAAAACTAGGTTAGAAAAACACCCAATTTTTTAATCGGCTCAAGTCCTCTAAAGGCTTAGTAAGTCCCTAGCGAACTCGCCGGTCCGTCGCGACCCTCTCGAACGCTCTCAAGGGTTAATGGGTCATCGCCATCCAATTTATGGTGATTGGACTTTAGATGCAAGCCCCTCCTAAGGCCCATCACCCAAATAGCAACGGAGGAGGAAACAAAATCGAAGTCGACCTTTCAGTGTGGTCTAGTACATGTGCGTATGTGGGCATGCCTCGGAGTCACCACCAATCATTTCTTGGAGGGTGTGATTGGAAAACCCTATTGAATAGGGAGTATCTATTCGATTCTACGAGAACTAGAGAAGTGGCATCGGGAACTTAGTTACGCCAATTATCATAGTTAACGCCTTTTCGATACCTAAGTTGAATGAATTTTCTAACCTCAGGATTTCATGTAGATGATTTGGGGTACGAATCCTAAATCTAGGAGTTCATGTAGACATGAGTAACTACCTTAGCAATCATAATCAATGAAATAAATGTGCAAATCAAAGAATCCATAACATGTAGAAAAAATATAACAAATCAACCATGGCATTCCTAGTGGCGGCCTATTGGCTTAGAGAAGGGACATTCAAAGCATAGGAAGAGTACAAGAGTGATTTGGAATCGATTCGCCCATGAGGGGCAAAATCATAATTTTTGAAAAAAATTGGAGGAAGATTTGCCAAAAAGGGTAAAATCATCATTTTGGAAAGGAACAAAAATCTAAAGCATCGAAAATAGGACTGGCCGGTCGAAATAGTCCATTTCCTAATTTTCAACATTTTTTAGAATTTTCTGGAATTTTAGGGACGATTTACACTTAAGGGGTAAAATCATCATTTTCCAAAGGGATCGGGAAGAGGAAACCACAAAAATGGAATTAACCAGTGGAATGTAGTCATTTCCTAATTTTTGGGAATTTCTGATTTTTTTGGAATTTTTCTCAATTTTTATGATTTTTATTATTATTACCCTAAGTTTTTATTTTTTTTTAAAGAAAATTATTTGGATCGAGTCGGGTTAACCTGGTCCACATCTCACGAGAACCCACCCCGGGCCTTAAGGGCCAGAATTAGTCCAAGACCAACAACCAACTTGAGTTAGGCCCACTCTCATATTTTTTTAATGACTTTAAAAGAGGCCCACCTTTTTTACTAAAGCCCAATTCGAAAATTAAAAAACGTGGCCTAAGAAAAAGCCCATTTATGACAACATCAAGACCAATTTGACTTCCCATCTTCCGTAGCCCTTTTCTTTTTATATATTTATATTTATATTTATATTTTTTTGAAATTGATTTAAAACTACCCTTGCCGACATGGACGCCATGCGGGCGCCACATCAGCACTACATTAATGGCACGTTGACCGTTGACCAGTCAACACGCGTTGACCGGTTAAACTTCCCAAGGGTGAAGATGACCAGCAGACGGTTGAGGGTCTTCTGGTGCCGATTAACGGTGAGATCTTGTCCGATTCGGGCAATCTATGTATCGTTGGAATCGTCTCGACGTCGGTTATGACATATCCAAAATGAGCACGATCCAGCGGTGAAAACTATATGAAAAAAGCATGAACAGATTCGGCCGCGGTGACAATGGGAAGCGCATTTTGCACAATATCAATCCAAGCCAAAGCCACGACTAGCATCCATAGAGTCCAGGGATACTCACCTCATGTCCCAATCGGCTTGAGGATGTCTAGAATGAGCCAAATAGCCCAAGGTAGGTTCAAATGTGTTCGAGATTCAACCATGGATTTTTATGCAAAAACAGGATCAAACAAGGAGAATATTGCGCCCGGAGATGTACAAGGAACAATTCAAACAAAAAATTTGTGACATGGTTGAATGATGTAAAATCACCGTTAACGAACCCGCAAAAACTTAAAAATGCACTTACGTTTCCGGGTGAACGAGATGGTATGTCTCACTCCTTGAGATCACACGAAACTTGTGGACTTCTTCTTGAAGGCTTGCCAGCGTTTGGTTACCATCGACGAAGCTCGGGAGATCTCTCATTGAAGCTCCTTCAATGGCCGTTTTTGAGCTTGGGTAGGATTTTTTTTTCTCTCCCCCTCTGGATCTCCTCCTTAGCCCCCTTTTGTGCGACTACTCTCTCTTGTCAAGTGCACTTGAGTATGCCCTTAATGCGTTCCATTCCTTCGTCCGACCTCCTTTTGGCCACTCAAGTGCACTCGAGTGCATTTTCCCACCGAAAGGAGTCAAATCGCTCCTCAGATGCCCCCTTTTCTTAATTCAAACTTAATCTCGCATTGTCGGTCCAACTAAATGTAAATCCAATGCATGCTGAAATAAATATGTGAGATGATTTTTGTTTAGAACTGATTAGTTCTAATTTTTATGCAAAAATGACTGACAAAGATTAGTCAAAATTTAGGTGTCAACAGTGGATTGACTAGCTAAATCGCATTGCTGAAACTGTCTTTGGGCCTTTTTGGTAAGGACTTTCAAGTTTCGGGGAATGAAGTTATCTTTTCGACCAAAAAAGATATAAGGGGATCACTTTTGTAGAATTACAATTAAAGTAGTGCGCCACACATGGGATAATATCGTTAAAAAGTTGAAATAATGAGTGTCAAAGCCAAAGGATGAGTGAAAAAAGTGCCGTCCTACTATTTTTCTTTGGGTCGGAGCCGTCCTACTTTATTCATCGTATTTTGTAACGTGCATTTAGACCTCACAAATTGCCACGACATCATAAAATTACCATGACATTACCGACATATCATCATAAACCATTTCATGTTGTATCATTATCAATATGCTATAATAACAAAGATTAAGTCATTATTGTCATGTCATCATATAGTTGCCGAATTGCCCCGTCATATGGCCATATCCTCACCTTTGCAGCCATGAATCCGGCTCGGGGCAAACTTCTTAACAAAATTGACTTAAACATGTAGTTCAATTTTGTAATGAGTGCATCCAACTTCTACCAAAATAGATAGACTTAAATATAAAAAGAACAAATATATTCATGTTAAAAAAGGTTTACTCTTCTCAATCTGAAACGTAAATGATTATTTTATTTGAGATTATTTGTTTTCTCATATGCTTCAATTTTCCGAGGGAGACAAAAAGCCTAAAAGGTACTACTAAAAGTCTAAGTCTAGCACGGGTCGGTCTTACTTTTATGAGTTTCATTATTTCTGAAAGACATTACTATCTAGCATCGAAAAGTTCCTCAACATGAAAAAATAAAAAACTTAAGAGGTGTAAATTCCATTGGTGATTATTGAAATTTATTTGAATTTGCAGTTTCACCAATGGACTCAACTTCCAACCTTTTGCAATTGATGCACTTCGGTCGTAGTCTAACCAATTTTTCAATGTGCTAATGTGACAAATGCGTGGGTGATTTTAAATGCCGCGTCATTGCAATGTGAGCACCATGCACGATGGCGGCATTTTTGGGAAAATTGGCCAAATTCGGGTCAACCGGACTTCAATTGAAAATAAACAAATAAAAGAGTAAAAAAAACAATAAAGTTAATGCACTGGTTGATTTAAATAGAAGTTCAATGACCTAAGTGAAAGTTTCAATAAGATATAGTAAGGGCGGATGAAAATTTCCCTTTTATTAGAGGTCCCAAGTTCGAATTCATACAAATCTACTATAACTATAAACCATACTTTTAAATTTGGTGTAAACTATAAACCCTTGTATTTACAAGAGGTCATTTATTTTACCATTTTTATTATTTTGTCAAGATCTGTAGGATTCTTAATCCTTTCTACTAAACATCGAATTTGCGGAAACATGCCCAAAACATAACTTGCATCACTGATTGGAAACGAATATATCACGAGGACATACCGTAATTACCACGTACTAGATGTTGCCTTTGCAATCTTGAGAGTGCCTTTGCTTTAGATGCTATTCAACAGTTGTTCGAGGGAGAGAGCGTCGTTTTCGTTTTCTAAGATTCAACACACGTGAATTCCAGTGAAGGGGAGAGCGTCTTATTTTGACGTCTTCTGAAGAGATGTGATTATTCACGTTCAAATTAACAACGGTAGATAATCGCTTGCGGTGATCTCTAGTGGGAGGGTGTGATTGCCCGCATGAGTGCACATCGTAAGACCCATACACCAACATCTCCCACTTGCCCATGTAGGGTAAATAGCTCCCACATGTCCACGAAGGACCAAAGACTCCCACTCGCCCACGTAGGGCCAAACATAACTCTCTTTATCTTTGCAAAGTTCATATTGACAAATAATCCGTGCGACCATCATATACCGAACTCATTGTCATACATTCGTTGGGAGCATATGATAACTTATAATAGACATAATCAAAAGTAGATTATTTTTTAGTATGTTATACCCTAGATTGATCGGTCACATACATATCTCTCTCTCGATCTCATTTAAGTACGATACGTTATATAAATAGTTATGATCACACTAAATAATTATAACTGACCGGTTTGTGAATACAAGTCTATAATGTGACTTAAAAACTCTAAATCGACCTTCCTCTTCCATTAGACCTCTTAATCTCGGTTTAGCTTACTTTTCTAGAAGTGTCCCTTTAGATCGAATCAATTTCTTGACCATAGACAACCTCTAAGATAGCGAATACTAAATAGAAATCTTGAGAATAATGAAGAGTCATGAGGGCACCAAATGAGGAATTCTTATCCTCGAGAGTCTCACACGGCTTTAGAAAAGTTGATATCTAAACTTTTGCTTATCCTCATTGGTCGACTCAAGTATACGTAATATGAAATACGTATTACGGTATTTTCTCATTTCCCATGGAGTAAATGTATTTCTATTTAATACTGTACAAATGATTGCTTATGCACACTCAATGTCTAACTTGAGTTCACATAACTACTTTACTCAAAAGTATTCATCAGAACTCACATCAATCAATAAAGACAGATAAAATGAAATATGTGGGTTATTTTACTTTTCGACATAACAAATATTAAGTCCTCATCTTAACATTATGTTAAGGCGGTATTAGTATTTTAAGCTTGAGCTCTCAATTATCACCTAAATAATAAGCTTAAAATTGCCTCATTTCTATTTATCACACGGTAAATAGAGGCGATATAGTAAGCTAATATATTATCCGTCCGACATACCTTCTCAATATAATGCACTAAGCATTAACATGCATAAATATCAAATAGACTTATAGACATCAATATTGATAAACAACATCATCTATTGTGAATATTTAGGGAAAATACAAATGTTCAGTATATCGTCATCTACGCAGTACTAAAGTCTTTACATGACTAAGAAAAACATCTCTAGAAATCGGCTTTGTCATAGGATTTGCTAGCATTCTATGCATAGATATATATTGTAGGTTCATATCCTTCCGTGCTACCATATCCTTGACATAGTTATACTTAATGTCTATATGTTTGGTTTTGCAGTGGAACTTAGGATCCTTAGTGTAAGCTATTGCTGCCCGACTATCACAATAAACCAATACAGGATTTGCAGCATCTCTAGCAACACCTAAATGCTCCAAAAATCTTTTAAGCCAAACACCCTCCGGTGCTGCCACTAATAATGCTACGAACTTGACTTCCATAGTAGATAAGGCTGTACATTGTTTCTTCTTACTGCTCCACGATATAGCGCCATTATTAAGTAAGAATACATTTCCGTAAGTGGATTTCCTCTCATTCAAGTCTCCTCCCGGTCCGCATCGTTATAGCTCTCAAGGTGTAGATCACTTCCTTGATATGTCAGCGAGTAATCAGCAATCGCTTTCGGATACCTTAGGACTCTTTTAACGGTAGTTCAATGTGCTAGACTTGGGTTGGATTGGTATCTATTAATCAGTCCAACCGCATAACAAATATCAGGTCTAATACACATCATAGCGTACATCGACTTCCAACAAAGACCGGCATATGCAATGTTTTTCACTTGCTTTTGTTCATGTGGAGTTTTAGGATACAATATGCGGCCCAATCCTTCGCCTTTTGCAATAGGAGTATCAATGGGTTTACAATCTTGCATACAAAATCATTCAAGGACTTTATTTATGTATGTCTCTTGAGAAAGAGATAACAACCTTTTTGAACGGTCTTTCGAAATCTTAACTCCAAGCATATATGCAACTTCACCCATATCCTTCATTTCAAAATTGGAAGTCAGCTAACTTTTGACTAAATTGATAGACTCCATATTGCTTCCGGTAATCAGTATATCGTCAACATATACGCAAGATCACAAATTAATCTTTGGATCTCTTGATATATACGCAATTATCTTCATTGATTATATCAAAGTCATATACCATTATGGCATTATGAAAGCGTATATATCATTGCCTTGAAAACCGATTAAGGCTATGTATTGATATCAAAAGTCGACATACTTTTTGTTCTTAGCCTTTGGTAACAAACCCAATGGGTTGCTCCGTATAAATTTCTTCTTATAATTCTCCATTGAGAAAAACAGTCTTTACATCCATGTGATGTAATTCTAGATCCAAACTTGCTATTATTACCAAGATAAGACGAACTGAAGTAACTCTAACCACAGGAGAAAAAGTTTCCTCATAATCAATTCCTTCCTATTGGTTGTACCCTTTCACAATAAGGCAAGCTTTATACCTCTCAATTGAGCCATCAAATTTACGCTTCATTTTGAGAATCTACTTATTCTCAATAACCTTACGTCCTTTCGGAAGATCAATGAATTCCCAAACTTCGTTTGATTCCATTGACTTTGTTTACTCTTTCTTGGCATCCATCCATTTTTCCTTGTCGGGATGAGATAGAGCCTCATTTACATTCTTTGGTTCATCCTCTTCTTGTGGGACAATCATGAAAGCTTCTCCTTCGATGTCAAAACATTGTCAAGGAATGCTTTTACAATATGATCGTCACGGAGAAGATTATACTCTTGGTAGCTCATTCTCCATCATGCTCCCACTCAAATTAGATAACGATGGTGTCTCATCAAGTGATTGCAATTGAGACCGATCCGAAACTAATTCTCCACTTCTCACATTGCTTTCACTTGGAAGAGATACCCTAACCATGATGTTATCACTTTCCATAGTTTCATATAGAGAAAAGTTTTCACCTATCTCGCCCTTCTTTGGAAATTCATTCTCTAAGAATGTTATATCTTGTGATTCAAATTCAGTCACGCTCCCACTATCTTGCTCACCTATAAACACATACCCTTTTGAGTGTTTTGAGTATCTTATGAAGGTACTCTTTTTACCTTTCGGCCCCAATTTTCCATACTTGTAAGAGGACTCGTGTATGTAGGAAGCACATCCCCAATGTTTAAGAAAACCTAAATTGGGTTTTTGGCCTGTCCATAACTCATATGGAGTGGAAGCAACCGATTTGGAAGGCGCACGGTTAAGTACATAGACAGCAATCAACAAAGCATCACCCCAAAGGGCAATGGTAAATTAGCTTGCACCATTATGGACCTAACCATTTCAAGTAAGGTTATGTTTCTCCTCTCAGCTACTCCATTTTGTTGAGGAGTATATGGAATATATAACTATCTATCTATCCCCTTTTTATCACACAAATCTCTGAATCGATTAGACAGATACTCTCGGCCTCGATCGAATCTCAATGCTTTTATTTTCTTGTCTAACTGATTTTCTACTAAGATCATAAATTTCTTGAAGCAACTCAATGCTTCTAATTTATGAGAAATTAAATAAACATATCCATATCGAGTATAATCGTCAATGAATGTGATGAAATAAATAGCACCGTGCCTTGCTCTTACATTCATTGGACCATAGATGTCTGTGTGGATTAGTTGTAAAGGAAACTCAGCTCTTATGCCCTTTCCAAATGGTTTTTACGTAGTTTTCCCTACTATGCAATGCTCACAAACAGGCAAATCGACTTTTTCAATGTCGCCTAATAAGCTATATTTGGCAAATCTATTCATTTTCGACCAAGCCTAGTATGCCAAACATTCACATTATTCTCATAAGAATCAGTAGATGTGAAAAGGGAATAACTCACATTAACATTATCATAGTCAACATCTAGTACAATGAAACCATCAAGGAAATAAACACACCCATAATAAATTGTTCCTAGAAACAAGTCCATACCATAGTTATGAAAGTTAACATTAAAACCAAACTTGACCAAGACTAAAACAGACACCAAATTTCGAAGCGCACGTGAACATGTGAGGCCCACGCGCGTCGGACCCTTCCCGGAGCGTGCGACTCGCACGGGCTACTCCGGCGACGAGCCACCCCTCAAAATGCTCTTCTCATCGATACGAACACAGTGGCATATTCAAAAATAATTATGTTGAATAAAAGTTTATGAAAAATCGATGTTTCGCTACAGTCTTAGGATACCCTATCCCCTCACGGCATGTGGAAAGCATGCAGCTACTGCCGGCGTCGCCTCGCGACGGGTGACCACTCAAAATCTTCGTCTTGTCAAGTCCATTCTCATGGTGTGTTCAAAAATCATTTTTGTTTCATAGAACATAATCAATTCTCTATGGACAGTGGCGATGAAAATAGGGTTTTCACGCTAATTACAATAATGAAACATAACCATGACCAGGAAACAAGAACATATGGCTATGATACCAATGTAGGATTCTTAATCCTTTCTACTAAACATTGAATTTGTGGAAACATACTAAAAACTTAACTTGCATCACCGATCGAAAACGAATATATCATGAGGACATACCATAATTACCACATACTAGATATCGCCTTTGTGATGTCTCGAGTGCCTTTGCTTCGGATACGATTCAATAGTTGTTCGAGGGAGAGAGTGTCGTACGTCGTTTTCGGTTTTTGAGATTCAACACACGTGAATTCCAATGAAGGGGAGAGCGTTTTATTTTGGCATCTTTTGAAGAGACGTGATTATTCACGTTCAAATTAACAACGGCAGATAACTACTTGCAGTTATCTCTAGTGGGCAGGATGTAATTGCCCGTATAGGCGCACACCGTAAGACCCATACACTAATAGGATCAAATATTAAAATCAAACTCTTATCACCAGCCAAATAGATTAAAATAATTCAAGAAATGCACTCCACTTACCCACTGACTTAAAATACAATATACCCGCAACTCTGGACTCAACATTAGGAGCGTGTCAATATAGGTCTTTAACTCACATTTTAACCCACTTTTTGTTGAGAAAAATCCCTAGACAGTTTTGAAGTTGACAAAACAATCCAAGTACTCTTGTGTTTTGAGATAATACCGTGATTTACTTGTTTTGTAGATTAATTCTTTGGTGCGGGGATGCACGGGATTGAATCTAGCAAAAGGATTTGGCTCGGATGTTGTTTCTAAGAGTCCGAGACGCTGGTTCGAGCTCGGACGATGAGCGGGGATAGCTCAAACGTTGAAATGACACTCAAGCTCCGAGATGAGAACTTCACGAGCAAGTAATCGAACTTCAAGAAGAATACAAATTGAGCTTAATTGATGCATATTAACGGACGCCAACGAGCTGGATCATTCTTGAAGATTCTCGATGACAGAGATCAATCAAGGATGCGGAACCAAGAAGACAAACAAAGACTTTCCAAATGGAAGAAACCATCTATGGAAACCCGGGATTATAATCGTATGGGCGATTTGATCCAAGCGGAGAAGACTTTCCTTTGGCGATCCCCAACGGCTAAGAGATCTTCTTTTGGCAAACATCTCATTCAAAAAGGTAGATTTGGAGAGATCTCTTCCGGATGTCTTGCAACGGCTAGATTGGAGGCGGAATAGTATAAAAGACATCTCAAAGACGAAAGGAAAGTAGATCGGCGTAAATAGGGAAAAGTGTTCATAATTCCTAGATAGAGTGTATTTCATTACCAACACACTTCTTGATCCATCTATTGTAATTGTGAGAAGGTGTACACACGAGTGTTGAGCTTTAGGTTTGAAGTCCCGTGTATCAAGGAGATCACCGATCTGTAACCTCCGAGCAGATTACTAGTGGAATCCAGCAGATTGGCTATCGCCCAAAGAAGTGGACGTATGCTTAACCAAAGCCGAACCACTATAATCCCTCCGTGCGGTTTTCCTTATCTCTTACTCTAATCATTCTAAATATTTTGTGATAGCTAAACCGCACACGAACAGCACACATCGATCCTATTACATATCCCGCATCAATTGAATTGCTTGATTATCCGAGATCTCTGTTTTACGCTGTGTGATCTAAATTCCGCGATAAAATCTTAAAATCACACTTTATCACCTATTCACCCCCCTCTAGATGAAATCTCTGGTCATCAACACTTTTATCCTTTTGGGTCAAATATGGGTTAGACAAATTTAAAAAATGGTCAAATATGTGTTTAGGCTTATAAAGCCTATTCAAATATAAGTTTTAACTCAACCCATTTTTGACCCGGTGACCTATAGCTTCGTAAAACCACTTTTATTCATTTATAAACCGCCGCCCACCGCCTACCGCCGCCTCCCGTCCATATCTTGCTTGCCACCGCCTTCGGGGCCCGCCCTCCTTATCCCGCATAGCTCAACCTTCTTCAAACCATCCATGGCCATAGCCCAGTTCTTCACATTTTTTTTTTTTTTTCATTTGAGAAAAAACAAAAGGTTTCATGATACGGGACAAGAAATGGGCAATGAGTTAAAAAAAGTGAGAGTGCCATACTTTTTGACCACAAGAACAGAGCTTTTCAATCGTCACATCATTTCATGATCTGAGCCCAACACGAATCCAAACCCCATCCAAAGCAAAGAAACCCGGATCGGACACGACCTTTGTACAAAAATAGAGAGAAAAAGATAGAGGAAAACACCAAAGCCAGCCACCGTATGGAAGGACTCTGAACCAAAGAGAGTTCGGGATCGGTCGCGCATATCCAAGAATGGCTGCTTTATTCTGACACACAAAGGGCAAAGACATACACACGGCGAAGGACATATAGAAGATAGTAGACACTAACATTGCTATATACTAATAGGATTCCATCCTTTCTCTTTCGGTCTCCGCCTTTCGATCGGGCAGGTGGGGCGTGTCGAATTCAAGGCCACGATTCGCTTCATTTATAGGGGCACGGGTCGCGGGTGCGGTTTGAGCCGCACTTGCATCCGTTCTTGGTCAATATGGATCGGACCATATTTGACCCGATCCAAACCTGATCCGTCACGCCCCGTACCCTTCGGCACGTCAACATCCATACGCAGTCGTTAAGTTATGACGTCCCAGGATGTATCACCGACCCATTTAAAATTTTCTGTTTTCCATTAAATGTATGCGGAAGCGATTCACTTCCCAGCACAACATAGCATATGGATAGACAGTAGGACATCCCACCACTCCGTATCAGCAAAAGTTTATTTTATTAATAGTTACTCGTTAACCCTAGGAAGTACGTTTACACATATAAGCCCCACTTCGGGGCTATTTCCTACAACCCTCAGAAGTACTAGATCAAGATTAGGTTAACACTACTTTTAGCTACTTCAAAAGCGATCCACGTCCTTCTCAAAGTCAAACTGCTCTTCCAAGCTAAAGGCTTGAAAAATGGCTAACGACAACGGGTGAGATATAAAATCTCAGCAAGTTAACGGCCTAAGTCTCGATTATGAGGTCAACTCATCTCGGATGCATTTAGAACCTGCAATGCTATACAATATATATATATATATATATATATATATATATATATGCACGAGTATGCTATCACATAATCATAGGCAACCTTACTTGCCTTGGCACGCGCTTTGCACGTTATAATCCACTGTACACAATTCAATGCAACTAATTCAATAATGCAAACAAAACACATGTCAACTTTCTCGTGCATAGTGCGCTCAAGCATACTCTCATCATTACGGCCACTCATGGCACGCCCTTTCTCACACGGGGGTCTTTCGGTTCTGTCGAGACATCTGTTTATTCGATCAATCACGGCCGATCGAAGGCACGCCCATCTCTTTACGGGGGTCATCCATGAGAATTTATCCAGCCGATTGAGGGCACGCCCGTCTTTCTACGAGGGTCTTCTGGCTTATCCAGGAATATATCCATTCAATCAATCATGGCCAATCGAGGGCATGCCCGTCTTTCTACTGGGGTCTTCCGACTCATTCAGGTATTTATTCTTTCGATCAATCACGGCCGATCGAAGGCACGCCCGTCTTCGTACGGGGGTCATTCAGCTTATCCGGGAATTCTCATGCTGACGCAACTCTCATGTCATGTATGCAATAAATAAATTGCACGTGACCAAATACTTAGCAAATAAATTGCATGTGACCAAATACTTGACCAAATACTTAGCAAATAAATTGCACATGACCACATACTTAGTAAATAGATTGCACGTGACTAAATACTTAACAAATAAATTGCACGTGACCAAATACACACAATTCAATCACCATCCTTGTACATTGCCAATCAATCTATTACATAAACCAATTTATATGGTTGTTCCCAATATCGACATCATAGTTTAATATTGGATACTACACAATAGCACATTAATAAATATAACGTCTAACTACCGAAAATTAATTTACTTAATTAGAGAATAATAATTCTCAAATAATCTGATAGCTTATCATAAAAATAGCAATAGCTTATCATAAAATAACGATAGCATCGTAAAATATTGATAGCTTATCGTAAAATAGGCGATAGCTTATCATTAAAATATGTGATAGCTTATCATAAAATAGATAATAGTTTATCACATTTTCAATAACTTATCAAGTCCACTTATCACGATAGCTTATCGACTATGGTTAATTAACCCAACCATAGTTAACAAAAGTAACTACGATTAATTAACCTAACCATGGTTAACTAACTCAACCATGGTCAACTAACCCAACTATGATTAAATAACCCAACCATGGTCAATTAGATTAGTACTAAGCATATTTAGACTAATCTAAACTCATCATAATCAAGTTTAACATACTAATCAAGGGATTAGGGCGATAACTCACCCGATTGGAAAACCGAGAATACCGGCGCGTCGGCGACAGCGAGGGCTATGCGTGGCTAGGTCTGTAATCAACATGGAATCACCGAGGACCACCGAACAACAGCAAACAGAACCAGAGGGGCTGTTTTTGGCTTGACGATGCTTGAATCGACGCGGAAACGACTCAAACCAAACTCGTATGGTAACGGGAGGTCACATCGGCTCTTGGTGGTGATTCTAATCAGAAAAAGAGCAGCAAAAGAGGGTGATATGGTGCTGGTATGGGGGATGGACGTGAGAGAGCAAATAGAGGAAGAGAAGGGGCGGTTTTGGGAGAGAGAGAGGAGAGAGAGAGAATGAGACAAACTTGATATTATCTCATCAAATCCTATTTTCCAAGAACAAATCCAAGATGTGATCTTCTTGCAAAACTTGGCCTCAAAGTCTTCTCCCAATGATGACTTTTTGTTTTTAGCTAATAATGCAAGAAGGGCAATTTGGTCATTTCACAAGGTAAACGCATTTTGGTAATTTCACAAAGTATAGTATGAAGTACTATACGCGTATTTGAGCTAGTATTTGGTACGAACTCGTATAAATTGAAATTGGGCTCAAATGAATAAAATTTGGACTTTAGAATGGCTTAATGGGTTTTAGAAGGCTTAATGGGCTTTAGTAAGCCCACTTAGCTTGCTCTTAGGCCCAATTGGGCTTGGCTTGGACCAATGGCCGAACCCTATTTGGGCATGAGGCCCAATTTTTCCTTGTCCAGCCCGCTCTTTCATGGGCTCTAAATCTTGGCTCGTCGATCATTAAACCGAGAGTCTTGAGAAAACAGATAAATATGTAGCTCAATGAGGCGACGTCCAATAGTTTAGTCATAAGATTTTCGAAGATTCGATACCCATATTCGGATTCTAATCCATGGTCAAGATCGATCGATTGCAACTATAGTGCATCTCGAGCTAACATGCGGCTTATAGGAGTTACGCGCACTCGACCCGTAATTGATTCGATATCAATCTACGTTTAAGCTTTCTCAAGCCATGGACGATCTCGGTTGTCATGAAACTACGAGGGGTCAATCACTAGTTCCAATTTACTTGATCATTAGGAATCGGTTTAGGATCGTTCGCAATCCATACAATGGTCGGGCGGAACCACCCGTGATCCGATTGTATAGTATTGTCGAAACGTTTTATAGTCGTTCCTTGATTGGTACTTAATGGCACAAAACTATCCATTGTCAATCCTTATGGTCAAACTGTCGGTTCATGGTTGAGTTCTCGGGTCGAGCGTATTAAAATCCTTAATAGCCTTTTCCTTTTGGTTAGCCTCTCATGAGTGATCAATTCGGAGCGAGATTTACTAACAGTGCATCGATTAAAATCATCACTTCATTACATCCTAAATATGATCGAATTTGAGGATGTCACGTGATCCGACTCACCCATTTGACACTTCTACTCGACATATCCACTAATTTGCACCGCTCATGCACTAACCCACAAGATGATAACTATGCACTATTTTCGAGGCACCTTGCTACAAAGCTATTATTTCATTATGCCTTTCTATAAATATTTAAAATTTTCCAAGATACTTGCATACTCAATTTGATTGTTCATTCGACAAAAAAAAAAAAATTGATTGTTCGCATTCATACACACTTTTTTCGTACACGGTATAGAGCAAACTTTTCTTTTTATTATGCAAAAAAAGTATCAAAGCAACACGGGCATGCTCCGGACGTAACATACGTTGTAACAATTTGTGAACTATTAACCCCACCTTATGCAATAGATAATCGCAAAACAATAAATTAACATGTTTTATTGGTTTAATCTGAAACTGGGCTACGGAAAATGGGGAGCAAAAAGGAACGGAGAAAACTAAGGAGAAAAAAAAAACAACGAGAAAAAAATAGGAAAAAAGTGTCGAAAAAGTTCTAAACCTATCGTATTAGTGTCAATTCAATCCTAAAACTTTTTTTGGTGCTAATTTAGTCTTAAACATTTTGAATTTGTGTCAATTCGGTCCTAAATGTTTTATTGGTGCCAATTTAATCCTAAACCTTTTGCATTTATGCCAATTCGGTCTTAAACGTTTTATTGGTGCCAATTTAGTCCTAAACCTTTTGCATTTGTGTTAATTCAATCCTAAATCTTTTATATTTCTAATTGGCCAAATGACTCAATTGGCACAAATGTAAAAGGTTTAGAACTTAATTGGCACAAATACAAAACCTTTAGGACTAAATTGGCATCAATAAAATATTTAAGACTGAATTGGCACCAATGCAATAGGTTTAGGAATTTTTCAACACTTCTCCCGAAAATAAAAATCATTTCTTGGGCTCGGGCAAATTAGTTGGCGAGCCCCATATATATTGAGGAATTGGCCCATTATTGTAGAAAAGGAGGCCAGCAGGCCTACGTTAGTATTTGCCATGTCGTTATGTTTGTCATGTCATAATACTTGCAACGTCATTAAAGTTTAATTTTTTTTTGTTTTACTTTTCCCCAGTTGAAGCTGATCAACATAGTTAGATATTGGAAAAATCAACATCCCGAATTCCCTTTAATTAGGATATAACCTTATCATGTTTAATAATTTCATTATTGTACGATAGATTGACACTCAATTTGAGGCTCAAGTAGTATATTTTATCATTTACCCTACCAAGTGGATGATGAATGTAAAATTTTGAAGCCACTCCCAACTTAAAAATTAAAAGGCTCGATTAACATGTTAGATTAATGCACCGTCCAACGATTAAATACTCTAAATTTTCCAATACTCCTAAACTCCCCTACACATGTGAGAAAGTTTTCCATGTGAAAGACACGTTACGTGAAAAATCTGACAAAAAAGAAAAGACAGTTCTTAAGTTCAAGCGTTAGTTAAGTTGGAATGGATATCATGCAGATGTGATTGGTAGACTATGCCTGCCAATCGTGTGACAGATATATGTCATTTTTTTCATGAATGTATATGCCCCGTGATTTGGACCAAGACTAAACCTTGAAAGTCTAATTGAAAATGGGAAGATAAATAAGGGATGTGAAAAATTAGAACATCGAGTCTTTTACCCAGCCCGATACAATACAGAATTTTGTGAAATTAATGTCAAATTATCTAAAAACTTAAAATTGCTAGACAAAAGTATGATTCCATATTTTAGTGCAAATATGAGAAATTACCCAAAAATTCTTAGACCCATTATATACGCATGTCAATTCAGTCATAAATTTTCCAATTTAACAAATGCAGTTTCAAACCATTGACGATTTTCCAATATAGCTAGGCTTGAAATGCTGGTATGACGATTCAGTCAACGTAGGCAGTCCTATGTGGCAAGACTGGCACTCACATTTGACGTGAAAGAAAGGAATCAAAATGATGATTCATTGTATTTTCTTTCTTTTTTTTTTGTTCCCTTTTTCACTCTGTTCATCTTCCTTGCGTCTTCGTCAATGTTCTCGCTGGCCATTTCTTCGTCCGCCTAACACTTGAGTGGTCGGGCTCACATGGGTTGGCCTGGTTTGCACTAGGAGATTACAGCAAATCACTGTGCAGTACATCTGTGCCTCTCATATTTTTGGACCTCTCTTCCTTTCCCCTGCACTCCACATCTTCCCTTATGAGATTGCTTCTGAATGTGTTGTCCCATGGCTGCTTCTAATGTGAGAGATTTCCGGTATTTTCTCACGCGATTATTACCAAACGTCCTGTGTTCGATTCTGTGCATGCGAACGAGGAGGCAAGCACATGCAATGATCACTCTATGCGCATGTGCGTGTGATAGATAGCAAGGCATATTCAACTGCAATGTCTTTCGACTTAAATCAGAGTAGCGCAATGAGTAACACACCAATTACTTTCCTTTTATACGAGAATATGTCTCAGACGAGGCAACACATAATCTCTTATTTCGACTTGAAAATGTGAGTTTCTATTACCGGTACAACATTAAACTGGCGATGCAAATATTAACTCAATGCAATTGGATGGAATTTGTATGAGTTTCTCTCATTTTGGTCCGAAGAAATGCACAGAAAAGCAGGATATTAGAGAAACTGAACAGCTAGAGTTCTAAGGTAAGTACACTTAGCATTGTGCAGTCGGAGCAAATAAGCACGCTTATCACAAGAAGAAACGAAACACAGGTATGATCAAAGTGAGACTCCTACCATGAGATTTTCAATGGAATTTGCACATAGGAGCCTCATCTTTTGCCGACTCGGCAACTGTCCCTCAGTACGCCCGAGCTGAAAGGTGACCATCTTCAATTTGAAATTGTTCGCTCAAGCCAAGTTGTACCATCAATAACCAAACCAAGGTGAGAAGTTCTCCCCCTTTGCTAAGTTGCTGAGCATGCATGAACGGTTGGCAATGAATTGCGGCGTACCCCAGCAATTCGACCCAAACTTCGCTCAGGATTTCCCACGTCTTGTGCTGAAATTTCTGCAGCTCTTTAGCGAGAATACACGCATCAAAGAGCACAGATTTGCTTCTGTCTCCTTTTACCACAGCTGGATCTTTTTCTGTAGGAACAGAAAGTAGAATTCGGCAGGCATTCCTTTTGCTCGTATTCCTCTTTCGAAAGATATTTTCTTCGAAGAACCTGTCTGCCTCAGCACAAGTGTCTCGAAACCTTATTTGGCCAATCCCAGCCACTCCAGACATCATACCAGGTTGTTTGATCATAAGATAAATCATGTAATCTGACAAGACCTTACAGGTTTTACGGGGGTCGTTCGTACTTTGATCAGTGTTGCAACAGCACCCGGTGGCGCTTTCATCAGGGTCGGTGGCACTTTCATCGGTGTTGTAACAGAGTTCGGTGGCGATGTGCCACAGTAAAAGGCTCTTCCCATAATCAACATCGCAGACGAACCGAAGCAATTTTTTGCATTTATCCCGTGAATCATTATGCTCCAGAGCCCATTTACCTCGAGAACCACAAATCTCATCTGTGCTTCCCCAACGTGCCTTCCGTTTCAGCTTATCAAAAATCAGTTCCCCTAATTTTTCACTGAATTGTTCTACTTTTTTGAACTTCCAGTCATCAACAAATTCCTTCAGAGATAAGAAACCAAGGAGTTTCTCAATCCGGTTTGGGCACTTTTTCAGCTGGGTTTCCAAGAAATTGTACTGGAAGATAGATTTAGACCATCTAGCATGTAGTATATGCAATGCAAATGGTGAACGTTCAGATTTGAATTTGAGCAGGAAATTGATGAAGTTGCTCCCCATATATATAAATAAACTTCTAAAATGTCCCTTTTTTTGTTCTTGGTCCGATCTACCCTGTTCCTCGGATGTTGCTATGCATGCAATTGTCCAGTCAGAGCAAATGAGCCTAACAAGAGCTACAAATTCCAGGCCAATAGCTCCAAGTAGCAAGGTGTATGTAATCCGCATATCATTTTCGTGAAAACCATGCTTGCTCAGGAAATAGAAACTTGCTAAAGCAGAAACAATGAAGACAATTGAGATAGCTCGGAAAGCGTACCCCAGTTGACGGTGAACAATGTCAGCCTTGGTATAAAGAACATCATAAAAGAAGTTGAGCTCTGCCTCAATGACCCGAAAAGCATCCTTCGCGGTTCTGCACATGAAGAACTGCTTGCTGCCATTGCGTTCTTGGAAGCTGAAGATGACATCCACAAGGAGGCCTCTGAAGGTTTTGAAGTAAGAAAACGCCTCCTTTATCACTTCTTTGTCGTCCAAATCTTTTCCATCTTCCTCTGCAACATTAACCAATTGGGATTTGGACTCCGGCACCATGGCCAATATCTTGGTGGTAACGTATCCTTCCACGAGCTTGGCATAGTTCGGCCCAGGATCAGCGGGTGGGAGCACGGAGTCCCGGAATTTACTGAAGCTGGCGAGATGCAGAGCATGTGTTCGCTCTATGTATTTAATCGTTCCACCAATAAACATGAGGACTGTTGGGACAGCTAGCTTGCTACTGGGGAAGGATTGATAAAATACATAGCCTGCAGCACCTAGCTGGAATAACAGATTAAGCAAGTGCCTACGCCACAGCTCATTATCCTCGAGTGCGAAAGCGGTTATGGTGTCCGGTCCTCCGAGATGTAGCAGAAGAAATGGAGCCCAAAATGCCAAAACGTCGCCATATGCATCACCCTTGGAGTCTGAAGCACCACCAGCGACTTGGGCTCTGGAAATGAGTCCAAGGGCATAGTCCACGACCAAGTCGGCAAGCAAGTAAGCAAGCCAGATGGGCGTCAAGATCCACGAGCTTGAATACTTCTTCCGAATGGGAGCAATAAAAATGAGAAAGACTTGCAGAAATAAGCTGGCGAGGACCGCCACTTGGATATTCATTTCCATCCATAACGCCGCGACTCTCGTAACGGTTTGCATATTTCCCAACTTTTCCTCACCGTCTCCCCAGATACTGGAAGGAAATCTTTTAGTCAGCACGAGTATTGCAGCAAGGAAACAACGGCGGAAAATGTGACTATTGAGGGCATGAGGGTCGCTAATACCTTGAAATTTATATTCGATCAGATAGGAAGGGGACGTCCTGCTTCAGGCAACCGAGTGTCAAGCAACGCGTAGCTATAAAGGAGTTAGAAGCAACGGGACTCGAGCTGAGGTTAAGCACGGAGCACAACTGAAGTTCGCGTGGTCAAAGAGGGCTTACCATCAGAAATATAGAGGGAAGAAAGGGCACGAACAGAGAGGGAAAGGAAGAAGAATACAAAAAGAAGGGGAAAGAAGAAAAAATAAAAGACTTGTATCTCCTGCTGACAGTGCGTCGTGTAAGAGAAGTCCAACATAGAAGAATTGATGTAATGAGGAGCAATTAATATATCAAAGTTGGCCCATAACTCACTGATGTAAACTTTTAAGTGAAGTAGACTTGTATCTACTAGATATATTGACGGGCTTGAATTTGAATTTCCTCTTTGTCTTTTGTGGGAAGGTTTGTACAGGGTTTATCACTAGACTTACGAGATGCATGACTCTTATGACTACGATAATTTAAACTTATGATCAATTGAGAACATCATCCCACAAACATACGCAGCGGAACCCCCGTTTCACAAATGCAAAGCCTATATAAATGAATCAGCTCAATTTAAACCTACCATTGGATTCGGAATAATGAGAACCGCAGAGTAGTGGGTTTTAATTTTTTATGGGTGTCTTTAGGAAAATTTTAATTTCATTTTTTACGAAACCGGGGACTAAATTGAAAAATAAATGTGTAACTAAGTCCTTTGAGTTAAAATTGAACAAATTGTTAAGCAAATGGACCCAATTGCAATTCAAGACTCTAGATACTAATGCCATAGCTTGTAAAAAGTGGAAATTGAAAATTAAGAGACCCGACATGGAACTTTTTAGCTCAATTCGAATTTATGCTTATGAAGGAACATAATGATCCAAATCGCAATTTTGAAATTTAAAATGACCAAAGTGAAGAGAGAACTAAAAAAAATGGACTATTTTTGTGTATTTTTCTGACCATGAATGCTATTTTTCTTATTTTTTGGTTATTTTTATAATAAAATAAATCCTAAAAAATAAAAATTCCAAAATATATTTTTTGTTCAAAATTGGCTCCTAAGGCTAGGCAAAGTTGATTTTGCAAATTTATAATTTTTTAGCTATTTTTAATTAATTTTCTAAAATAAAAGTGAGGAAGAATCAGATGTCAACACTAATTGGCAGAAGAGGAAGGACTATTATGAAGCACAAAGCTCCTTTTAGTCCAGGCAAAGCTCCAATAGAGTTTTCCAAAGAATATGTAAAGATAAGAGATATAATATTGGAAGACATGTCACCTTTAAAGAAAATCATAAGATCACAAGAAAGCACAAGTAAATTAACTTGATTTGGGTATCAAATTAGGTTCAACAGAAAGGCTTGGTTAGATCCGAGACTGTCCATTGATCACCTCAACTCGGTCGCTTACCCCCATAGCCACTGAAACTCCTCCAGGCCAACGCATGTAGCAAGAGGATATTTAGTTAGGATTGATTCTCTCACTATGATTACCCCATCAATTCACTCATTAACGGGTGTTTATCTGACTTCTAAACATCTGGACATCAGTTTGGCCTCGGCAATGACTCTCCAACAAGTGATTCGGTATCCCTCACCAGCCATTGGTCATCCAAGTTCCCTAAAATTGCTCGCTCCTCCTCTCATGCCCTCTCTATCATATCTCACCTATAAGTTACTTCTGCGTGATGCTAATTCTTCCGCAAAATGCTTAGGATATCTCCTCAACGATATATATATGTTGAAAGTTAAAATACTGACCTATTAGTTAATGGCGAACCTCGATGTTATTGTAGAAAAACCCTCTTTATAAGCATCCAACCTCACTTAATCAGTTGAAGTCATTTAGTATATCGCATTGATTATCAAACCTAATATTACACATCTTAGATCAAATTAGAATGGTCATTTCATATACTATACATTAAATCATATGTTAATTTACTAATGGTCCCTCATTAATAAGCCAGTCACCTCATTTATTGCATAAAACTTGATATAGGCACCCCACATCAATTGTTGTACACAAACAAAATATAAGTGTATAACAACAACAACAATAATAATATTAATAAAAAAATCTAAACACTACTTGCAAGAACTCCCATGTCATCAATATAGTTAGGGCGACGCTATTTTCACCCCTTATATGGTTAAATCCACTCTCATTTACATCGGAAAGACAAATCTGCCATCAATTTTTCGATTGCAGTTTAAAGTGATGCCCCCGCCCCCCCCCCAAAAAAAAGGAAAAAAGAAAAAGAAAACACTGGTTCTTTTCTTCTATTTAGGATCGTCATCATAATTAAGCATTTCATATATTTTGTTCTTTAGCATATTAAAGAAAATGCATTCTCATATATTCCTTTTACATGCTCAGGAAAAAAAAAAAGACATTATCCGATATAGTATATACTTGAAAATGTCTCTTTGTATAACAACTAATCTATTTTTCGTCCCTCTTATCTCAAAAGCTCACTATCGTGGTGAGATGCTTTTATACATAACATATAAAACCTTAGATGAATAATATATAGGAATTTTGACAAAATGAAGGTACTTCAAGCTTATATATGGAATTTTCTCGAAGCGAAATGTAGAAGTCTATCAAGAGTAGCCGTTTTTAATTGGGAACTAAACTCTTTCCTCAGAAACTTTCTGGAAAGCTTTCCTTTTTTCTTTTAGTTTCATTCTTTTTCTGTTCTTTATTTTTTTTGGGTGAAAGCCCACCTGCAGAATGAGTCGCTCTTAGCGGTTCATAGTTCATGGCCGAAACAAAAAATATCTTAACAGCGAAGCGAGCATAGAAATTAATTCTTAGATGGTATTTGTTATTCTACCATTTGCATTGCTTCAAATTTTGTATCATTCTTGCTTTGGTAAAATTCCGCAAAAGAAACATGGAAAATGCACGCTCAGGCTATTCATCTTCAGAAAAGCACAGAGCTTCTCTCTAACTAGTTGTGTAAGAAAGAACGAACCTGGCTAACAGTGGGCTGATTGACGGCCGACCAAAAAAGGTGAGGCCACAACCTAGGAGATGGCGAGTGAAGGCGATGAGACGACGTTGGCGAGACCGAGAGAAGAGACCAGATGGCGTCCGCAAAACAGTAGAGAGAGAAAGGTTGAGGGTGCCAGTGGAGAAAGTCGGGAGACTAGAGAGAGAGAACTAGAGATGATGTCGCCATCGGAATGAGCGTGTGGGGAAAAAGTAACTTGCGTTGCTTAGTCATGGCCTTTGATTTATTAGCGTATAAACACCCTTATAGTTGGGTGGCCGGCAGAATTGAGTGTCCATGAGCATACACATTGCAAGTGTGACATCAGTGTAAATTGGTTAATGAAGTGAAACAGAAGCTCCGATGGCCAAGTTTTGTTCGATCTTCGTCCGGGTCGGGTCATGCATACATGTGTTCATTTCGGGTATTATGAAGACCTGACCCATTGACACCCTATTGTTCTGTACATTAGCTATGACCATCTACTAACAAAATGATATCGGCGTTTATCGAGATCGCTCATGAAGAATTTCTTATACCGGCATCATAGGTCTATGGATTGCATAAGAGGAAGCATACTGTATTGATTAAGCATAACTATTGTCGAGTCGCGTGATTATATGTTAATTATGTACAAAGAGAAAGAAGTCTTGTTTCAAAAGGCAACTTGATGATTATTTAATTGAGTGGAAGCAGTGAGTAATTGTCACACACGGGGCTGGTTTTTAGGTAGAACTACCCAAGAATTAACCTTGCAAGGCTGGTTTTTAGGTATCGGGTAACTATCAAAGATAAGAGATATAATATTTGAAGACAACAAGTCTTTGTCACCTTTAAAGAAAATCATAAGATCACAAGAAAGCACAAGTAAACTAACTTGATTTGGTTATCAAATTATGTTCAACAGAAAGGCTTGGTTAGATCCGAGACTTTCCATCGATCACCTCAACTTAGTCGCTTACCCCCATAGCTACTGAAACTCCTCCAGGCCAACGCATGTAGCAAGAGGATATTTAGTTAGGATTTATTCTCTCACTATGAGTACCCCATCAATTCACCCATTAACCTATTAGTTGTACGTCACTAATAGCGAACCTCGATGTTATTGTAGAAAAACCCTCTTTATAAGCATCCAACCTCACTTAATCAGTTGAAGACATTTAGTTTACTTGTGCTTTCTTGTGATCTTATGATTTTCTTTAAAGGTGACAAAGACTTGTTGTCTTCAAATATTATATCTCTTATCTTTGATAGTTACCCGATACCTAAAAACCAGCCTTGCAAGGTTAATTCTTGGGTAGTTCTACCTAAAAACCAGCCCCGTGTGTGACAATTACTCACTGCTTCCACTCAATTAAATAATCATCAAGTTGCCTTTTGAAACAAGACTTCTTTCTCTTTGTACATAATTAACATATAATCACGCGACTCGACAATAGTTATGCTTAATCAATACAGTATGCTTCCTCTTATGCAATCCATAGACCTATGATGCCGGTATAAGAAATTCTTCATGAGCGATCTCGATAAACGCCGATATCATTTTGTTAGTAGATGGTCATAGCTAATGTACAGAACAATAGGGTGTCAATGGGTCAGGTCTTCATAATACCCGAAATGAACACATGTATGCATGACCCGACCCGGACGAAGATCGAACAAAACTTGGCCATCGGAGCTTCTGTTTCACTTCATTAACCAATTTACACTGATGTCACACTTGCAATGTGTATGCTCATGGACACTCAATTCTGCCGGCCACCCAACTATAAGGGTGTTTATACGCTAATAAATCAAAGGCCATGACTAAGCAACGCAAGTTACTTTTTCCCCACACGCTCATTCCGATGGCGACATCATCTCTAGTTCTCTCTCTCTAGTCTCCCGACTTTCTCCACTGGCACCCTCAACCTTTCTCTCTCTACTGTTTTGCGGACGCCATCTGGTCTCTTCTCTCGGTCTCGCCAACGTCGTCTCATCGCCTTCACTCGCCATCTCCTAGGTTGTGGCCTCACCTTTTTTGGTCGGCCGTCAATCAGCCCACTGTTAGCCAGGTTCGTTCTTTCTTACACAACTAGTTAGAGAGAAGCTCTGTGCTTTTCTGAAGATGAATAGCCTGAGCGTGCATTTTCCATGTTTCTTTTGCGGAATTTTACCAAAGCAAGAATGATACAAAATTTGAAGCAATGCAAATGGTAGAATAACAAATACCATCTAAGAATTAATTTCTATGCTCGCTTCGCTGTTAAGATATTTTTTGTTTCGGCCATGAACTATGAACCGCTAAGAGCGACTCATTCTGCAGGTGGGCTTTCACCCAAAAAAAATAAAGAACAGAAAAAGAATGAAACTAAAAGAAAAAAGGAAAGCTTTCCAGAAAGTTTCTGAGGAAAGAGTTTAGTTCCCAATTAAAAACGGCTACTCTTGATAGACTTCTACATTTCGCTTCGAGAAAATTCCATATATAAGCTTAAAGTACCTTCATTTTGTCAAAATTCCTATATATTATTCATCTAAGGTTTTATATGTTATGTATAAAAGCATCTCACCACGATAGTGAGCTTTTGAGATAAGAGGGACGAAAAATAGATTAGTTGTTATACAAAGAGACATTTTCAAGTATATACTATATCGGATAATGTCTTTTTTTTTTTTCCTGAGCATGTAAAAGGAATATATGAGAATGCATTTTCTTTAATATGCTAAAGAACAAAATATATGAAATGCTTAATTATGATGACGATCCTAAATAGAAGAAAAGAACCAGTGTTTTCTTTTTTTTTTTTTTTTTTTTTGGGGGGCGGGGGGCATCACTTTAAACCGCAATCGAAAAATTGATGGCAGATTTGTCTTTCCGATGTAAATGAGAGTGGATTTAACCATATAAGGGGTGAAAATAGCGTCGCCCTAACTATATTGATGACATGGGAGTTCTTGCAAGTAGTGTTTAGATTTTTTTATTAATATTATTATTGTTGTTGTTGTTATACACTTATATTTTGTTTGTGTACAACAATTGATGTGGGGTGCCTATATCAAGTTTTATGCAATAAATGAGGTGACTGGCTTATTAATGAGGGACCATTAGTAAATTAACATATGATTTAATGTATAGTATATGAAATGACCATTCTAATTTGATCTAAGATGTGTAATATTAGGTTTGATAATCAATGCGATATACTAAATGACTTCAACTGATTAAGTGAGGTTGGATGCTTATAAAGAGGGTTTTTCTACAATAACATCGAGGTTCGCTATTAGTGACGTACAACTAATAGGTTAATGGGTGAATTGATGGGGTACTCATAGTGAGAGAATAAATCCTAACTAAATATCCTCTTGCTACATGCGTTGGCCTGGAGGAGTTTCAGTAGCTATGGGGGTAAGCGACTAAGTTGAGGTGATCGATGGAAAGTCTCGGATCTAACCAAGCCTTTCTGTTGAACATAATTTGATAACCAAATCAAGTTAGTTTACTTGTTCTTTCTTGTGATCTTATGATTTTCTTTAAAGGTGACAAAGACTTGTTGTCTTCAAATATTATATCTCTTATCTTTACGCATTCTTTTGGGAAACTCTTGGTGCTTTGCTTGGACTAAAAGGAACTTTTGTGCTTCATGATAATCCTTCCTCTACTGCTAATTAAGTGATAAGATTTTCATGAATTAATTCACGTCAATCTTCCATTTATTATGAATGGCTCAAATTGACCGTAACATTTAGAGATTAAAAAAAAAACAAAATCCTTTAACAACACTCAAGATCACTCATTTCGGACAAAATAAGGAATGCTTAGGGAAACTATCAACGTCTGTCATTTGGACTTAGAGAATGACCTTTATGGTGTAAACATAGCCCCCGAGATTTACATATGTAGGCTATTTAGCCTCCTTCAAGTTGGGCACATGAAAACAGATACCACGTCCCAACTTCCGATTCTAAAATGGAATCCAAAAGGGAAGATTCGCCACCTTCAAGAGCTATTTTGCTATTCCACATATTGAAATTTAAAGTTAAAAAAATCTTCATCAGCTTGCTTTGATGAGCCCAACCTACATTGGTACTTCAGAACCTAAATATGATTTTTTTTTTCACACAAACTATGTAAGTTTTAATACTACTTCATTCACAATGAACACAGTTTTTTTCCATGCAAACTTGGACGCTAAAGTTGTCCAGACAGCTTTGATAGTTTTCTGTATTCTCAAGATTCAATTTCAATACTCGATGTTGCTACCAAACAATTCGGAGATGCACGTGAACGTGCATCGTTAACTAAGGAGAGCATGTGAATGTGCACTGCTTTCTAAGAAAAGCGTGTGATGAAACTATGAAAATGGGCACCATCCGAAAAAAGCTGGGCTCATCAATATTTCGGAAAAAGAAATAACATACATAAAATGCCCAAATATAGGATTCTACGTTCCATAAACGTGCAAGTTTTGGTATTGCCTAGTATTGGAAGAGACATTTGAGGCAATTTTCTCTAGACATTCGGAACGAATCGTGTAAATCCGGTGTCACGATTTATTTCCTTCCTTCTTTCTATTATTTGATTCGCTTGTCCCGCATTTTTCGCAACAAGAGTTATGGGTTTTTACTTCGCGAGTTCCTCTACATCTAAGTGTTCAACGTCAACTTCGTATGACATCAAAGTTCCAATTAACTCATCCAACAATAGAGCTGCTAGATCTTTCGATTCCGCAATTGCCAGACATTCGTGCAGATTTTTCCAAGAGTAATCAAACCACTAACAATATCTTGACCCTTGCGAAATTTTGTCCAATGTTCTGATCTTGCTTCATCTTGAGTTACAATAAGTTTGCTCCAAACTTCTCTGTTAAGGTACAAGAAAAAACACGCCCGAACTCCGATCAATTCTCAAAATACTCGAAATGAAGTCTAGGAATAAGTAATTGATACCATCAACAATAAAGAAAGATCGAAATAATATAGAAGCATTTTTCCATAGGAAGCTAATAAATTTAAAAGATTAGCAAGGAGAGTGAACTTCTCTACACGCATAGAACTTTCTAGTTATCACGGAAACAATCTCTGTACTTATGTGTATTGTCACATCCCGGTTCCTACAAGAACGGGGCAATGACACGGCCATCCTTTGTCACATAGGATGCAGCCTCAAAATATAACACTACTCAACCTGATATCAACATATATACGATATAAAGATTGTGCGTTTACAATAACTGAGCTTTCTAAAATCCTCAAACAAACCTATACATACATTCATTAAAAGAGCTATCTCCAAAGCTCAACACACCCACGTACACTACGTAGCACAAATTCCCCTACCCAAAAATCTTTCGGTTAACGTTATTCTCACGTCTTATCGGCGACTCATTGAACCCGAAAACCAATGAAATGGAAGGAGTGAGCTAACACGGCTCGATGAGTAATACATTTCTTCGAAGCGGATCGAACAGTCACTATGCACACTTAATATTCAAAATGTAAGGTATTTACCTCAAGCTCAAAACATATCAAACCTTTATAATGAAAACGAGTTATATATTATCTTAGCATAATATATTCATTTCAAAAGTAGCCATATCGGATAATAACATCGAAGCATAAATCAATGGTCTTTCCATTGACTAATCTCATCAAATCATATGCCAATGGTCTATCCATTAGCCAATCTCATCAAATCATATGCCAATGGTCTATCCATTAGCCAATCTCATGCTCAAGATTCTAACCATGGTCACGTATAACGCTCGTGACAAAAGACGACCAAGATTCCCCCCTTGGCAAGGTCTCCACCTAGAATGCCGGTGGCTTGGCCCACAAGGATATCCTAACTAGTATGCGCATACCCACAAACCCTTCGACCGGGTTCACGGCTATCTTGAGCACTACAAAATCAAACAACAACATTCTCCTTATCACCGGAATATAGCAGAATCAACTCAAAACCAGTAGCACAAATCGTTCGCAAACCGCATCGGTTACAACAAAACAACAGTAATTGTTCGATCCTGTTTTATGCAACGAATAATGCTATTTTCTCCAATCATAACATACTTAGTATTATCATTTTTGAAATATGAGTTTACAAATACAAAGAAGAAATGGTATCACTCACCCGACAATGCCAGGAGCAAAATATAAAGCTTACTCGGATCGACACGTTCGAAATCCTAGCAAATATATGAAAAATGGTATTAAAAACTAAGTAATATGCTACCCAAAGGCATAACTCGAATGAAAGAGGCTTATTTGTCGCTAAAGCGACACCCACGCATCAACAAAACGATCTCCTATAGCGGACATGCATGTTGTCCGACATGCGCAGCTTGCGCTACTAGCTTAAATGGACCGTAACTCTCTCACCCAAGCTCCGATTTAGACAAACTTGCAGTCTAAAGAAAGATCTTTTAATGTACTACAAAAGCCCCAACATGGCTTGACTAGAATCTATTCGAAAATTAGCAAAAACGGCCGCAACAGTTCTGGTCGCGTACTGTTCACTGCACGCGTCGAAGTCTCTCGGGTCATATCTTCCTCCACCGAACTCCGTTTCAAGCCATCTTACTGTCCACGCGAAGCTTGTTCAACATACTACAAAAGTCTCAACAGGATCAACCTCAACCGACAAACAGAAACTAAAGAAAACAGCCCTCAAAGTCCACTGTTCGCGCGGTAAATCTGCGCACCAGATTTGAATTGCTCGGTCCGGGCAAACCGTAACACGAAATCGTGATCCGTCGAATCCTACGGCTTCACAACATCCTAAAGTTTCATTCCTAAGCAAAAACATGGCCAATCGCCCATGAGATAGGACACAGCAACTCAGTTTCCCTCAAGATCCGAATTTTGTCCTAAATCCAAAAAAATCACTTCAATAGAGAGGGAGAGAGGTGCGAGCCCTTACCTAGCGTTGCGACACGTAGTGAAATGAATACGGCGAGGCGCTCGGGGCGGGTGGCGCGCACACGTGATTTTTTTCCTCTCCTCCTCTCTCCTTCTTTCTTCTCTTCTTTCTCTCCTTTTCTTCCTTTCCCCTTTCTGTTCTCTTTTTCTTCTCCTTATGCGTGATAGAAGACTCCCGATTCCTCTAAGAGACACCAGCTGCTCTTTTTTTTTTTAATACTAGTGGGTCCCACCACCTTGGTTGACTTGGTCAAAATAAGGCCAAATATTACATGTATTGCATATGTATATATACACATACACTAACTTATAGCAGCTCACCCTTAACAATGCCCCAACTAAAACTAACTAATATTCCATGCATTCATAATCTAAGCTCTAATGTCAACTTTGTCATACCTCAAGTCCATCCCAAGAATTTAACGGATGACTTGCCATCCTGTGAAAAAATTAGGGAACGGAGCCTTAAACTAAGATCGATGATTTTTTGAACAATTATATGGACTAAGCAAAACCTTTAATTAAATGATAATTATAACAAAATCCAGTGAATCATGAATTAGCCAAAAACTAGAAATTTCTTAACCCTCTCCAAATGCTCTCCACGGGTATTAAGAGTAAAAGTTGAGGTTTAATAAACTTTTTGGAGATCTGGGATGAGCCCCTGTCTAATCAAGCTGAGTTGCGGAATGATTTTTAAAACTGTTCCGGGATAAAGCCTGAAAAGAAACAAAAAATGAATAGATGAAAAGGGCTAGCTTCTTCTGAAAAGATTATCATGTTCAAAAACTATACGTGTTAAATAGATATAATTCTTGAGCAACAGCATATAATTAGGCTCCATTAGATAAACCAATCGCGGACATTGGAGCCGACCTCGGGGCTTCCCATATGCTCTACTGGTTTGAGCTTTAGTGTATGATGGAGAATTCCTATCTCAACAACTCATGCCAGTCAAAGAAGTTAAAAAGTTAGATTTGTTCAGGATTTTGATTTTTCAGTCTTAGGTGAGCGTCAACATGAACTTCTTATACACGTTCTAGGAAGTTTCTAGCCTTGGAACGAGTGGACTAATATCTTCTGATCCACACACACAGAACAAAAACGATGGAAGCTATTGAGAGCATCGCTAGTGCGATCACTGCTACTCTGGTTACTCCATCACTACGAGAGGCTGCCGATTTTTGGGGGTTCAATGATGAACTCAGGGTGCTCTGGGAAGAAGTCTCCACGATTCAGGCTGTACTGAGCGATGCAGAAGAGAAATACCACCTGTATTCCCCTGTCCGAGCTTGGGTCTATGCCCTGAAAGAAGCTTTCTACGAAGCGCAGGACGTGCTTGAAGAGTTCAACATAGAAGCTACGCGGCGAGAACCGAGAGGCCGCAATGAAATGATCACGGAGGTAAGGACATTTTTCTCAAGTTCAAATCAGCTCGCTTTTCAATTGAAGATGAGTAACAAAATAAGGGCAGCGAGGGAGAGAATCCAAGCCATTGTGCATGATAGGAACTTCCCACTGGACAAGCACCACGTTGTGGATTCGCAAATGGAAAGACTGCGGAGGAAGAGAGAAGAGACGCATTCTTTTGTTCGTGAGAGTGGCATTATAGGGAGAGATGATGATAAGAAGAAGGTCAAGGATTTTTTACTGGATTCAAACGTGAAAGAGGACGTTTCCATTCTTCCAATAGTTGGTATTGGGGGGCTTGGAAAAACAGCTGTTGCTCTGTGTGTGTATAATGATGAGATGGTTAGTAAACAGTTTAACTTGAAAATGTGGGTTTGCGTCTCTGATAACTTCGACATGAAACAAATACTGAAAGATATGATAGCTTGTGCAAAGAAGAAAGAACCAACCGAGGTTGCGATGGATTGGTTGCAAAGTGAACTGAGGGGAGAGATTGATGGAAAGACATACCTCTTGGTTTTAGATGATTTGTGGAATGCAGAACAGGAAACATGGTCGCGCTCGAAAACTTTATTGTTGGGAGGTGCTAGAGGAAGCAAGATCCTTGTAACTACACGCCTTCCCTTGGTTGCAAAGATCACCGGTACTACTGCGCCTCATTATCTTCAAGGCTTATCTGAAGATGCATCTCTTAATTTATTGCTCCAAATGACTCGTGTGAAAAAAGAGGAGATAGCAGACCCAGCCATGCTAGCAAACGGCAGAAAGATAGTTCAAAAATGCTCTGGGGTTCCATTGGTTCTTCGTGTTGTTGGGAGTATATTATTTCTTACGGAAACAAGTGAATGGGCACATTTTTTGGAAGATGAGCTCCCACAAGTGTTCGAACGTGAAGATAGCATAATGAGTGTTCTTAGGCTGAGTTATGACCGTCTTCCTTCACATTTGAAACAATGTTTCGCATTTTGTTCATTGTTTCCCAAAGATTATGAGATAAAGAAGCAGACTTTGATCAATCTTTGGGTGGCAGGAGGATTTATCCAACCATCAATGAGAAGTCAGCATCTAGAAGACATTGCTCATGGATATTTCATGGATCTACTTTGGAAGAACTTCTTCGAAGATTTTCGAAAAGATTCAGACACAAACAAGGAGATTTGTAAGATGCCTGCTTTAATGCATGATCTAGCCTGCAAAGTTGCAGGGTCTGAGTGTTGGAAGGCAGGGGATGACCCAAACTCCATACTTGAAGCAACTCGTCATATATCTCATGGTTTAATTTCCAATTTGATGTGTGAACTACCGATGAACTCACGCTTGAAAGCAAGTTCAATGAGAACAATTCTTTCTGTGCCTACATATCGTGAGATGGAACAAAGGAAACTAACAAGTGAAGCAGATATATGCCAGCTCATTCAAAGTTTCAAGAGGTTGCGCATCTTCGATCTGCATGCAGCAATTGTCAAGAAGGTGCCAAGGTCCATTTGTAAGTTGACGCATCTCACGTATCTCGATCTCTCTCACAATGATGAACTCAAAAGGCTTCCTAACTCCATTACGAGATTGCATAATTTGCAAACACTTAATCTTCAAGGTTGTTCTGCCCTTGAAGAATTGCCACGGGATATCGGGAAGTTGGTCAACCTTCGGAATTTAGACATAGATCATTGTTATAGCCTTAGTTATGTGCCACATGGACTAGAGCACTTGAGTTCTCTGAATAGGCTAACACGTTTCATTTTACCCAAAGGTAAAGCTCTTGCTAAGAGTTATAGTAGACTTGGGGAGCTAAAAGGGCTTAATGACCTCAGTGGAAGCCTTAGCATAGAAAATTTGGGACACTCAAGAGACGCATTAGAAGAATCCAGGGAGGCCAACTTGGCAGGGAAGCGTTCTCTGGAGTCTTTGATACTTGGATGGCACTATCTCGATATTCATGATGCAGAAATTACAGATGAAGCTCTGTTGGAGGAATTGAGGCCGCACTCAAATTTGCAGCAGTTGACGATCAGCGGATACGAAGGAAAGAGCTTTCCAAGTTGGATGATGGATAACCGTGTGGATTCCTTGCCAAATTTAGTCGAGGTACGCTTGCTGAGATGTGGAAGAATAGAACATATCTCTCAACTGGGCCAACTATCTCACCTCAAGTCTTTGGAGCTTTGGGGACTCACTGAATTGGAAGACATTGAGTCAGATCAATCCCCCACTTCAACAACGCCATTTCCTAGTCTGTTGAAATTAGAGATCCGTTACTGTAAAAAATTGAAAGCCATGCCACAAACTCCACATCTTGAGGAATTGAGTTTGAGGGAGGTTAACCTCGACTTTTTTACACAGATGATTGGCCTTAATAAGTTGAAGAGTCTGGATATATCGCAGATGGAGTCTCTGAAATGTATGCCTGAGGAGTGTTTGCAAAGTCTCTCTTCACTTGAACGTCTTCAAATCAGTGAATGTCCTCAGTTAACTTCTCTGTCAGGCAGTATGCGACATCTGTTGAAACTAATGGATCTGTCTGTTTCCAATTGTGAGAAGCTTGATTTATCCAAAGACGGCATCTTAGATTTGCAAGGACTTGAGAAACTCCGGTCCGTGGACATCCTTGGTGTTCCCAAGCTAGCATCTCTCCCACAGTGGCTTCTACCGGTCAACAATCTGGAGCATCTTTCTATCAAGAAGTGCTTAAATCTGAAGGATTTACCAGAGCAGATCGAGGGCCTTCAATCACTTCAAAAGCTTGAAATCATCCGGTGTCCCTCATTGACATCAGTACCTGAAGGAATGCTCAGGCTTCCATCCCTTACTAGCCTAAGAATCGCAGGTTGCCCAGAATTGGAGGAGAGGTTGAAAAACTTTGCAAGGGCGCACCCGGACAGGATTAAGGGTGGCATACGCATGGATTACGAGCTCGAATACTATGAACGCCACTTATGATTAGAAATTCTCCTCTTCTCTTTCTCTAGGTACGTGGACCACTTTTTCCCTGTATTTACATGACCAATTATTTTCCGATTATTATTTCGTACTTGATACAATTGGGGGACGTGGACAGATTAGTGAAAAGTTTGGACTCAATCTTTGGATGCAGGTATTTACAGGGCGTGGAAACATTGACACGGATGTCGCTGTTCCTTCAGGATGGCCCTCAATGGGATGCCCCTAAACTCGGTGCTTGCTTTATTCCCAGAAGTACGAGAAAAACAAAGAAAATTCATACGTCTTCTCATCCAACTCCGAGCTCATTAATTCTGGCTCGTGACTCATGCTGTAAATATAGTGTGAACTCTGCATATTTGATTTCACAAGGAGTGCAATGCCTGCACAGTCCGATGATTTGGAAGCTTGCAAGGAAAACTTTCACAGACGAAATGAAGAACTGTTTATTTGGAGAACCGCTTCTGGTTTGCTTCCCTCAGAAATTTCTTTATCGCAATGTGTTCACGTCGAATCAATAACTTTTCATCAATTGCGTATGGAATACTGGGAACCAGATTTCTGTTTCCCTAATGTTTCGTCATTCCTATTCGTTCATTTTCAGACCTGGAGATCGATCAAGCTCAGCGGTACACTGGGGGGCCTCGTTCTGATTGGAAGAGCAGCCTTAGTTTTTCCCATCTTACTCTTATCCAACTTGGCTGGTAAGTCAAAGTACGAAGAGATTGGTTTGGGACAGCAGGTTGGAGATTATAATTTTCTTGTGGAAATTCCTGCATACGAGGTAGTCAGCATGACGGATTTTCCTAATTTAACTCTGATATGTTCAGGTCACAATTTGGTTGGCTGGGCTTATGCGTGGCGCTGTCTCCATGGCACTCGCTTGTAACCGGGTAAGACGATCGGATGATGTGCATTCCAGGAGACTTTCCACAGGCAAATTCCATGAGATTCATTCTATTCCTGGCAAATACAATGAATGTGGCTGCCAGCGATGCCTTTACTTAGAGGCTTTACTATGTTTCTCCGCCTTAATCTGACGCATATGCTTGCTCTGAGTCTGAAGTTCATTTTCTTTGCGTGCAGTTAATGTGTTTATGATCTCAAGAACCATCACAGTCGTTCTGTCAGGTAAGATGGCGTTTAACATGCCGAGTCTAATTGGTGGCATTACATGTAGCTTGTTCCTCAAGGTATCGTTCTTCATTACAGGTGTTTGTCTGGACTGTTGACGAACCCTCCAGTGATAATCTTGCTTTCTTCGACCAAATACTTTGCCAGCACGAAATCTTCCAAGCCATCAAGTCCGCAATCCTCACGCAGCGACTGCTCAGTGACGGACGCAATGTGGAGTCTCACCAGAATGGCAAAAGCATACTCCCGACCAAGCAGTTCGTGCAAGCACCTAACCACGCCTTCTCCCACGGTGCAGCAGCATTTTACTCATCGCAGCTACTTTGGATTTTTGTGGCGGAGAAATCTGACTTCTTCCCTTTGTTTCTCTCTTATGTTGTTTCCTTCTTTGGTCTTTTGTTTCCTTCTTTCGTCTTGGGCTTGTATTAAGAGAGTGAATGGCTTTTGTAATCTCCCCTTACGGGATTATATCTGAATATCTGAAAGTTATTGCTTCATCAACAGCTTCTGATTTCCTTCCGAACCGTCGAACTTTTAAAGCTGTCAGTTTTTATATGCATTGACATCTTCCAAGCGGGCGTCACTTTTAAGTATCAATTCTAGTTAGTAGTTAGGGAGTGAAGGAGGACAAATTTTTGTCAAGATTTATCAATGAATTCTCCTTGCACTAGGGAGATTTTCCTGGTAACCTGACTACAACCATCACTTTGAGGACAAGATTGCAAGCGGTTGATGTTTATGGGTGCTTACGGAGTCATATTTGAACTTCTCATAATTAGAGTCTAAGGCTCCATTCGTTTCACGGAAAACATGATGCTTCCGGAAAATATTTTTAGAAACTCATTTTCTAGGAAAATAACAATATTTTCCGATGTTTAGCTGAAACTTGAAAATGAATACGGAAAATCTGTTCTGATTTTCCTCCTTGCACACATTCTGATCATATTTATTTTGTTCTTTTAATTTGAATTCTCATTTTTCTTAAGTTTTGTTTTTCTTTTCATTTCTTTTTTCCTTTTTCTTCTTTTCTTTCTTTTTCTTGTCCTCAAATAGTCGCCGGCCATGGCGTCACCCGACGAGCGACCACAGGCGGCTTTCGAGCTTGCCGGCCTCTAACGACGCTCAAGCTTACCTATGGCCGATCGCCAGCCTTCGCCGTGACTAGCGATCGGCCAAAGAAGAAGAAAAAAGAAACATAAAACATAAACAAAAATTGAAAATGAATTAAAAAGAATTAAAAATTCAAATTGAAAAAGAAAAAGAAAATAATTAAAATGAATGGTGAAAGAAAGAGAAAAAGGAAATCATTTTCCCCACTTTTTAATGTGTTTTTTCTTTGATGGAAAAAGTTTTCCTTAAGTTGTTTATCTTCCCTAAACTGAATGCCAAAAAATTTGAAAAATATTTTCCTAAAAGTTGTTTTTCGCAAAACGAATGGAACCTAAGAGAATGTCTTAAAGAAGGAATGTTGCTTGACCATATTTTAAGTGGAACCGTGGCATCCCAAATTACATTCAACTACACGAAGGAACAATGCAATTATAACCTTTCATGACCCATTTTTCAATTTCCTAAGACACTGGAGTTTCTTTACTTCTGTGCTTGCCTCAGATAACTCAATAAGCATAGGAGATTTTTTCACATTTCTCTTTTGGGTAGTGATTTTATATGATGACTTTATCAAATGAAGAGGCCCGGTTAGTACACTGCAATGGGGTAATCAAAATATGATGAGAAGAATTGCAATAAATAACGAGGAATCAAATAGGAATCGATTTAAGATTACTAGATTTAATGACACATCGAAACCGAAGTGCGCCTTCTTCGTGCATGAATTTTATAATTTGCAAATTCATATACATAATAGCAAATTAGATGAGTGTTGTTATCAGATTAAACTTCCATAAAAAATTTACCGAGTCTACCGTTTCAATTAACTCATTACCATTGATTCTCACCTTGTCCATGTTAATGAGAATGCAGTAATGCAATAATTTCCCATCTCCATTCGACTCCAATCTCCCCCATTAACCAAATAGTATTGAGGAAGACAATGGAGCTTTTTTATACACGTTCAACTAGCTTCCTCAGATGGCCAAACATGCCCATACAGCAAAGATAAAACTAATAGTGTCCTATGGCATGAAAAATGCTTTCCAGTGTTTTCTACTGTGTGACATGAATATCATACTATAGTTTCCGACTAATCTGAAAGTTTTAGTTTTTAGCAATATGAAATTGACATTTGGCAATCTATTTAGATGCCGTATGTGAATTCGACCATCATAAAAGAGCCATTGTGAGACCTTAGTCGGGATGGAAGTCAAGACAAATAAGAACCAAAGACAATCTAACACCAAAAAAAAAAAAAATCATCAATTTTTGGCTCCAAAAACACTGAAAAATCCTAAAGTGGCAGAATATAGAGTATTCTAAGTGTCATAATCTAGATACATTAAAAAAAAAACCCAAATAATGTCCCATTATTATCATGGTAATTTATACTTATTCATGAAAAGCAAAGTAATAGATTTGCAATATCTGAAACTTAAGGAAAAATTCCGGAAATGCTGATACAAACATACCATACACAAGAAATCGGAAAACGAAAGAAGTTTTACTCGCATTTCAAGTTTGAAAAAAAAGTATTATTAGTAAAATTTAAATCAGCTCCACTTATGGAAGAGTAACACGTGTACTTGTAGCGTCTAGGGATTACATGATTGAATTCCGCCGCACATCAACTATTTAAGGTTCACCGTGCAAATAAAATCTCTTATAAATATTATTTGATTTATGAAAACAATATCAATATGTCAGAATGAATAATACAATAGAAACAATCCCGGTTGACGTTAAAAGGGAAAAAGATACATGGTCGTTATTTTATTGACAAGTTACTTAACAGAGAACAAGATTTGAGAGCTTTAGCATTTTGGAATAGGTAATGACAATAGGCAAGCCAGTTAAAAAATAATGACACAAAAGTTTACTAATTAAAAGACGACAACATTGTTAATTTTGCCCAAAAAAAAAAAAAAAAACTCCAAAACTGACAGAATATGGTATTTCGAATCGTCCTACATGTTATCCCATCTTGAGAAACAAAGAAGAATATCCACAATTTACGCACTTTAAGAAATAATTTCTGATAACACGTATGCAAATTTATTAGGCGGAAATCGGGTTAATAGTAGCATTTAATTTACAAGTTTCAATCAAGCATTACAAGTAAGACTTCGACCAGTTCACGGTGTAAAAGAAATTGCACGTCACTATTGGAGGAGTAACACATGCACTTGAAGTTGTTTAGTGATTACATCTGATATGTGACGAAATAAAGGGACTGAATTTGCACATTCATGAAGTATGAGGATCAAAATTGTTATTTCCTTATAAGCTGGGACTTTTAGGCGCATATTTAGTCCATATTTAAATTCTGTCCTTAACTTGCCACCGGAGATAAGTTGAGGGGACTAAATGTGCACGAAATATGGTACAAGTGCCAAAAATGAATTTTGAGTAATAGTATGATGATGAAGGATGTAATTTCTCCAAAAATTATCTTCTATAATATGATGAAGATTAATACGGGGATTGCGCTCATGAGAAATTAGAAATAACGCTCGATAAAAATTATAATCAGCATTCGTAACAGTGAGGTTTTATCCATAGCTTGATCTTTCGACTCCGATTCTTGAATCTTGACCTTTTCCTGCGATTCTATCTTGCTCATATCTTCTCCAACATAAAAATCTCTAGATTAAGACCCACCTTAAACGAGACTGAAGGAGAGAGAAACTGAATCATGATCGGACCATGGCAGAGAGTGATCGGACAATCAAAGGAGCTCTTGCCGGTTGAAGTGTTTGTACGTCGGCACGGAGGTGCGGCGGAAAGAGAGAATAATGTTAGAGAAATATGAAAATCATGAGCTTTTTCATTTTCAAAATTGAGAGGGAAAATGCTTAAAGAGATATATGTGCAAACTTTAGGGACCAAATAGCAAAGTAGTTTTAGGTGATATATGGAAGAATTCTAGTTCTAGAAAGCTAGCAGCTATTTGGATACTTAGCAAATGCTGGAATTGAGGTTTTAATTTTATATGCAAATTACATAGCTTTAATTCGGTCTAAGCTTCTACGCGCAAGTGTCCGCCTAATCGTGTTTGCACAAAGTGCAAGTCATCGTTAGTTTTCTGTTGTCTTTCCCCCCTCCCCTCTTTAGTGTTTCTTTTCCTTTTTTCTTAAACCTAAATTTGAAAAGATACATAAAAAATCTAGACATAATTCTAACGGAAAAATGCAATTCGGTCAAAGTTAGAAAATTCGGGATCCAAGACCCTCGATCATGGCAGGACTCATTTCTTGGCAAAACTTATATTAATGTCCTCGTACTCTAATTACTTTTAAGTATTAATTTAGCTTAGGCACGTAGAGTTAGGCCTTTAGATTTCAAATTCTCATAAAAATATACAAATGTTGACTTTTTTATCGAACCGAAGAGTCTTGAACCTTGACCCCAAAAAAAATTAGAATTTTGTTAGCTTGAAATCTTTCATTTAGACAATTAATTTAGGGACAATGAGAATGAGAAACCTCGGATCCGATTAAAACAGCTTCAGCTTATGGAGCCTCACGAGTCGATTGACCATTCAAAGCAAGATACTTGGTACCGTAGGAATTTTTTGTTTGTTTTTGGTCTACTTGAAATCACACCCAAAGAGATTGCATTGCTTGGCGAGACAGCATAAAGAAGAAACCCTCACCTTTTGGGGGCTTATTTTTCCACCGGTGGACAAAATTGACGGTAGGTGTGAGCATAATTTCAGAGTAAAATCGAGAATCGAAAAACCAAACCATCGGTTATAGGTTTTGATGAGTCGGGGTCCGATTCCCAATTTCATTTTTCTAGGAATCACTGGTTTCGGATCCAGTTCTTGATTCCCGATGGAACGGGAACCAGCACCAAAAAATTACCACTTCCTGAAATAAGATGCCCGTGTGAATAATATAAAGAATGAATGAAGTCAAGGCACGCTACGTTTCTGTCATCAGCATGAGAATAAAAGCAAGTTAGTTCCCCACATTCCACTTAATGTGGCACAACGAACATGATTCAATTTTCTGAGTCAACACAGGTGCATTGAAGGGTTCCATGCCTTCTTATTCGTATTGAAAACGAGTGAACCTTTCTATTTTAGGAAAATTAAAAAAATCCCCTTTAAATTCGACATAACGCCGCAATGCCATTACGAGATTCTTTCCATTGAATCAAAACAAAAATAGCATTTTGTCCTTATTTTCTAGGTCTGACAAGTCTAAGCCAAGCAATGTAAGCCACATCGTTGTAATCATTCGACTAAATGAAGAGGTTTCCTTAGTGATTTGCCCCCAAATAGAATAAATTCCTTTGTGTAATTTTTTTTTTTTTTTTTTTGTCTATCTAATGAAGAGATTGTCACCGGTAAATAGAATCTATGGGTTGAAGTGGAATATATATAATTATTTCAGTGTAATTGATAGTAATTTTACTTTAAAACTACTATTAAGTGATTAACTATATTCGTTGCTTCATTTGATAGAATTTGAAAAAAAAAATCACGGAAGATTGATGACTAACTAAGTTCTATAATTTAGATTTTATGTCAAGTGTTTTGAACTTGTTAATGTTTAGTTTATTTTATGTGTTTATCTTTTATGAATTGTTATTTAATTTATTTTACGTTTCATATTTCATGGATTGTTGCTGTTGACAAATGAGAAACTTTTATTTTTGTCGTTATGTTCGTTTAACTAAGAAAAAAGAGAAATTGATAGGTTCCTAGCAACCGACCTTGGAACTTGTAAAACAATTTTGTTACTCAACCAACCGTCGGGAAAAGCAAATACAGGGTGGGTTTCAAGTTTCAAGGTATACAAAATAAATTTTAGGTTCCAAAAAATAAAGAAATGAGTAGGTTCCAAGTGACTTGAAACCCAAATCCGCCCAGCCTAAGTGAGGGAAGAAGAAGAGGGGAAAAAATCCCTCTTTTACCAGAAGGGTTTTTTTACGTTCCTCAATAATATTTGCTAGGGTTAATACTTCGAAAGATCCTCAATCGGTATACTTATTATAAATTTACCTCGAACTATTTTTTTATCATAAAAAATCACAAACTAGTACATATTTACCTCAAATTATTTTTTTGACCACTAAAAATCCTAAATTGATACACTTGTGGTAATTTTACCCCAAACCGGTACACTCGTGATAAATTTATCTTATGTTAATTTTCATTAAATTTCACCGTTAAATTGCTGAGTTAGATGACACATGGCGGTTGATGGGTATACTCATTTGGAGTTTTACCTTTTGTTTATCATAAGTGTATCAATTTGAGAATTTTCGTAGTATTAACTCAATTTAACGGAAACTAACAGAGGGTAAATTTATCACAAGTGTATAGGTTTGGGGTAAAAGTGTTACAGGTATACCAATTTAGTGTTTTTTATGATAAAAAAATAGTTTAAGGTGTACCAGTTTAGAGTTTTTTGTGATTGAAAAAATATTTTAAGGTAAATTTATCATAGATATATCAATTTAAATTTTTCATGGTATTAACCTGTTTGTTAAGCTCTATTCTTCGACTGGGAGACTCAAACGGCCACGTTCTCAGCTGAGAACTTGACACCGGCACCAATCTTCATAGGCAAAGCATATCAAGATTTTCTCTTGTGACCAAGAGCTCCTAACCTGTCGGGCTTTTCCACCACCACGTGGATTTCCTCTGTTCACCGCTATTCCACGGCCGAGAAGCGTGAAATGTTGGGATCTCGTTTAAAGTTCACCGGCGAATGTTGATTTCGGTTACCAACGATTGCCCGAACTTTGATCGTCAATCCATTTGACGGGCATTGCTTCATCTCGCCTCGCCAACAAGGTAATTTCATTCCCCTCTTTCCTACCCTGTTTTGGAAAGAAGTGTGACTGAATCACGTTCATGTGACTCATGTGAAAATCAGTATAAGATCCAGGCCGTAATTTATTGATTTCTAACAGGGTTGCGGTTCTGACACCGAACTCAAATGAAAAAACATAGCTCTGATTTCATGACCAGATTCAATGTCCACGCAAATTGTTTGTCGAAATGCTTCTTAGATACAACTCTGAAATAGTTCATATTTTTACACAATCTAAGGACGTCTCAATGCAGAAGAATCATTTTATTAACACATAGACTCGATTCCATTCGTATTTTTGTCATTGTTGAAATCGAAATCTAAACATATCTTCATTGTGTTCTCTCATCGGTTGTTGTTGTGTTTGCTGCGTTGGGTTTTCCTTTGGCGATTACCCATGAGAAAAATGGTGTGGAATCAAGCCTGCTCTCAAGAACATCCCTACACCGAGGTGCGTCGATCATCTTTTTTGCATTCCTGTGTTTCGTGGCTATGAATGGCGAATGGCCAGCAATGAAAATTGAGGAGTTAGTTCAATGAGTGGAGCTGTTTAGTAAAACCGAATGACAATGGTGCTCGATGGAGACTGATTAGGTGAGTTTGGTGACGAACCGAGGAGGGGAAGAGCGGATACGTCCATGGAAAAGAAATAGATTAACGAGCAATAAATAAACAAAAGAGAAAAGAAAAAAGAGGGAACTAGTAAGTCTTCTTTGCGTGCGCGGCCCGCGTTCTCGCGAAGCCTGTTCCTGATCTTAAAAGCAGACTGGGCTCAAGGGGCCCAGCCCTTGTCCCTCGTTTTCTTGAATATAAAAGTCATTAAAACAATATGAAAGCATTAGAAACTAGTTAAAAATAGAAGATTAAAAATACTATAGGTAGATATAATTTGAAAACAAAAAGTACCAGTAAATAGTTTAGGAAAAGGGTCTGATTAGGTTGTGAGATTTTAACATTAGATTTAGCTTAGTTTCTTTTTAATTAGCATATATATAGTTTAGAAATTTTAGCGAATTATCTTTGATATGAGTTCAATCTGGCTCCGTATGTTTCACGGAAAATGACTTCGAAGAAAATGTTTTTCGAAATTTTCCGGCGTTTGGTTCGCAGAAAATAAGCTAGTCTAAGAAAGATGTTTCCTCACTTTTAAAGGGATATTTTTTTTCATGAATGGAAAATGTTTTCTTAGACTCGCTTATTTTCCGCAAATCAAAGAGGAAAATATTTTCCTCAACTTTTTTTCCTCCTCTCTTTCACACTTTCATTTTTTTATAATTATTCTTTTACTTTCTTTTTCATTTGTTATTTATTTTTTTAGTTTTAATTTTTTTTCTTTTCTTTTTTTCGCTTCTCCTTCTTCCTCCTCCTTTCTCCTTCCTCCGCCCGTTGCTCCTTCCTTCTTTCTCCTCCTTCGTTGACTACGGATCTCGACCATCAGCCATGACGTAGGCTAGCGAGCTCGAGGCTCGACCGATCCCGGTAATATTGGGCTCACCCAAGGCGGGCGAGCTCCAAGAACATGGGTGTGACGACCCCATGACCCGACCCCGTTATTTTCTTCTTTATACATCTAATTTGCTAATTCAATTACCAAGGGTCTCTCTCTTCTTAAAATTGCCTAAGGACCCTTAGGTATTAGTTCCATAAATTTCTTAACTATAAGATGCTTTACTTAATTCTAGTTTATGTTCCTTATTTTTTGTCAACCTTTATTCTTAAATGTAGTGGACTAATTACCCCAGTTACTTAGCGGACATGGTAACTTCCAAGACATTTATAAACATTCTTAATATTATATAAGGTGGGCATCACATACCATTAGTACATTGCCTAATACTCGTCGTACTAAGCTTAGCTTTCCTATTCTATTTTACAACCAAAAATCTAGGAAAGCTGGTCATGCCAAACTTCCTCTTTTATCCACAACACTTTATCTCCCAACCTATCTTACAAGCCAAAATCGATTGGAAGCTATCTGAACATCCATCCATCTCACTAATCCATTAGATTAACTATTTACAAGGAACAGAATGACCCTACTTTCTCATCATGATTCAATTTAGGATGTTGCACCACCTTAAGGTCCCGATGGACCATGGATATTGAGGTTTCGCAAAGGACCCCTCATCATCCCATCTCACGTTTGCTTATGCCATGAGACGAACTCAACGGGTATTTGATGTTCCAACCCCACATCGATCCATACGATCGCAGTGATGCGGACATAAATAGTGCTAGTGTCCACATTAATTATAGTTCGGCGAAGGTGGGTCATACAAGTGGGGTATCCAAACTATAGCTCTCGGGGAAATTCCATTTTTCTCACCTAAAAAATAATGGGGTGAGCCAATAGCCTAGTAAATGAAATTTCTAAGTCTAAGACAGGAACATTGGAATAATACTCAACTTAGCAATGTAAAAACATTTTGCATGAAGCTATCTTGTAATCCATTTCAAGAACATGCCATGCTTCATCCATCATATCTATTTCACGTAAAAGTAGATGCAACAATGCATTTACTTTTCTTTTCACTTTTTGGGCATCTTTTTTCTCGAGGTTATATCGAGGCTTCCGGTACCTGGTAATGTTAGCACTTTACGTGTTTGACGGCACATGAATTCAATCACTTGATAATGATAAACGGCGTATATGCCATCTCCTTAACTAAACTTTTAGTGGATGACGATGCTTGCTTTTACGTTGTCGCGAGCAACGGCTACTTCAAAATACGTCGTTTACCCGCAAGCCCCTACCCCATAGTTTCTCGAGTTAATGGAGGGGCATCGATGTCTTTTAATGTCATCCACAAACTTGCACACACATGCTCCGATTATTATCTTTTCTCATTGCTAGCGTGCAAGATTTAAACGGCGAAACGAAGGTAGGACAGGGGTATAATCGAATTGTTTCCAATTTGACAAACCATTCCGGCGGGGCTTGAATCGAATCGGCCATTTGAACCACCAAAAATCGGGCCTATCAGCCTTTGTTTGAGTCCGGTCGGGCTAAACCGAATCGGTCTAGTTTGGAACCATTCCAGACCGACCTGATTTTGCCCAACAAAATTGAGCCGATTCTGTTCGGGTCGGGTTGGACCCATTCCGCACCCGACCAGGTCTAGGATCGGTCCATTCCCGGTTTGATTAGCCTTGGCGATTCCCACTCCGCCTTCAATTGTTCCTCGCTCGGCGTTCTCGGCTTTCCCTATGCAAGTTTAACAAAAACAACATGTCATTATTGCCATGAAACTCATATACGAATGCAATCATACAATAATGCAATACTAAATAAAATAATAAAATGGACATTATCGTATTAGATCTAGAAATCTCATTAATGGAAAATTGTTTGAGGTGCCTTGGTGATAATGAAAGGAATCAAGCATATTAGCCTGTATGAACTTCAAGGTGAAATAGTGACAAAATTCGCTGCGGAGACGCCGGATGCATCCGTTTGAGGGTCCGAATTATGGCATATGCATTAAGGGCACATTAGCGAAAGAAGCCTAAAGATTTTAAGTGAAAGAAATTTATTGTGTGGTTATATTGTCGACAGATTGAATGTATGCAAGTGCTGTGATTTAGATCAACGGCAAAAAGTGTAGTTTAGTGCGACTATCGGAGAAACCACGAAAATTGCAGAATTACTTCACTTAGATGTTTACAAGTTGTCGCGGTTTCCCGCAAGGAAGAGCATCCGATTTATACTAACAGTTGTTGACGACTACTCGATGAGGACCCGGGTGTTTGCGCTTAGGCACAAGTTTGATGCTATTGTCGGGATCGGACAGTTGAAACCTTTGATCGAAAAGGAGATTGATAAAAAGATCAAGCATGTGCGGATCGACAAAAGCATGGAGTTTTGCTCGGAGTCGTTAAATGAATTCTGCATGAATGAAGGCGTAGTGAGACACCGTACTAGTTCTAATAAACCACATGTTGCGGAATTGATGAGCAGAACAATATTAGAGACGGCCCATAAAATGCTCTCTAGTGCTGGCATGGCTAGGAGATTCCTAGCGGATGCGATTAGTACGACAAGCTACCCGGTAAATAGATCCCCATCGATTGCGATTGAATGTCGAATTCCCAAAAAAGTGTGGTCAGGTAACATTGCTGATTATTCTGTTCTTAGAATATTTGGTTGCCCATGTTATATTCAAGTTAGTGATGGTAAGCTCGATGAAAGGGTAAGAAAGTATATATTCCTAGGCTACGCACGAGGTGAGCGATGTTATCGGTTGTGGTGCCCGAAATTAAACTTATCTATTATCAACAGAGAAGTTACGTTTGATGAGTCTCCGTTACTTTTAGCTAGGAGTGATTATAGCAGTGTTCATACGGATCCGAACGATGTTCAGCTTGAGGTGGAGTTACAACCGGAAACTCTTGAGGTAGCGAATACTAGCGTAGTAATCGATACAGACGGTGCTTATTACGAGGTAGAGCCTATAGAGTCAACAGCTATTGTAACCGCTGATATAGACAATGTACGTATTCAATCTTTTGACAAATATGAATGCAATAATGGTTTTGCTTTATCTGTAGTTGAGAAGGTTACGTCAGAAAGTCCTTATGAAGTAATTAAAGGTGCATGTGGAGTTGGTGTTTTGATGAGGTCCATTGTTAGAGCGAAGTTCAAGTGTGACTTGGACTTGGAAAATATCTGTGGTGGTTGAGCCCATCGGGGCTGTTGGGAGAGTAGTAGCGATGATGGTCAAATATTTAGTGAAGCAATTGTGACATGGCTCAAACATCAAGCCAATGTGGAGATTGTTAAAATATATCTCGAGTTTTAGCCCATGAAGGAAACCTAATGCGAGATAATGCCTAAAGAACCCAATTAATTAAGGAACAATCCAAAAGTTGGAGGTTCTAGATGCTCGATATCAAGTAAAGCAAAGCGCGTGGATTTCCTTTTACGAATTGGAGTCGGTTTCTTCTTTCCACTTTGGAGTGCAATCTAATTATGGACTTTGACCGTGAATACAAAGTTTCAAAATTTGAAAAAAAAAAAAAAAGGAAAACTGTGGATAAGCTCTATGGGTTAGAGATGAAAACAAATAAACAAGGAATATATTTCCTCGTTTGATTCGATGAAGGTTAAGAGAATAGATATATAAACTTCCTCTGCTCATGCTTTGGACTCGCGGTGGTTAATCCGACGAAGGCTTGAAGCGCTGTTCGATAAATGAGTGCTTGGCATGTTATTTTCGTGGAATTACTTCAATAACTTTGTGTTCTAGTCGAGAAATTCTTGCGGTAAGAATTTGTATTTTAATTCCTTTGTGAGATTGAGAGATTATTTGACTAGGAGTTGGGGCCTAAACACTATGTGCATTATTGGATGTAATTAGGGCTTGGAAAACACCGAGAGTGTTTGACTGATTTAAGTGTGGTCTGCAATCTTCGTGCATCGCTTGATATATAGTGAAATTAGTTGCTGCTCTCACCGTGAACGCTGGTCTCTACGACGTAACCACGTATATTAGGTGTCCGATTTATTTTCTTGTTCTGTTTATTTTATCGTTCGATCATTTGGTTTCGCGCAACGTGTATGGCTTTCACAAGTTTACAATTTGAGCTTGAGCTTATCATAATGGCGCTCTCTCTCAATTTTCCTTTTTTGGCTTAGGAATTTCTTTCCAAATTAGCTTTTCCTTGCTCAAAGATAGTAGTGAGAGAAGCTTTGATTATATTAGCTTGTGAGATGATACAAATAAGGAGAGGGTCCCTACATATACAAAAACTCCTTCGATTACAGCCGTTGATTTATGTTCGATCTAATGGTGAAGATCCCACCTCCCTATCGGCCAATGAGAGTGTACCTCCCTATCGACCAATCAAATCACAAGGAACTCTCTAGAATAATACACATTTACAATATTGCCCGCCCCTCAAAATATTCTAGAAAATTCAAGAGAGATGTCCATTTGGATAGCACGGTCCTTCGAGCTAGTAAACCTCTAGACCGTGACACTAGCATAACAGCTGCCTTTACCTAGAATTCGTGGAGGTGGGATTTGACCCTCAAGTTTCTGTAAGAGATGTGCAATAGAAAGTGGTATCTTTTAAATTTATTTAAAGAAACAAATCAAAGTGATAAGAGTCAAGCGACAAATAATTTCTAAGAAATTGAAGTGCAACTTTTTAATGGACGATGAATATTGTTCAATCAAATAATAACAACCTCTATTATATTATAAATTTGGGTAATTTTAAGATTTTGAAGTCTATTACAAATACAAATGAGAAACTTTTTTTTTTCAATTTACAAATTGAAAAAGCAAGTGAGCTCCTAGTGTTGAAGCAAGAAGGATCCATCGATCAATCCCTTGATTTGATTGAGAAATTGATGTACTTGACATCAATTTCAATTGTTCATTGTGAAAATATTATTTTTAAAGAATTTTACTTTTAGAAAAACAATACTCGATCCTTTTTTCATGCAAATCCTATTAAGATAGATGTCGTTCTCGTTAGAGGTAAAGTGATTGATGAAGATAATGCAAACGACCAAAATGAGACTGATAATATGCTAGTGAAGATGCAATTGTAACACTGGTGAAAAGGGGATTAGTTAAGTAAACATGGTTTTTGATTTTAAAAAAAAATAGTCAACATGGTTATCCAACAATTGCGTGAATTCCTCCCCCTGAGTCTCAGGAGCCCAAAATGACAAAAGCCACTTTCAAACCAACTTCGGTCGATCACAAAGAATGAGATGCTATGTAAAGTACAATACCAACTTCATTAGTCTAAAAACAACATTTCTATTTTTTTTTAATTTGGAAATTCAATTAGTATCTCTAATAACAATAATATCTTTTTAGTGATACTATTTTTGTAATTCTCGTTAATTTATTTTAATTATTTTCAGAATATTATTGTGTTACTTAATTTCTTTTTCTTATGTAAAGGACCCCACTTATATAAATCCCAACTGAGATTTTCTGTACCTGATTTCTCATGTCAGCAAGCGTTATCGAGGTAATAGACACATGAAATGACACACCGGAACTTTAACAGCATTATTAGATGGAAACTTGAGATGGTTAACTTTGAGTACCGACTAAAAGCCAGTACAAACAACAATAAGTTAGTGAAAATTGGGATCCGACCAAAGTTTGTCATTGTAATAGGAACCGGCTCAATTTCTTTATTTAGCCGTATTCCCATCAACCAAATAGCGTCCAGAAAGACAATGGATCTTTCTACACATTCAAAGGGCTTCCTTCTCAATTACTACAATGCTTAGAGAGAAGTAGTACTTGTCTAGGATTGATTCTCGGAGAAAACTGAGCTCGAATTGCCCACGAAATGAGCTTGAACCAATCGTTCTTTTTGGTGGGTCACGCTTTTGGTGGGTCACGCGGCAAGAGGGGAAGAGCAAGAGCGAGATTGACAACAAGACGGGGCTGAGCAAAGGCCAAGGGACGCCCAAGGATCACCAACATCGAGCTAAAAGGTTGCCGGAGTCCTTGGGAGGAGGAGGAGGGCTCAGCAAATTCCATGAGGAAGAAGAGGAGAGAGAGCTTTGGTTTTTTTGGGGGGTGGGGGGTGGCGCGGTTCGTGCGAAAAGCAAGATGAGAGTGAGAGAGGAGAGAGAGGGAGTTATATATATATATATATATATATATATATATATATATATATATATATATATATATATATATATATATATATATATAGGGTTTCATGTGGGTTCGATTACGGGTCATGTGGCGTTTCAATTGTGCTCAAATTCCAGGACAAACTCAACCGGATCAAAACTCATGACATTGTCCAAAACTCAAACCATCGCACCAGACCACAAAACCATACTTTATTTAACTTTATATGATCCCTCATTTGTCACATAACTTCGTTACGAAACTCGTTTTACTTACTAATTAAACAGACGAAAATTTTGGCCTACACAAGATGTGAGACGCGTGAGATTTTTTCAGTGATTTTTTCAAAAAGTAAGAGAGAGAAAGAGAAGGGGAGACAAAGAGGGTAGAGAAAGAGAGAGGTGAGGCGCGTGTTAGAGATTTTTTTAAAAAGTAAAGAGAGAGCAGGGGAAAAGATGTGAGAGAGGAGGGGGAGCGTACAGATAGCAAAGGAGGAGCGTGCAAACCGCAGATCCAGTGATTTATTTTTCTTTTTTACTTTATTATTTATTGATTTTTCTAGGCTGATTGAGATCAAATTTTGGGAGTGCCCATGGTAGGATCTTTCTTTTTTATTATAAGAACTCTTTTTATAAATTCTCCATTTTATTAAAAAATTATAGAGATAATAATATATCATGCATATATAAAAATATATTTAATATATAATAAGTCTCAACGTGTCAAAAAAAATTATTTTTTAGAAATGACGTGTTAATGTGTCATGTTGCATCATGTTGCGTATTACATATCAGCATCGATTCTACTTAATTTATACTCGGGAGAAACCTCCCTTCATTTATTGTATGAGCCATCCTCCTGATAAGAAATGCATTAAATGCATATACTGCAAGTGGGCAAAGAATTCTTTCATTTATTGCTTTGTGCCACTGAAGCAAAGAAGTCGTCAGGCAGTCCCACGCGCATTGCTTTGCTTTTCAACTGAACTTGTGGCCACCCTGTTATTCTCATTTATGGTTTCTTTTCCTTTTGTCAAATATTGTGTGCCCCGATTTCAAAGAGTTGCTTTCTCTGTCTTCTTCTCCCCCCTTCCTTTCGCATGCAGATCATTTAATAGAGAGTCTGACCAGCATACACAATCGCAGGCGATCATAAAAGTCTAACTTAGACTTTATTTCTCGAGACAGACTTGCACGCTTTTGCGGAGACATATTTTAATAATTTTAAGTATTTTGAATACTTGGATGTTTATTTCTCGCACTTTCAATACACTAATTGTCCTTTCCCTCCCCAGTCCTTTCCCTCCTAGAGTGTTAGGACAACCCTCATGTCCATAACCAATTTAAAAGAACATTTGTATGAACACTTAGAAACTTTGAACGGCCTTAGGGATCATAATTGGTAAAATGTTGTTTTGACCAATAACCATATCAAGTTAGAGGTACCGAAAGAGTGCTAACTAGATTATTAGCGTAATCAAGTACCTGAAGTTAGTTAATCTCGGGTTGCGTGAGACAAAATTCTCGTGTCTCATTTTAGACTAGTGGCGGCTCCTAGAATTCCTTTAGTCTAAATCAAGACTTAAAATGAAACGCAATGTCGCACGAGGTATGGATTTGGAAGAATCCGCGCCTAATCAAGGGCTATTGGCCTACGTTTAGGAAAATACCTCTAAACCTTTTTTTTTCCCGAGGTGGAAAAAAAGAGTCGCGACAAGATTAATGAATGAAAAACCACAATATGCTTAAAACATGAAAAGAGTTGGACGAAAATTATGATATTGTTAATTATAAGCAAGAGGACAACAATCAATAATCAATACTAATTGCTAAATAATATTTCATTAAAAAACATTAGAACCCATGTAACGCCTGCAAATTCTACTGGTAATGAAAAAACAAAAAAAAAGACATTCACATAGGGATGGAAGAATGAAAATACAATATCCTGCAAAGTCCTGGTCTTCCTGAACTTATGGTTAATTTAGATGAAAAAATATGTAATTGTGGAAACTACAAATATTGAGGATATCCTCTTATTAGTATGAAAAAGCACCAGTGGACAAAAAGTATTTTATCTTAATTTGTATCTCTGATGTGCGGCATTGAAAGTCCTGGTCTTTGATTGATCTTTCCTGGACTTTATAGTTTTCTCTCTCCATTAGCCCAGCATCACTTTGCTTCACCATAACCATTGTTGTACTCTGGAGTGACTGATTCACCCATGGCCATCGGAGAGACCATTGTAGGTTCCCTCTTGCAGGTCCTGCTCGACAAGCTGTTTTCTTGGGGATTGGACGTTGTGCAACGAGAAGGAATCAGCACCGCCCAGCTCAATAAGTGGAAAAGGATGCTGGTCACAATCAATACAGTGCTGGATGATGCAGAGGACAAGCAATTGAGCGGTAACCGTCTAGTGAAGCTGTGGCTGGATGATGTTAGGGACCTGGCCTATGACTTGGAAGACTTGCTCGATGAGTTCGCGCTCGAAGCTGCTCAGGCCACGTTCAAGGCTGAATCCAGCAGCAGCAGAGGTCAGGTGAAAAGGAAGTTCCCTTTCTTTGGCCAAGATGAATCCTCTGGATCGAATCCGAACCTGCGGGCACTCGTGTCTGAAACCAAGGTACAGGAAATCGATGACCGGTTGGAAGAGATAGCCACCCGGAGGGCTTGTCTAAGCTTGAGAGAGACTGCTGAGGACAGATCCAACTACACCAACAGAAGGCTCCCCAGCACTTCTCTGCCAGAGCCTCAGTTTTTCGGTAGGGAAAAGGAAGAAGCGGAGATACTCGAACTATTGACCGGTGAAGCCGAAAATGATACCACACTGGGCATAGTTCCCATAGTTGGGATGGGTGGGGTTGGAAAGACGGCCTTGGCTCAAAGGCTTTTTGATAATGATAGAGTGATTAGATGTTTTGAGAGCAGAGCATGGGTATGTGTTTCAGATGTTTTTAATGTTCTCGACATAACAAAGAATATTTTGCAGTCGATCACTGGCTTATCTGGCGAGGGCAAAGATCTTAACTGGGTTCAAGTTAAGTTGAAGGATAGTTTATTGGGGAAGAAGTTTCTTGTAGTCTTAGACGATGTGTGGAATGAGAAGTACGGAGAGTGGACTACACTCTTGAAGCCATTTGAAGCGGGGGCTAAAGGAAGCAAGATCATCCTCACGACTCGCAACCTTTCTGTTGTTTCCATGACAGGAGCTTCGCCCTATCCTTTGGAGGTGTTGTCCCTTGATGATTGTACAAGATTATTAGCCTATCATGCTATTGGAGCAACAAATTTTGAGAGGCGCCCAGATCTTGAAATAATAGGCCAGAAAATGGCTGAAAAATGTAAAGGTTTACCTTTAGCAACGAAGATATTGGGCGGTCTCCTTCGTAATAAAGGGAATTCAGATGAATGGGAAGCCATCTTAAATAACAGGATGTGGGATCTACCGACGGAAGAAAATGGTGAGGTTCTCCCAGTTTTGAAATTAAGCTATGTCCATCTTCCTTCTTATTTGAAGAGATGTTTTGTTTATTTTGCAATATTTCCTAAGGATTACCAAATTGAGAGGGATGAGCTGGTACTCTTATGGATAGCAGAGGGCTTTTTAGATGGACGAAAAGCAAAGGAGAATATCTTGAGCTTAGGACGGAATCACTTCGATGAGTTAGTATCCAGATCATTTCTTCAACAATCGAGAGTTGACTCATCTAGATTTTCAATGCATGATCTTTTGAATGATCTAGCAAAGTCAATTGTGGGTGGGACATGCTTTAGCTCAGGGGAGTTTCAGCTGGTAGGTAATGAAGATGATGTGTCTCTTGAAAAAGCACGTTATGCATCCTTCATCACGTCGTGGTGTGTTACGTCAGAATCCTTGAGAATATATGATGCAATGAAGGTACTAAGAAGTTTAATCTTGCTGAATGTTGACCATAATCATGGACGATTCCATATGTCCAACAAGGTGCTGCATGACTTGCTAACAAAATTGAACTACTTGAGGGTGTTCTCCTTATGTCATTGTGACATCACAGAGGTACCGAATTGTATTGGTGGCATGAAACATTTGCGGTATCTCAACTTCTCATATACTAATATTGAAATGCTACCCGAGTCAATAGGCACCTTGGGCAAATTACAAGCTCTGATCTTAAGAGGTTGTCAAAAGCTTTCTATGTTGCCCGTAGGTATCACAAAGTTGGTCAGCTTACGGTTTCTCGACATTAGAGACACAAGGAGCCTAAAAGACATGCCATTGAGTATAAGTGATTTGAAGAATCTTATTATCTTGTCCAAGTTTGTGGTCGGAAATGAGAAAGGGTCACGGTTAAAGGAGTTAAAGAACTTGCCATATCTTCAAGGAGGATTACTCATATCAGAATTGCACAAGGTGGAAGAAGTAAGAGATGCTGATGATGCTAATTTGTTTGAAAAGCAAGGCCTTAGCAACTTATCCTTGCATTGGGCTGAAGACAATGGAAGTCTCCGGAACAATGAGCGCGAAGCACAGGTGCTTCAATCTCTACGACCCCACACTAATCTTGAAAATCTCAGTATCTTGTTCTATGGTGGTGCCACATTCCCTTCCTGGCTAGATGGTCCATCTTATTCTAAGATAGTCTCTTTATGCTTGCGTGGCTGTCCTAAGGTCCGATCGTTGCCATCACTTGGACAGCTACCTAAACTCGGAGAACTATCTCTTGAAGGTCTACATGCAGTAAGCATGATAGGCTCTGAATTTTACGGAACTAAACAGCCTTTTTCATCCTTAACAACTTTGAAGTTTGAACAGATGTTGTCATGGAAAGATTGGTCTTGTTATGCCAGCGCCCAAGGAGAAGTGATGTTCCCTAGTCTTCAGCATCTTGTTGTCCGGAATTGTCCTGCATTGATCAGGATATTGCCTTGCAAACTTGATCATCTCATAAAGCTTGAAATTCGTTCATGCCCACTTTTGAATATCTCGACTAGTGTGGTTTCTCTTCCATCTCTTCGTGAGTTATACCTTGAGGATTGTGACAAGGACATCCTAAAGAGCATGGTCGACCTAACTTCTTTGACCATTCTTGAAATCGAAAATCTTACGGGGCTTGTTTGCTTTGATGATGGGTTTATGAGCTGCTTAGTCAAGCTGAAGGAGCTTCAGGTAAGACGTTGTGACAAGCTAACATACCTGTGGCAAGATGAAAACGAAACACGAAAGCTTACTTGCCTTAAAACAGTAGTCATCGAAAGATGCCCTCAATTGACATCTCTAGTACTAGGAGAAGAGCTTCCCTGCAATCTTGAATGGATGGAATTTGCGGATTGCATGAGTTTAGAAAAGCTTCCAAACAAGATGTACGCCTTCAACTCTCTCAGACATTTGAGTATTGATGACTGTCCAAAACTCATGGGACAAACCATTCCTCCCGGTGAACTCAGCAGCAGTAGTACGATGTCCCAACTTGAATATCTGCGGATAAGCTCATGTGGTTCACCGATATCCTTTCTGTTTGCCAAGAGCAGACTTGCTGCTCTGAAGACACTTAACATTTACGGATGCAAGGAAGTGGAGTCGCTGGAAGAGATTGTTGTAGAATCGCTCAATTCTATGAGCATTTACCACTGTGAGAATCTGCGAAGCCTACCACAGTGCCTGCACATGCTCTCCCATCTCACTCAATTGTACATAGAGGACTGTCCAGAATTGCAAGTGGAGTGCTTCCCTCCCTTTTCCATCACCCCGTCGCATCTTACCCTTGATAAATGTCCAAAGTTTAAGTCTCTACCAGATCAGTGGCGTCATCTTTCAAATCTCCAGACGCTTACAATTAGGAGGTGCGAAAATATCAAAGGTATCCCCGAAGGAGGCTTGCCTCCCAATTTGTTGGAGCTCACTGTTGACGGATGTGAGAATCTGAAACAGCCAGTGAGAGAGTGGGGCTTACACATGCTCAAATCCCTCAAGTATCTAGAAATTGATTGCAGCATGGGAGGTGAGGGAGAGAAGGTGTCATTTCCTTCGGGGCAGAACGAGGATGGATGGAGTGCTCTGTTTCCTTCCTCTCTAACCTCTCTTTGGTTGAACAACATGAGGAACGTGGAAAGACTATCAAGCGGTCTTCGCAACCATCTCTCCTCCCTGGAGGACTTACGGTTGGAAGGTTGCCCGAAGTTGAGGTACTTGCCGGAGGATGGCTTCCCTCCCTCCCTCCGAGTGTTGCGCATCTTCAGATGCGAGATGATGAAAGATCGATGCTCCAAACTCAACGGAGAGTATTGGCACCTCATCCAAGAAATCCCTTACGTCCGCATTGGGGACGATCGGATCCAATGAATTGAAATCGATAACGCCTTGTGCAATTCTGATGCTTCTTCTTCATCACGTAATGCTTCCAACTTCTTTTACTTTCTTTTGCTTTCATTTGCTAAGTGCGCCATTCATTCTTCTATATACTTTGTTTTGTGGAGGTTCGAGTAAGTTTTTGGTTGTGAGGGCATCAATTTTGGTTCTGATAGGTTTCTTCTCATTCTAATTATGAGATTTTTGGGATTGATTTATATGAAAGACCCAATTATTTGTGAAGGTTTTTCTTGTCTTTCCCCCATTTTCAATGATAGCATTGGTCCCTATACTAATTTTTAGCAAACGTCAAAGACAATTGACTTGGTCCACTAAGAATGCCGAATCCTTCCGCTTCCGATCTTTTCCTTGGACATGATTCCTGTAATTCTCGTGTTGCTAATGATCACATCTTTTTGCCAATGATTGCAGGCGCGTTTTTGCCACTTTGTCAGTCGTCGCCAAGATCTTTATCCTCCTTTAAGTTGGAGAGGATGCGTTAGATATGGAGAAGCGGGGAGTTGCCCGCAATAGGTAATGACGTGCCCCCGTTACATTCTACATTTGCGAGGCAAGTTGAATGGTGGGAATGGAATATCTATCTTCCTGATATTTCCTTCTTCTTCTTCCTTCATTCTCAGTCTTGGAAAAATCGATCAAGGTCAGCTCGATGTTGTTGGGACTCCGTTTTGATTGGAAGTCTAAGTACGGAAAGATCCATTTAAAGCAGCAGGTTAGAGATTAGTATCTTCTTCGGTTTTTCCCACGTATGAGGCAATCGGCATGATCGAGCTTCCAAACTTAACTCCGATGTGTTCAGGTCACAATTTGGTGGGCAGGGGTTATGCCTGGCGCTGTCCCTATGGCACTCACTTATGACCAAGTGAAATGATCGGACGATGCACTTTCTCTGGGGTCTTTCTACTCGTGAAACGGTGAGATTTTTTCTCATCCTAGCAATATGATGAATGTGGTCGCTAGAGATGCCTATTTTTAGGAGGTTTTACTATGTTTCCTCGTCTTAATCTGACGCATATGCTTGCTCTTAAGTTCATTTTCTGTGCGTGCAGTTTACTCTGTCCTAGGCGAAATTGTGGGGCAATGTGTCGATGATCGCAAGTACCACCATTGTCGTTCTGTTTACTGTTTAGCCCTGTGGTAAGACGATGGCCTTTCATATGCCAAGTCTAATTGGCGTCATAACATGGAGCTTGTGCCTCAAGATATCCATTCATCGTTACAGGTGTTTGGGCTGTAGGGGAAGCCCTAACGAGAATCTCGCTTGGTTCGACCAAATAATTTGCCAGCATGACATCTTCCAAGCTATTGAGTCCCACTTCCTTCACTCAGCCACTTCTCAGCGACAGACTCACACCAGAACGGCAGAAGCACACACCGACCGAGCAGTTTGCGCGACCTCCTGAGCACGCCTTCTCACACGGTGCACCATTACTGGCGAAACTTCGAGGATGCCTTCATGAGGCCCGTGTTTGGCGGGTGAGGTTTGGTGCCTTTCATTCCATGCTCACAAACTGATCAACAACAATCATCGGTGGCTCTAATGAAAGCCGAGGTCGACATCAAGAGCGAATGACTTTGTTTGGTGGTGTGTAAGTAGGACACATTGATACGTAGGTTTTTCCGATTGTGAAGTTTCGACTCCTTTGACGAGACTGATGGTGTGTACGGAGAGCAGCAGCAGCATTTTATTCGATGCAGCTACTCCGGGTTCTTGGGACAGAGAAATCCGATTCCTTCCCCTCGTTTCTACTCTCTTCTATTGTTTCTTCCTCTGTCTTGCGCATGTATTAAGAGAGGGAATGGCTTTTGTAATCTCCTCGTCGCTGGATGATATCAGAATGTCTGGCATTCATTGCTTCATCAACTGCTTCTGACTACATATCCAACAAGTTGAGCTTTTGGAGTTGTCAGTGTTAATGTGAAAGGTTGGGCCTCGCTAAGGCAAGGATTCAAACGTGCACCCGTGCAATTCTAGTTAGTAGTTAGGGAGTCGAGGAGGGTAAATTTTGGCCAGATATTTGAATGAATTCCCAGCCCATTTTTCTTAGGAACCTAACTACAACCATCCCTTTCAGGGGAAAAAAAAATTGCATGACATTGACATTTATGAGTGCTTAGTTAATAAATGAAAGTTGCGCCATTGATCTTAAATCTTTCTTCTCGTAATTAGAGTTTAAAAGGAAGTCTCAATGAATGAATGTAGCTAGACTTAACCTGACTTTAAACAGAATTGTGGCATCTCAATCGCCCCTTTCAGCACAAAATTGCAAGCCATTGACATATATGAGGACTTACCTAATAAATAAAAGTTGGCCATTGATCTTAAATCTTTCGTCTCGAGATTCACCAAATTCACATTTATGAAATCATATTTAGACTTCTCATAATTAGAGTCTAAAAGAAAGTCTTAAAGTTGCTTATCAAAGTAGGAATGTTTAAGCAAATCTAGTTAGGAACACGTCTTCTGCAAGATATCTATATCTCGCACATCTTATTCATGGAAATATTTCATGTTATTTTCATAGAAACTCGATTAGATTTTGTCTGCCTTTCTGACTTGCTGCTGCATTTCTCTCCTGAATTGCTCGCGAAAAGCATGGATTTCGACATGCTGGAGCCTCTTTGCGATGCATACCAAACACTAGATCACCATCGGCTCGCGGTATCGAACAAGGTGGTCTTACTAGCCAGAAAGGATGTGGCTGGACTTAAATCTATTTTAAACAGAATTGTGGCATCTCAATCATCCCTTTCAGGACAAAATTGCAAGCCATTGACATTTATGAGGGCTTAGCTAATAAATAAAAGTTGGGCCATATATCTTAAATCTTCCAAGTGGCTAGACTTGACCATATTTTAAACAGAACTGTGGCGTCTCAAATTACATTCGGACATAAAACTACAATGCAGCTTCTTGTATGCCCTGCCAGTTAAGGATGCCTTTTTCTATTCTTTTATATTCGTAACCTTTTATTGCTCGAGGCTACTAGCTATGAAATAAGCGGAGAGAAATGAATCCCTATAGGGTAGAGATGTAATTGTAATCTTGAGCTTGCGGCAGCAATGGTTGCTCAATTTGAACTCATGATCATAACCACTTAGGTCAGCGGTAATGAGCAGGATATGAATTTGAACTTGTAGTGACCATGGATGCTCTATTTGAGCTCACGGAGGCCTACTTAAGCTTTGTGGCTCAAAACTCAAGTGGCTATGGCCACCGCGAGCCAAGCTTGAGCGACCACGCGACCTTGAGGTTCGCAGTTCAAAAATATCTCGCAGCGATGGCCACAAGCGACTATGGAATTCATGATTATGAGCTTGAGCGGCCATGGCTTCAACATGTTTACAATTTGAGCTTGTCATAATGGCGGTCGTGATAGACTTCTCTCAGTTTTTCATTTTTTTCTTTTTTGGCTCTCTCTGTGTTTTTCTTTTTTGGATGGTGCTAGTGTCATGGGTCAATCGATCTAGGCTCAGGAATTTCTTTCCAAACCAGCCTTTCCTTGCGCATGCTCACAAGGATGGTAGAGAAAGAAGCTCTGATTATATTAACTTGTGAAATGACACAAATGAGGAGAGGGTCCCCTATATACACAAAAATTCCTTCGATTAAAGCTGTTGATCTATGTTTGATCTAATGGTGGAGATCCCACCTCCCTATTGACCAATGAGAGTGTACCTCCCCATCGACCAATCAAATTACAAGGAACTCTCTAGAATAAGACACATTTACAATCCTCGGAATATTCTAGAAAATTCAGGAGAGATGTCTGATTGGATAGCGTGGTCCTTCGAGCTAGTAAACCTCCGGACAGTGACACTAGCATAACAGTTGCCTTTACCTAGAATTTCTGGCGGTGGGATTTTGACCCACAAGTTTCAGTAAGAGATGTGCAATAGAAAGTGGTATCTTTTAAATTTATTTAAAGAAACAAATCAGAAGTGATAAGAGTCAAGCGATAAATAATTTCTAAAATATTGAAGTGCAACTTTTTAATGGACGATGAATATTGTTCAATCAAATAATAACAACCTCTATTACATTATAAATTTGGGTAGACAAATGAGAAACATTTTTTTCAATTTACAAATTGAAAAGCAAGTGAGCTCCTAGTGTTGAAGCAAGAAGGATCCATCGATCAATCTCTTGATTTGATTGAGAAATTGATGTGCTTGACATCAATTTCAATTGTTCTGTAAGGCTCCTGTTTTGCAGTTCGAAATAAAACAGGAGTTGGACAAAATGGATTAGAAAGCTGACTCATGTGATAGAACGTAGCGGATGATTTGGACGTATTCACCGAACCAATTAACGGGCCCGATGGATGCACGACGATTGAGTGGCCGGAGGTTGAACTCGGTCCACTAAGGAGGACTTGGCCCAAGTGTGCCCGGCCTCTACTTCTTTTCTCGGCCAGCCACCGTGGGCCACGCGAAGGCCTGGCCCATATTGGGATCAATTTTAAAAAAAAAAAAAAACTTCAAGAAGCAGCCTACCCCTCCACTTCATCTTCCTCGTAGGTATCGTACAGAGAAATTTCCACGACATCCACCTCCTTGCGTCGCCAATGAAGCCGTTCGCGCCACGATTCAAGGACGGGAGTTGCGTCAAGGACTGAGGTGAGTTGCTCCTCTAACCCACTAGCTAATCTTCTCAATGTGGGCTGAGAATGGTGAACCGAGTTCGTGGTTAAGCGATGGGTAGTTGCCGGACGGTGGTAACTAGAGGATATAGGGTGAGCGACCTGGTTGCATGTCCATTAGCGACTGTGAGCTTAACTTTTCCATGTTTCAATCAGAAAAATGGTAAGGTCGGGTGAATGGGCATGACAGACAATGCGAGGACGACGAGGGGAGGTCAGGCAAGGAGTTGCATTGAATTTTTGGCGGTGCCGTAAGCCCTCTTGGCTACCGATTCAGGCCTAGCGTTCCTGAATTGCTGTACACGAGTGTTGAACCGTGGGTGCCTTGGGTGGAGACAGAGTTGAGTCATCGCCGAGCTATAGGGGAAGGTGACGGGTTGGCGTCCTTGGCTCATGTAAAAGTGATATATGGTTCTGTTTGGGAAGGATTGAGCAGTGTTCTGATTGAAAGTGGCTGAGGGAGGAGGAAAGGCCAAAAAAGAAAAGAAAAGGAAAAGGTGATAGGAGGGCACAAAGGTGGAGGTTGTGCCGTGAGGTGTGGAGGCCAACGAATTGAGCAGTGGGGAGCAAAAAATGGAAATTTGAGGTCGTGACTTTCGTAATCGTAAGGGAAACTAAAGATTAGTTGAAATAGGTTTAAAGTAGATTAGTTTTATGATCGGACGCGAAATACATGATCAACGTTGCGCTTATATCCTTAGCAATTACCACGGTAATGCTTGGGAAGTTGTTTTTGTAATTGCTAGACAACCATTCGCTTATATAGTAATAAAATCGATTATAGTGAAATACGACGTGGCATGACATGTAGCATGCATTTACATGGATTTTGGAGTATGATTTTGCATATCACATATTTGGACCAAATATGGCTCGTGAAAATGGGCTTCGATCGTGCCAAGTTGAGTTTATGGAAAGACCTCGCTGTGTGACTGGGCGGCCTTGCTATGTGACTGGGTCGGGTCTTGCTATGTGATTAGACCAGCCTACGAGGCGAGACGAGGCAAACATTGGAAATTGCATGTTGAATTGATCAAATTGTGAAATGTCGCATACATTCCACGTGCACAAGTCATGATCATGCTCGGTAGTGTCGCATATTGTATGTAGTAATAGTACGCAATGCGAAGTAGATACAAAGCGTAATCGAAGTGAATTTGTAACACTTACCTATTTGCTATTGCTCATTTCCCTCATTGAATAGCTTAGACGGTGTGTTAGAGGTTCAACTCACTGAGATTTTTCTCATTCCTTTTCATTGAATTTTTTTTCTTTAGGTAAATGACATGCACTTATTAGGGTGTCGGAGCCGAGATTTAAGATCAAGCTGCTTCAAGCGGTATCAAAAGAAGGAGGATCGGGGGTCCGGGGTCGTCACATGTTTATTGTGAAAATATTATTTTTAAAGAATTTTCCTTTTAGAAAAAACAATACTCGATCGTTTTTTCATGCAAATCCTATTAAGATAGATGTCGTTCTCGTTAGAGGTAAAGTGATTGATGAAGATAATGCAAACGACAAAAATGAGACTGATAATATGCTAGTGAAGATGGAATTGTAACACCAAAAGAAATGGTGAAAAGGGGATTAGTTAAGTAAACATGGTTTTTGATTTAAAAAAATAGTCAACATGGTTATCCAACAATTGTGAGAATTCCTCCCCCTGAGTCTCAGGAGCCCAAAATGACAAAAGCCACTTTCAAACCAACTTCGGTGGATCACAAAGAATGAGATGCTATGTAAAGTACAATACTAATTTCATTAGCCTAAAAACAACATTTCTAATTTTTTTTAATTTGGAAATTCAATTAGTATTTCTAATAACAATAACATCTTTTTAGTGATACTATTTTTGTAATTCTCGTTAATTTATTTTAATTATTTTCAGAATATTATTGTGTTACTTAATTTCTTTTTCTTATGTAAAGGACCCCACTTATACAAATCCCAACTGAGATTTTCTGTGGCTGATTTCTCATGTCAGCAAGCGTTATCAAGGTAATATACACATGAAATGACACATCAGAACTTTAATAGCATTATTAGATGGAAACTTGAGAGGGTTAACTTTGGGTTCCGACTAAAAGTCAGTACAAACAACAATAAGTTAGTGAAAATTGGGATTCGACTAAAGTTTGTCATTGTAATGGGAACCGGCTCAATTTCTCTGTTCAGCCGTATTCCCATCAACCAAAGAGCGTCCAGAAAGACAATGGATCTTTCTACACATTCAAAGGGCTTCCTTCTCAATTACTACAAATGCCAATAGAGCATATTCTCCGCTCTTTAACCTTTCCATCGTTACCCAAAAAATCATCAAAGATAAAATTGATAGTGTATGCTCTCTAGTGTTTTGTACTTTGTCACATGAATATCATCCGATGCTTTCCTAGTGATTTGAATTAGGAGTAAGCAAACTAAACCGGACCGGCCCGGAGCCGGACCGGACCGGGCAGGTCGGTCCGGTCTTTGAGGGGAGTGGTCTAGTCCCCGGTCCCAATAAATGGGACCGGTGATTAGGCGATTCGATCCTTGGTTCCAGGTGGATGGGACTGGCCCGGACCGGACCACCTATAATATATATAATTATTTATATATATAGATATATACAATTAAAAAATGAAGCTTTCATTTGTTTTCAATGTTCATATCTCGAGCCATTTCCATTGTTAGACCGTACATTCTTGAAACTCGGACAGCCCCTTAATGCTGTGAATGTAGTATATCCTATTTATTATGATCTTTTTCAGTGCATGGTGTGGTGAGTGTACGCTGACATGTTCTTTTTAGAAAGAAATGATTCAATCAGTTCATTTAATATAGTGGTAGCAATTTCTTACTATTCATACGTTTCGATTGTTCATTTCAATGAGTAATCTTGTATTTTGTTTTTGTACACTATTTGGATGTGGAATTCGTTTAGTGAACAACATCGCTATTAGTATGTCTTCGCTAGCTAAGTTTTTTCGATTATGTCCTTTATATATTTCTATTGTGTCGGCGGTTAGACCAATGTCATTGTTAAACCTACCATTATGTGAAGACACGCCTTCTTTATGAAGGCAAGCAAACTGGACCAACGTATTTTTTTATTCAACTCGGGGGTATAGATTGTAAATTAACATACAATGGAAGCATATTGTATTTCAAGGGTTAAATTTTAGCGGTCCCATTGGATCGAGACCGGGACCGGACTGGACTCGACCGCCGGTCCCGATCCTATCCGATCTTAGTCCGGAAAATTTGGGGACCGGGACTACCGGTCCGGTCCCCGGTTCTATACTATGATCGGACCGACTCGGACTATGCATACCCCTAATTTGAATGTTCAGTTATTTGGAATATTGTATATGGCGTTTGGCAATCTATTTAGATGCCAGCTGTGATTTGACCGCATAAAAAAGCCAAAAGTCAAGACAAATAAGAACAAAAGACAAAAGACAATCTAACACAAAAATTGGATGCTTATTTTTGGCCCAAAGAATACAAATCTTAAAGTGATAGAATATAGTCATAACTTAGATAAATTTGTACAAAATAAATTTCTACAAACAAATATCTATTTCATGTGATCCCCATTGTTATCATGGTAATTATTTACTCATTTGAAGCAAAGAAGATCTACGACATTTGAGACTCAAAATAAATAATTATGTCGGAAAATACTGATACAAACATACCATATACAAGAAATTGGGTTCAATAAGCTGCACTTATGGTGTGAAAAAAGTTACCTGTCATTGTTGGATAAGTAACATGTATGCTTGGAGCTATTTAGGGATTACGCAATTGAATTCTTCTTATAAAAATTACTTGGCTTCTGAGAGCAATACTAATATGTCAGAATGATTAATAGGAAAGTAAAGCACTTGGAAAAAGGAACCAGTTGAGGATAAAAGGGTAAAAGGAAGAGGGTCTCTAGTCTTCTTAATACCACAAAACAAGGACATTGGCTGATTTGAAAGGTACTTAGCAGAGAAGAACAATTTGAGAGCTTAAGCATTTTTTGCAATATGTACTGACAATTGTCATTTGGCAAGCTATTTTTAGATGTCATATGTGAATTTTGATCATCATAAAAGGGCCAAAACACAAGGAATAAAACTAAGGAAAAGGAAAGAAAAGTTAACAAATTCAAGATATTGACGACAACATGATTAATCTTGTTCCTGAAATATAAAATTCCTAAATAGAAAGAATATATTTTAGTGTAATTGACCTAAGCTAGATAAATTAATACAAAAAAAATATATTGCATGTGATCCCATCATAAGAAACAAAGAAGAAAATTTACAATTTACGCACTCCAGCAATCCGTATATATCCTGCATAAGAAATCGCGTAACTAAAGGAAGTGGCATTCAATTGCAAGTTTGAAAATTAAGGGAAGAAAGGCCCTAGAAATGCCAAAATTTATATACGATTTTCACTTTAGTGCTAAAATTTTCCGGCGGCTCACTTAAGTGTCAAATTAGAGGAAAAACGATCTGTCAACAATGAAAGATTTCGGCAAAAATATATACGTGGCATTTATAATTAAAACATTTTAGTGACATGTCATTTATCATTGAAAGATCAATACGCTTGGCAATTTTTTTTTTTTAAATCAGTCCATGTGGCAATTTTTTTTTTAAAAAAATTCAGTCTTAAACTCAAAAATAAGCTAAAAAAGAAAAGAAAAGGGGGTTACAGTGCCAGCCCTCGCTTCCGCTGCCCGCAATTGGTGGGGGCTGGTCGACAGGGGTGGTCGGCGACCCCGCCAACCATGATTCTTCTCCTCGAGACAAAGAAGCAGCGAGGAGGAGGGGCCGTGTGCAGCGGTTCAAGGCAGTGTGCCCCAAAATGTTGGCGCTGGCGAATGAGCATCGTGGCTCTTGTTGCGTGTGCCTGCGCTGGTTCGAGGCGGAGCAGGAGGGTGAGCAAGCTCGACTGCAAGCATTTGTCTACTCCGTTTTCTGAGAAACAAAGATGGAGCGATCCTCAGAGGAAATTCTTACGGAGCGACCTTGGTGTTTGTCATTTTTTGTCCCACGTAAGAGCAAAGCAGGGAATGCAGCTCTGCTTCTCTATGTTGTCTTCTCCTTCTTCTTCTTCATTTTTGCCCATTCATTGTTATTAGGATGCACGTTGAATTGTGTTAGAAAACTTCCACATCGGAGAATTGATGTGGTGTAGAGTAGTTAATATATTTTAGTTGGTTCATAACTCATTAACTTAAACTTTTGAGTGAAAATGGATCCAATTGGATATATTGATGAACTCAGATTTGGACTTCCTCTTGGCAATCTCTTCGGGTGAAGGTATCGACCTTCTACTGTGCGCTCCCAGCATTCATGTGGGTTTTTTTCTCGACTTTTTTTTAGTAGGCTTTGTGACGAACTAGATTTCCTCGCCATATCTATTCTCGTGGTCATAGCTCGCCTTAGCATATGGCGACCACATTATTTCGGCTTAGTTTCAACTATTTTTTATCTCCTTTGACTAGTTTCTGTTTTTTTTTTTTTTATCTCTAACTTTCACCAATTAACTTTGTTAATTTGACGATAAAGCACATGAAGACGTATCCACCATCATATTAAATATACCAATATATTATCCCCATGATTACGGCAGAACGATAAAAACATAGTACCGCATATTTTTTGTTTAAAAAATATAGACTTAAGCTCTATTTATTTTACGGAAATGAACAATTTAGGACACATTTTGTCATTTTCCTAAAAGTGATCGATTATCTAAGCTTGAAATAATTACTTAATGAAAAATGATTATTGTATCTATAACAATTTATGTTTGAATATTTTTCGTTATTTTCACTTTTGTTAAGTGATATAAGCAATTAATTTTAGAAATGTTTTTTTAAATAATTCATTTTTCAGAAAATAAAGGAAGTCCCTTCATCTTTTGCTATTCTTTTCCTAACATATGAGGCTTAGGAGTTAGGACTAGGACGTCAAGAGTTCATATGCCTTGTGTCGCCCCACATTGAGAAGATAATAATAATAATAATAATAATAATAATAATAATAATAATAATAACCGTAAAAAGAGATTTCAAAGTAACCATCGCATATTCCATGATTACATTCAGTTTTTTTTTTGTACAAATAGTCAAGTTTAGCGGCTGTCGCGTGGTTTCCTCAATTTTTCAGAATTTCAAGAAATACTTTTATTTTCACGGAAAAATTATATTCTCTGCTTCTTTCTTTAAAATTTATATCAAATATCGGTAATATTCTAATAATGAAATTTCTCTTTTAGCATTCTCGTGATATATGAGAAGAATCAGAAGATAACTATTTCAAGAATTACCATGATTATTCGTTGCTTGGTTGTATTGAAAGTGCTAGATGAGCTGTTGAAGAACATTATCACGTTTCTTGTCACTAAACCAAAAGAAAAGGACTGAAATTGAACATCGCTAAAAGTAGGGGACCAAAAGTACAATTTCTACGTAAACACTTGCAAAAGTAGAACCATCTACGAGTTGCCAATGCTGACTCAACAATTACGTTGAATAGTGGACGAAAGTTTGATAATGACCAAAATCACCGAGAGAAAATAATATAAGGACGAGAATTGCGACGAATAAACTATATGGAACAAAGTGAATTTTCCAAAAAAAAAAAGTTGGACCAAAAGTGTAATTCTCCCTAAAGTGATATTCAAGGATGACTTTTGTTTGTATATTTGAGAAAAACGAAGGGTCTAGTTATATCTTGTAAAATCACTTGAGTAGCAACATGTTATAAAACGATGATTTCCTTGGCTGTTGAACTAGGCAACAGAGAGCCCCTATAAAATAATCGACAGTTTGCGAAAGGTATATAAAATTTGGGGCATAATACCGCTTTTGTGCATGAATAACTAATTAAGGCCGATGCATGGTGGAAGGAAACTAGGACACTCCAAGACTCGAATCAAAAACCGAGACCTATGAAGTTATTCATTAGTAAAATTTACTCGCAGATAGTCACCATCTTGTGGGTATCTGGCCTACGATGATTTGGTCGATTCGTTATCGAGGATATTGGAGCTGGGTCATTTCCAGCATATGCATGGCCTATAAACAGACTAGGCCCATGACCAATCCAACTTGGGCCGTGATTGTCAAGCCGAAGAGACTCAACCAAAGTGCCGCTCTTGAAACGATGGAAAGAATAATAATGAATCGAATCAACATTTCCCACCGAAAATGTGCGGCTCTTAACAAGCTTCTCAGACGGCAAAGACGATTAAAATGAACCAAATGAACATTATATTGGGAAAATATCGTTAAGATGATAAGAACCAACATGGACGAGAATGACACTACTCTAAATTGGAGAGTTTGTGGACATCCCAAGGCTAGGCACATGCCGGGACTTGTACTCATGTAGACCAAAGATCAAAAGCGCAAGTTTTGGCTAGAACAGTAGGCTTAGTCATGACCCAAGCTGGGTCGAGCATGGCTGACAGTGTGGGACGCTACACTGGCCAATGTGTGTGCAAATAAATTGTCACGAAAAGGACATTGCACTCGTTGTGCTGCCTTGGAAATAGCAATTAAGTATTACAACTACCTGTGCATTCTGTCGAACGTCTTGTGTGCATCTCTGATATCGCTGCATGAGGCCTCAATGTGTGATTGCCCAATCCTCCAGGCGTTGTACGAGACCTAGTGCTTGCGTGCAAGCCTGAGTTCGTACCGGTGACGCCCGGGAACGTGCTTAGATGGCGTTGTCTTAGTTTGTGCCAGAGTCATTGCCCGAGTGCTAGTACCCGATGCGAGTATTGGCCTGGTCAAGGATCGTCCACTTCTCGACCTCACTGGTTAAAAATCTGTGCTTAAAAATTGACCATCCGACGCTCACTTGGAGCCGATCCAGATCCAAGCCCTTTTGCCCCGATCATCGCGCCCACCCTCATCCAATTATGGTATAGTCATAAACCGATATCATCCTTACTAGCCCGTCTTGCTCCACATGCATCAAGCTCCTAAATAGTATACTCAAGTGATCGCACCAAAGTGAGTAACATTTAGAGTGGATTTGACTTATAAACGTTATCAACCATTTAATAGGGCACCTTCCGATGCCATGAGGTGAGCCTCGGAATCCAACCCCTCTCGCCGTTCTAGAAACTCGTTAGGAGTCATACCTCATCCGATCTCTCTAGCCCCAACGATTGCTCTCGAGTTTGAACTCCCTCCATCCACAAAACATACAGTTGCCAGTAAGACTAATGTGCTAGTGTCACCAGTAACGATCCAGCCCAATCCGCGAGGGCAAAGTATCCAAAAGGGAGTACTCAAGTTTTCGCATGAATAACATCATAAGGTCTAGCCTATGTTCTTTATGACAAATTCTTGACCATAGGTAACCACTCACCCAAAGACAAAGTATCATGCCGCAAATCTTCATTTTCTTCGCGAATTCTTGAGTTTATCGTAGTGGTTCTCCGTGCCAAGTCAGAAGCCAAAGAGATCGCCGTTCGATAACAAGAAGCCCAAGAAGACGCAAATTACACACAACCTCACTTATAAGCGACGTAGCTCCAAAATTCCTGCATCAAGAATAAACTGCAGGACAATGACATGAAAGACTTACCACATTACAAGAGATATGGTTTTCTTAGCCATGTTTTCACTCATGAAAGACATATCATTGTTGACACCTAAATTTTGGCCATCCTTTTTAGTCATTAATTTTTGCTTAAAATTAGGGACTAACTTTATTCCCTAGAAAAAAATATTTAAATCATTTTTCATATAGTATAATTTATTTTGTGCATTACATTCTGAATCGGACCGGCGGCAAAGGCGAAGTTAAAGTGAGGGACGGTGGACTTGAGTGGATACTTTTGAGCTTAATTAAGGATAATTCTTCAGATTCAAGGCTACAGATTCTCTTGGCTGTAAAAAAAAATCCCCTAAGATCTGTTGAAGATAGGTGGGCTATGAGATTCATGAACTTTATAATAGGTGCACATCAACTGTTGCTCGATGGGTTAACTAGTGAACTGCCAATAATTGGGAAAAGTGTCAAAAAAGTCCTAAACATTTTTCATCGGTACCAATTTAATCCTAAATCTTTTGATATAGAGCCAATTTAGTCCTTTCAACTAATTTAGCTTGGAAAATTCCTATGTGGATACCCGGTCAGCGCCGGTCGTCCGACGTGGCCGGACCAGCATCGACGCGGTCACCGGAAAACAAAACGGCATCGTTTTGTTTAATTAGCACTCACAAAAAAAAAACCCCCTAGAACCTTCAATCGCTTCACTCACGTTGTTTGCCCTTTTTTCTATCAGCGAACTTCTCGAACACGAACTGATGAAGACAAAGGAAGAACCCTAACTCCAATCTCCCCGAATAGATTCGATCTCAACTAAAATCGAACGATTTTGCTCAAGCCGACGCTCGCGCAACGATTACCCGATGGTCGCTCGACGGTCGCCCAAAGTTGAAACCGTGTTGCTTCATGTTCTCTTGCATTTTTCGTTGCCCCAAATGAAGTGAAGTTCTCGAACGCGAACTCACTAAGGAAGAACGGAAGAACCCTAATTCCTATCTCCCCATATCGGTTTGATCTCAACTCAAATCAAAGGATTTTGTACAAGCCGACACTCGTCCGACACCTTCTCTTAGATTCTTTGGAAGCACGCCCGACGTTCTGAGTTAAGTTTGTCGGATGATTTTCTCTTGAAGCGAATCTAAATTATTCATCCTTTTTAAATTCTGTGAGCCACCTATTTTTTTCCTATCTTCCCAAATCGATTCTATCTCAACTCAAATCAAAGGATTTTGCTCAAGCCAACACTCACCCGACACTCAACCGACACCTTCTCTTTGATTCGCCGGAAGCTCTCCCGACATTCGGAGGTAAGTTCGGTTGATGATTTTCTCTTGAAGCAAATCTAATTCTTCATCTTTCTTGTATTCTATGAACCATTTGTTGTTGATAATCAACCTGATTTGATGCCGTGCAATGAATTCTTCTTTCACTAATGGGACAAATATGTACACGAACCTCAACATTTCAGGTTCTTGAACACTTCTATATCTATAACTATCAAAATTGTTGATAAATGAAGAAAAAGTTGTCTTTTTAGAATGGTTTACAATGCTCATTCACACAGATCAACGATAGTTTAGGTGGTCACTAACTTTGGATGGAGAGAAAGATATTATGCGGGTTTAGTTGAAGAGCCGGCGTCTTCTATTTTCCGGGACCTTGTTGGTTTGATCGTGTTACTTGCCACTTTTCCCCTTCTGTGGTGCATTGCAAAGGGAGATGAAACGTGAGAACTTGAAGAATATCTTCTTGGGTATATGTGATGAAATGTGAGAACATCATATGGGATAATAGTTCAAAGAATTGTGGTTGAGTCTCTTGAAGGAACACAATGTTAAGAGGTCTAATTAGCATTCTGTGTAAACAAAATTATAGGTCCTCTCCGCTCTTGAATGATGGAAATCTAGTCACAGTGTGGGTTATTTTGGCTCTTAAAAAGGCTAATAAAGAGTTAGATTTCCTTGTTCCGTAGTTGAGAACTGAATACTCCTACATGTTGGCAACAAGATTTCATCGACATTTATATTTATTTGTCATATGTTCATCTGTCCATTTATGCCTATTTATGTTTGCTCACTATGTTAACTATTAGAAGTGTCCTTTAACCGATAGTGAAGTGTCATTGAAAGAGGAGATCATCGAACTCGTGAAGAGATCCTTAAATTCATCGCAATCGGTGATGTCGGTCCCTCCAATTGACTAAGATACATAAGCATTTTTCCATTGTGGCCTAAAATCTCCTCTACAAGTAGCTAGGACAAGGACAATTGGGGAGCAGATATCACGCTACCCAAGAAACAACTCGAACAGCAGAGGAAAAACTTGCAGTTTTTTCATCCGGGATGATGTGGAAATCAATCCATTGGCAAGAAGTGTGTCCAAAAAATTTCCCTGGAGCAATGCCAAAGAAGAACGGGTGTCGACCCATGACAAGGACGATGGAAGTTCAATGGATGCTGAAATTGTAGTTCTCAATCAGTCTTTTACTTTGTTGCACTTGTGGGATGGAGATTAAGGAGATATATTTTGTTGACTCATGTTGCGCGTTGAAATCCTTCGACGGGGCTTTGCTGGTTATGGGTTCTAGGCCCAAATTGACTATGACCCAAAGAAGGTTGCTTACGCGAGAATCTTTTATCGAACTTAATCCGTTCGTTTTCCGAAAAGGAGTTCTGGGTCAGTTTTGAACAGAGAGTGTCAAATGCAATAGATTTACACAAAAGGGCGCATTACAAACGGGCTTTCGACAACTTCGACGGCCCAATGTGCGACAATAACAGTATGTGACAAACTTCGACGTGACCCTAGAATTGAATCGACGGGATCGGGAGATGATGTAGGGCACAATGCTGGAATTCAATCAACAAGACTGGACGGGGGATTATAGGACACAATACCGGAATTGAATCGACGATCTTGGACAAGATGGGTGAAGGGTGCAACACCGGAATTTAATCAACGGTCATGAACCTAACGAGTAGACGCCGGAATCTAATCGACGACATCTAACTCTGGATATGATACTCGCCGGAATTGAATCGACGACGGGGATTTGAAAACTATAGCTAGGCTAGGCTAAAGGCTAAAGGTTAAGAGCTAAGAGCTAGTTTGAAAATGCAAGTGTTTTGGATTTGTTTTGTGTGTGTGTATCTCGCTCTTGCGAGGTACTTATAGGCAAGTTCTTTGGTAACCGCCGAGCGGTTTCTTCCTTTGGCCCCACGTTACGCTCTTTTCCATAAGCCACGTGGATGACGGTTTCCTAGTCTTCGCGCCTTTTCTTTTTACCTCGTGGGGATTACCGCCAACCGCTTCGATCGTGGCCTCCCTCCGCGCGCTTTTCTTGCTCTAGAAGGAAGTGGCGCCAGAATTTACCCCGACACGTGGCACCTTTTCGACGGGTACGTTCCTTGCTTCGATGTCCCTTCCTATAGCTGATTATCGCTTCCTCACGTGCTCGTCACGAGTCCTTCTTGGATTATTTTAAGTGTCAACATATGCCCCCTTTAAAAGATGTAAATCGAAGATTTACCTCTTTTAAAATATCTTCCTCTGGTTTGATGATTTACAATTGCATGGATGATGATTACGCTTTTCCCCTTGATCTCTTTTCCCAAAACGCAACCTTTTCGACTTCGTACCATGCAATGGCTTCTTCTTCATCTCGCTTTTAAGGGTCTTGAAAAAGCTCCCAATTGTCGTCTTTCTTCATCAGCGGTTTTCCTTAAACCCTAAACCCTTTTTTCCGAGCATTCCAAGCTTTCATGGCGACCGAAACCCCCGAGTTCCTTCCTTATCGGTTCATCGCCCGCTTTGATGGTATCATCAATAGTGATGATGCTGATCACTATTTCCTCAAGTTGTTGAACACTCATCGAGAGCATGCCGGTCTCATTCTCGAGCCCAGTCTCCATGATCACCACCATATTCCATCATCTCTTCAATCTTGCTTCCCAATGCGGGTCGATGAGCAGCTTCCCATTCAAGCCTCTTTACTAAAGGACATTTGGTCCATGCCGGCTCAGCGATTTAGGAGTTTTCCGTTATTTGATGACGGGGCTTATACCTGGTTCCAAAGGCTTCAAGAGGATACTTCGACGGTTGGTCTGCGGGAAACGGCGCGGATCGTGACAGCAATTGAGGTCAGCATGTTGTCCCATGATTTGAATAAAGGCTTACTAGGGTCCGTCACAAGCTCTCGGTCCTCCTCTATCAATTGTTTTTTCTTCCCGTTGGGTCCCATGTCCGTAACTCTTCTAAATACTTTTGCCATAGCTGGTTTCTCCCCTTATGGGGCCTCGGTCAAGAACCCGGGAAAAACCAAAGAGTGCCCCATATCCGACGATACCCTCGCTTACGGAAAGTTCATCGATGCCCACCGTAGAACATCTGGGGAAGTTTCCCTCGAAGAACGAACAGTTTTTCTTCTTTTTTGGCTGTCGAAGTATCTATTCTTTAGCCCAACCCTCAAAGTGTCTAAGGACTACTACGACCTTGCCTTACTTCTAGCAAAAGGGAACCTTGTTGCCCTTGGCCCTCTTGCTCTGGCTTCTCCGTACGGGAGTATTTCTTACGCTGCTCGACTAATGTCGAATTCCGAAGAGGATGGTGTCTTGTCGGGTCCGCTCCGGATTCTCCAAGCTTGGGTCGCATTCTACTTCCCTTTCATGTTTGAGAGCGTCTCTTTCTTCAATCCCAACATGGTTCCTTTGAAGCTTGGCATCCGACTTCTCCAAGCTGCCCCCTCAAAGGTCCCTAGTGATGTTCAACCTTTTCAGTTCTTCCTTCGACGCCTTCCGTCTCACGAGGCCGATCGAATAGATTTATTTCCTTACCGCTCAAGCGAATTTAATTCTTGTTTCAACTCTCGAACCTTAAAATGGTTCAACCACCGTGACTTTTGGACCTTTGTCCCATTCCCTCGAGACCTTCCACTCCGGCTATGTCTTAAAGGAAGGTTCTATCCTGGTTTTGAACCATATTCTCCCCAATACTGCGCCGGGCGGTTCGGCCTTCGACAGGCAGTGCCTATGCCCATCCCTTATCTCATGGATTTCCCATCGATGGACATCAAGCTCGATGGACCGTTCACCTGTTGTGCCGAAATTACTACCATGATGTATCGGCGGTTTTCGGGGGACATCCCATCAGCACTTCGTTCAAGTCCCGGCGTGACTTCTGAGTTTACGACCTGGTGGACGTCCTTCGCCTTCGAAAGCCCTTTCGAAGATGCCATCTCATCCATCCTTCAAAGTAACCGGATACTGCCCTTTGGTCCTACTCTGAAGAAAACTGGGAAAAAGGGTGCAACCAAAGCTCTCTCGATTGGTGGTCGCAAACGTCCGACGACCGTTTCTGGTGAGTCTCTTTCTTCCTAACTTTCTCGGTACTACTGGCCCGGAGTGATTTTTGCTTTACTTTCACTGTTAGGTGATGATTCTGACGACGAAGCCGATGAGGAGACGCTCACCTCTCTTAAACGGCGAAAGATGGTAGTGAAGAACAGCAAATCTCCAGTGGAATCTCCGATAGTTCCTCAGCACGTCGAAGCGTCTCCAACCGCTCATCTTGAAGATCCTTTGGCGGATCTTGATCAACTGCTGGGGGGTCCAGCAACATTACCATTCTTGGAGGTTCGTCCGGACCTGCGGCTCCTTCGCCTACTGAGCCTCAAGGGGAACCTTCTTCGCCGACCCTTGCCATTGTCCCGGCCCCGATAGTCGAAGCTCCTTTAATAGCTGAAGATCCCTCAACACTTGAAGACCCTTCATCTGCGGGCGTTATTTGGGATCTTCCTATCGCTTCTCTTCTTTCGTCGCCCATCGAAGACGTTCGAACTCATCTTGTTGGATCTTCTCGCTCTTCGGATCACTCGAGTATGCCCGAATCAAGCGGCTCGCTTGACTCGGAGATTTTCAGCAAACCGGGAATCATGCTATCTTGCTCCCTGGACCTTGTTCATTTATGGGTAGCCTCCTTTGTCGACAACCCGTCGAATATTCAAAACATCCAATCTGTGATGGAGTGGTCGGTCAAAGAGGAAGTCGGTGTGAAACTTCCCGAAGGCCTAGTCCGCCGGGTGAAAACATTCTTGGAGCACTTTCCTACTCCCTTTATGCATTTTCGACGTTGTCGGGACAAGGTGTTTGCTCTATCGAATTTTCCCGATCAGCTCTTTTCTCCTAGCTCCGAGACCCAAGAAGCGAGGCAACTTGTAACTCAAGGAGAACAGTCCCTTCAATCTGCTGTCGACGAGCTTGCTGCTTTGGATAAGAAGGAGGCTACCCTGGAGCAAATGAGGCTGGCGATAGAGAGAGAACTAAAGGAGATTCGAAGTCAGCGATCGACAGTACTTTCTCGTCGATCCTCTATAGAAGATCAACTGAAAACGTTCGCGGCTTCCTTAGAAGAGAGGAAATGAGCCGATTGCGCTCGGGTTGTGCGGGCAGAAGTAAACCGACGTCATACTAGGAATGTGTATATAGATAAAAATAAGAAGTTTGAACGTTTACTCTGTGAGCTGCTTGAGGGGATCAAGACGGCTTTGTATCTTGATTTTCGTCAATAAAATCTCCCCTTCTTTCTCCTTATTTTATGTATTGCATTCTGCCACGATCCATGTAATTGCCCACGCCCGAGTAATCGCCATCACAATCCCGAGTCGGTTACTTCAAAATCCCTTATAAATAATGATTGCCTCCAAATGCCAATTCATACGAACTTTGCTATCAAGTTCACATGAGTACTCGCATGACTCCTTGCTTGTCGCGCTTCGACGCTTTCTCTCACAACGAGGCCAAAAAGGAACTTTCCTTATCCTTCATGGATCACCAACCCAGCAATGGTCACATAATTTTGGGTCCGCATCTCACAAGTTTGCCACCCCCTTCTTCACCGATTAATTGCTTTCCCATTGCTCTCCGAAGAAGTCTTACCCTTTGAGCAATCTATTATTTGTACCTCTGCTTGGTCGTCGAGTAACTATAGATTTTCTTCATACCCAACCTTCGACCATCAGGTTTACAACTGGTACAAACAACTAGAAGGAGAAGCGACTACCATCCGGGCACAAGCCAGGATAGATGTCCTATTGTCCTTTTGCGGTACATCTATTGACCCCTCGGAGTTTGGCCTCGTCGGTAGTTTGTGTTGCTTTTGGTCACCGTCATCGAACTGTTTCTTTTTGCCTATTGGTCCAGTGACCCCTACCCTTCTTGATATTTAGTTTCTGACCGGTCTTTCTCCATTTATCGACGGTGACTCTCGACCTCCGGACAACCAATTTTTCCTTGATATGTCCTCTCGCCTTAACCCGCCATATGGCGAATTCATGGATCGCCATGCTAAACCTTCAGGACCCATCCTTCTCGGGGAACATACAGCCTTCCTTTTATGTTGGCTTTGCAAATATGTCTTTTGTCTCCCCACATGTCGAATTTCCTCGGAATTCCTTAATATGGCCTATGAACCGGCATGTGGTGTTGATATTGGCCAAGGCCGGATGTTCCTGGCTGCATTATATCGGGGATTGTCGGATGCTCAATCTTCGCTGATGGACAATCATCCTGCCCCCTTTTCGGGTCCTTTATGGATTCTGCACTATTGGCTCCGAGTGTACTTTCCTCATATGTTTTTTGATCAAGCGCTCACTTCGACGACCGAATCATCGAAAATTAAAAGAGATGATGTACCCATGGCGTTCAATCGGACCCTTCGTTGTACCCACGACAATCTTACCGCTTTCGACGACTTCCTTATTGAACTGTTGTCTCTCACCAGCTTTGATTTCTCCAGGCTGCCCGTCGATAATGATATCTATAGCTCCTCCAGTGCAGATCCCGATTCTCATCTTTTCTGGATGAGCGTGTTAGTCCCAGCTGACTTAGCCATGAATTTGTCCGGTGGCGGCAAATTCTCATCGGGATTTGAGATTTATAATCCTCATTATTGTGCTCGCCAATTCGGGCTTACTCGGGGGATTCCAATGCCGGTGGTGTATTCCATGAATTTCCCTTTTTCTCGTCGCGGGGAGGAGGTGACCGACATGATGGGCCATATCGAAGTTGTACACGCTGTTCTCAAACGCTTTGTATTTGTCGACTTCTCTAGCCATTCTTGTAGTACCTCATTTTTCGACAAGTGGTGGCTCTCCTACCGCTCCTCTTTGTTCTCAACCAGTGCAATGGACGTTCTCTCGAAAGTCTATCGACACTCATTGGGCTTGCTGCATCCTCTAAGAAGACCCGCTTCTTTCGTTATACCGAGCATTATACTTGAGCAACCGATCGATAAAGGTAAACCCTTTGTTGATATAAACAATCTGATAATGAAAGTGGGTACTTTTCTGCATTCTTGCTTAATGTAATTATTGATCCGACTTTCTTCCCGGATGATTCACTGGCTTCTGACGGTCGCACGGATGACTTACCCAACAAATCGTGGGTTGTTCATATGAACATGGCGAGTGCCTCGGCTGGCCCATGGAATACTCTTCGCTGCGACTATTCATACCTTCGCGGCAAGTGGTCACGCTTGCATGACTTACTAGGAGGAGGATATGCCTACATATGTAACCAAGCATCCGTTGAGGACGAGATCAAAGCTCTCCTTGCTTTTCTGGCCCATTTGTCCTATCCGGTCCAATGTCGTGCCCTTGGATTTGCCATTAATGAACTCTTCCTCACATTTGGCTCGACTTTAAGGTCCTTGAGGACAAGGCAGCGTGAACTAGCGATTATCGACAAGTTGGAAACAGATTCCCTTCTTTGCGACAATGAGCTGGCTTATCAACGTAGTGTTCTTGATACCTTGGAAAGTGACGGTTGTACCACCCTGCAAGTACTATCTACACAATTGAAGGCAATCAAACAGCAAGAAGCAATTTGCGAATCACTGCACCTTGATATGATGCGGGCCGGTCATCGAAAGGAGGCAATTGTTGACGCCAACCGCAATAGTGAAATGCAACTTCATAGTTTCGTCTTGAGTCTTGAACAGCACGTATTGTAGTCCGTTGTTGCTAGTCCCATATTAATGCCACATGTCCTTATCGTCTTATTCTATCATTGAACTGCCGGTATTAGTGTCAATTCACCAAAGCTCATCATGACATGATCTTCTCGGGATCATCCTTTTTCCATGCGACATTTAATGAAAGACGTCGTTTCCGATTCTCCTTCCGAATTCAAATCGTCATGACGGTTCGTCATGGTTAATAGCCAGCGGGAAACCCGCCACTCGCGTCATTATGGTTACTTATGTGTTTCACCAATCACGATATACCTTCTCGCCTCGATAACCGTCCACTAACTTTTACTGTCTCGATCGTCGGAAGGTCGTGGGCGAATACTCGGCATCATGGGACGAACCGTTCATTGGCCTTTATCTATAAATAGGATCACTTGCCGGGAGTGCGTCTTCATCCAAACCCTTCTGCCTTTCATCCTTGGAGAAAACTTCTCAAAGCCTTAATGGAGCGTGCTTCTTCTTCTACGGCTACATCTCCCTCTACATACTTCAGCCGTGAGTTTTCAGCTATACGGAGGGAGATTATCTCCCTTCCGAGTTACACATATACCATGCTGGTGGTGAAATCGCGGGCCCTCGAGAAACCGCATGCCCCGCTCAACCGTTCTGCGCCCCAAAATCTTCCCTCCGACCACCCGTTCCGGTCGGACTACGAAGAGTTCATTACACTCTTCGACTACGGGATGGAGAAGTTTCGCCGGAATCTAGCGACCATGTCTCAACATGATCTCACCGAACACGAAGTTTGGTGTAAGATCGAAGAGATTGAGAACGGCGAGGTGATGCATAAGGAACTCTGCAACGTCCAAGAAGCCCTCCATGCCTCTCATGCTACCGTCCTCCAACTTCGGAACATTGTTTCTGACCGCTTGACTGCCAGCCAGCGACATCTACGCGAGCCTCCGAAGGAATCCGAGCGGCGGGAACATGAACTGGCTGAAGCCTGCGAGACCCGCTCCTTGGCTTCCATTGGGGCCCCTTTGGAGGGTCCGAAGGCCATGTTGGACTCCACCAATGGTCTTACGTAGGGTTAGAAGGAGCACCTTCAGCGGCTGGAGAACGAAAAGGACAAGCTGGAGGCGGCACTGGAGGAGTTGGCTGAAGCTCATCACCGCGCGAAGGAAGAGAACGCCAAGTTAGAGTGCCGGCTGCGGGGCTTCGTGGTTCGTTTCGGGGAGCACTTCCGGTAAGGGTCTGCTGGGGCGAGCAAGCAAGAGGAAGAGAGAGAGAAAGAGAGGAGGGAAGAAGGAGAGAGAAAGTGAGGGAAAGAGAAAGTGAGGGATGTATTAAAGTTTTATGAATGAATTGAATTTTCTCACTCCTTGTCCTCTGACTCTTCTTGCATTTCCCACATCGATGGGTAGAACTTTTTCAAACATTTCCCGTTGATCGAGTGTTGTAGTTCTCTTCCATCGATCTCCATTACTCGATATGCATTCCCCGGGAGGATGTCTATTATCAAGTATAGTCCTTCCCACTTCGACGACCATTTGCCAAACTTTTCGTTGTCGAGGTTCATAGGCAAAATAGTCTTCCACACCAAGTCTCCTACGTCGAAACGCTTAGCTTTCACGTGTTTGTTGTAAGCCTTGGCAACCCTTCGCTTCTGAGCCATTAATTTCTCTAGTCTTGTGGCTCGGTTCTCTCCCAATTCATCAATGTTGGCGTATATCATTTCATCATACCGCTCTTTAACAATACCATCTTGGAGTTTTACTCTTAATGATTGCACCGTAATCTCCAAGGGTAACACTGCCTCTTGTCCATATGTTAGCATGTAAGGAGTGACTCCAGTGCTTGATCTTTTGGAAGTTCGATAAGCCCATAACACTGTCGACAACAATGAGTCCCATTCCCTTGGGTTGTCCTCCAAATGCTTTTTAATCAATCCGATGATTATTTTGTTGGAAGCTTCTGCTTGGCCATTAGCTTGAACGTAGTAGGGTGTCGAATGAATCATCTTGATACCCCTCGACTTAGTAAAATCCCGTACTTCTTGGCCTGTGAAGACTGTCCCTTGGTCAGCGGTGATAGTCTCTAGAATCCCAAATCGATGAATAATTCGTTCTTCGATGAACTCCCTAAGCTTTTTTTGTGTCACGCTTTTATACGACGCCGCTTCGACCCATTTTGTGAAGTAGTCCGTGGCCACTAAAATGAAATTGTGCTTCTTCGACGAGGGAGGATAAATTTTCCCTATTATGTCCATTGCCCAACCTCGAAAAGGTCACGGCTTGATAATTGGGTTCGTCGGTGCGGCAGGTACTCGTTGGATTGGTCCATGCCTTTGGCATGATTGACACCCTTTCGCGTAGTCAATGTAGTCTTGGGTGATTGTTGGCCAAAAATATCCATATCGCCTTAACAACCACTTTGTTTTCAATCCAGCTTGATGCGCACCACGGATCCCTTCATGGACTTCCGTCATGACTAGCATCGCTTCCTCCCGCCCCAAGCACTTGAGAAGCAATCCGTCGATTGTCTTTCGATACAACTCGTTGTCGATCAACAGATATTTTAGGGCTTTTCTTTTGAAATCTTTACTACCGGAACCTGAATTTTTCAAGTAGTTCACCAAAGGGGTTCTCCAATCTTGTCGGCCTTTGGTTTCTCCCGAGCTTTCAGATTGCTCGGTCATCATTACCCGAGCATCTATCGATGGTAAGGTCCTTACCTGAGTAATGATGTGGTCCGCTAGTTCCTTCGATATACGATATCCCGACGCCATTTGAGCCAATTCGTTAGCTTCTGAATTTTCACTCCTCTTGACATGGATTAGCTCGTATTCGACGAACTTCGACAACGGTTCTTTCGCCAGGTGATGATGTCTAATAATGTTTTCATTCAAACATTGATACTCACCGCTTAGTTGTTTGATCACCAGGTGAGAATCGCCCTTCACTTTAATTGACCTGATCCCCATGTCAATTAAAACATTCGATCCCACGATCGGGGCTTCATATTCGGCTTGGTTATTTGAGCATTCAAAGTCAAGCCCGAATATGAGTTTTGTTTTCTGTCGAAAAGGTGATATAACCATGATTCCTGCGCTCGCTGAACCGGACGCCACTGACCCATCGAAATATAGTATCCAAGGTGCAAAACCAAGATAATTTTCATCATCCTCGATTTTTAAACCTGAAGGGTATTCGGTAATGAAATCGGATCTTGCTCGCCCTTTTCTCGCTTTGAGCGGCACATAAACCAGGTCGATTTCTATCGGAGTTAACGCCCATTTTGCAATCCGGCCCTTGATGATTGGCCTGGACAACATGTACTTAATTACGTCTGTTTTACAAATTACATGTACCGTAGTCGGCAACATATAATGTCGTAATTTTGTACAGGCGTAATACAATGATAAACATAGTTTTTCGATGGACATGTATCTCGTCTCGGCATCATTGAGCATCCTACTTAGGTAGTACACGGCATGCTCTTTCCCTTCGTCGTTTTCTTGAGCCAGCATACTCCCGATCGTTGTATCGGCGGCCGATAAATACAACTTCAATGGCTGTCCCGCCTTTGGTGGTGTCAATCTTGTTGGCTTGATGAGATACTCTTTTAACTTGTCGAAAGCCACCTGATGTTTCTCTTCCCACACAAATTCTCGCTCATTCTTCAATTTGAGCAACGGGGAGAAAACTTCGATTTTTCCCGAGAGGTTAGCTATAAAACGCCGCAAGAAATTTAATTTCCCGATTAACATTTGCAGCTGTTTTTTATTATCAGGAGACAACAATTTTGAAATAGCCTTAGCTTTATTCATGTCTACCTCTATACCTATTTGATGAACCAAAAAAACCAAGGAAATTGTCGGCTTTTATCCCTAAAGCGCATTTCAAAGGATTCATTTTTAATTTAAATTTGCGCATTCTCTCAAAAGCTTGCTCTAGGTGGTCCGGATGACTTACCCGGTCTATTTTGACGATGACGTCATCGATGTAGACCTCCATGAACTCCCCAATCATATCATGGAAAATGTAATTCATTGCCCTTTGATACGTAGCACCGGTATTCTTCAATCCAAAAGGCATGACGGCCCATTCGAACGTGCCAATGGCCCCGGAGCATCTAAATGCTATCTTGTGAACATCCTGTCTTGCTATAAATATCTGATTATACCCGGAATGTCCGTCCATGAGGGACATCATTTCATTATTGGAGGCCGAATCGATCAACATATCGGCCATGGGCATCCGGTACTCGTCTTTCGGGGTGGCCGCGTTAAGGTCATGGAAATCAACACACACTCGGAGTTTGCCATTCTTCTTCCCGACCGGCACAATATTCGATAACCATTCGACGTACCTTGCTGATCTTATGAATCCGGCCGAAAGGAGACGCTCGATTTCCTCCTTGATTTTAAGGATTACTTCGGGAGCGAACCTTCTAGCAGACTGTTGGTGTGGTCGAAATCCCCTCTTAATTGGCAATCGATGCTCAACTATGCTCCTCGAAAGACCGGACATCTCATGGCAATTCCAAGCAAAACAATCCTTATATTTTCTCAACGGGTTTACCATTTGAACCTTGTACTGCTGATCGAGTAATTGGCTCACATAAGTAGGTTGAGGACGGGCCTCATCTCCGAGAATGACCTCTTCCAGTGGGTCTTGAGCTTGAATTACCTTGTCGTCCTCCTTAATTGGGGATTCTTCAAAATCTGAAATGCCGTCTGCAAGCTGTCTAGCTTAATCATTTTGCTCGGCCCTATAGGCCGCATACCTCTTAGTGAGGTTTTGCGCAAATGACTGACTTTCCATCGGAAAATCGGTTGATTGGTTCCACCGGTTCCTTTCTTGGGATCTATTCGGTACTCCCTTTGTCGAAACGGCAGAATGCAATATCTCTTGGGTCCACTTCAGGCGGCTTAGATATGCGAAGACAATCATCTGGCATCACTTTGTCCCGGCCGGATATACGGGTCCAGGTAACACAAGTCTGGGAATTTGCTTTCACATATTCCACTTTGTCCCCATTCCAGAATGCTAGCATCCGGTGAAGTGTCGATGGGACACATTGGTTTCCATGTATCCAATCCCGTCCCAATAGCAAGTTATAAGATCCGTCGGCGACGACGACGCTGAAGGACGTCCTCGATGTTTTAGATCCGACGGTCGGGTCGGCGACATATACTCCCTTTACTTGAGTAATTTCGCCGGTGAAATCAGACAACTGTATATTCGATGGGATTATTTCGTCATCATTCCTTCCTATTTTCTTGAAGAAGCGGTACGGAATGAGATTTAACGTTGAACCCCCATCCACCAGTACTTTCATTACCGGCCGCCCGTTGATCTTGGCATTTATATTGAGCGACCTCAAATGATTTGAGAGATCTTCCATGGGTTTTCTGAATTCCATGGTTTCTTCATCGTTGAAGCAAAACCGAGCCCCTTCCTTTTCTTGTGTCGTTTCCTTGTCACGGCCCGTCAGCTGAGGTCGACTCAAGTCGAAACTCGTGTGGTAATTTAACTCGTACCATGTAAGAGCTTAGGGGGGAAACCGACCTGCTAGCGGGGGTTGTAAATCGGGATTTAGACGCAGATGTTTTACGTATCTTTGTACCATTGTCCTCTTTTTCTTGAGCTGGGTGTGTCTCTCCTGGTCGTCGCCGCCAAACCAGATTTCTTGGCCTCCGCAGTTTGGTGTGGTTAGGAGGTGTTGCCATTGAGCCATAAGCGGCTGGAATCTCCTTTTGCCGTAGTATGCGAACCCTGTTCTTTCTTTGCACCCTTCTCTTCTGAGTTCGGGTCAAGATTTTCTCCTTTTCTTGGTCCTCCGTTACCTCATACAACGATCCCTCTACAAGGTTGCTTGGTATCTTAAGAGTGCGTCGACGATGTGGCTCATGAAGGCCTTGTCGAAAATTTCTGTCGAATTCCTTTCCCCATCCATAGTGGACTCTTTCTTGAGGATGTGGGGTTGGTGGACCATAGCTTACGTAATAATCAAACTTGCCGCTTGGCTCACCTAAAGTACCAATTGTAGGGTCCCCCTCGTCGTATCTCCGCTTAAATGACTTATAAGTTCTCCGATGGTTGGGATTTCTTCGAGGTCTGGTACTTTCGATGTGAAAAAGCGTCTTGTCCCTCCGACTAATTCGACCGCCCTTTTGGTACCCTTCCTCGGGTGAACTCATGTTTCCCAATTTTTGCCTGCAATGAGCGCATAAATTCGTTGACGTATGCCCTTTACTCGATCGCTTTAAAGACACCATTCCGGTCATTCTTGGAAAAGGATCGATGTCCACATCCATCGGGGGTTTCCCTTTGTCCTCGCCGAATTTAATCTTTCCTTGTCGAATTGCTTCTTGAATGTTCTTTTTGAGGACTAAACAATCCGATGTGTTATGGCTCCATGAGTGGTGCCATTTGCAATACTTCTTCCCCGCTAATTCTTCTTTGGACGGTATCTTCTGCCCTTCTGTCAACTTGATTTGTCCGTCGGCCAGCGATATGTCGAAAATTTCTTCTGCCCGATTCGCATCGAATGAATAGTACACTGCCTCTTTTGCTTTAGCCATTATAGTTGACTTTTCTTTCATCCTTGCTGGCTTCAATGCTTGACAAGTGTATGGCTTGTCGATGGTTAATTGGGCGACGGCTACTTCGACAGGCTCCGTTGATTCTTCGTCGAAATCAAGTGGCTCAACAAAACTTACATCTCCTCTTCGGGTATGCCTTTTGTCTTTTTCCTTGAGCGGACTTTCGTGCTTTCTTGCCATCGTGGATAATTCGAATAGATCCGCACATGGATGCCCCACCATCCTATCACATATTTCGAATTTCAATCCATTGAAAGCGAACTTAGCGAATGTCTTTTTCGGTAAAGGAACTAAGCATTTGTTCCTAGCCCGTTTAAACCTTGCAATAAACTAGTCGACCGTCTCATTTGTCATTTGCTTCATTGTCGACAAATCCGCCATCGACAAGTTCGACACCGCCCTTTGAAATTGGCCATGAAACAAACGTTCCATTTGCTCCCATGTCAACACCGAATTGGGTGGTAGTGCGGTATACCATGTAAAGGCTGTTTTTGACAAGGATAATGGAAAGAGCCTTAATTTCCAGTGATCCGCATGTGTAGCATCCCCACATAGTGTTAGAAAACGATTGATATGTTCATACGTGGACTGATCATCCTCGCCAGTAAAAAGTGTGAACTCGGGTATTTTAAACTCTCTTGGATACGGGATCGTATCCATCCAATCCGGGTACGGTTTTCGGTAAACATTAGCTCGGTATCCTACCATTGGGTCAATGTATACGGGTGCCTGGTCGAACACTGGCTGATGGTACTGCGGTTGATATGGCATTTGATATCCAGGTTGTGGCGGATGATATATGGGTTGCACAACAAGCTGAAACATTGGCTCGGGACCTGGTGGTTGTAGGACCTGATTCATCTGGCGATATCCAGGTCGTATGGCCCGGTGTCCATACTGTCCTTGCCCCCTAACTTGGGGTAATTGGTCTTGCCCCCTAGCCTGCCATTGCCCCCTAAAGGGCACCGCCCACTGATTTTCGATAATCATGGGTACCGGTTGTTCATTGATAGGGACAGGGTTATGTTGGGCAGCTACCTCCTGACGAGCAATATTCTCGTCTTGTCGAACAGGGTGTCCCGGAAACATAACGGTATCCGCAGGTATATCTTGTCGAATAGGATGTCTAGGGAACATACTTGTATCTGCATTTACCGGGGGTCTAGGTTCGTTGGCCGGTAACGCCTCCCCTCGTTGCAGAATCCGCGAAGGTGCTAAAGGCTGAGTATTCCGTCCCGCAATGCCTATATTTGGCGGTGTTGTTCTTGGTAAACCGCCACTTGCTGCTGGTACGAAACCATTCCCTTCTTGAGCATGAGGTGGGTCAATTGTAGTCCCATGTTGTCCTACAGCACATTCATGACACGTGTTGATGATTAACGGCCCGACAACCTCGGTCATCCTTTGGACCATGTGATCAGCAAACTCGTTTTGGACTTCTTCGATGGTACGCCTTATCGATGTTAACATGACAGGCGTCATTTCTGGATTTCTCCTTAGCTCCTCAACATTCCGTCGAGAGACCTCGACGTCCTCTTGATGGGCCGTGGATGACTCCATTCGTTGTATTTCTTCCTGGAGTTCGTCTCCACCACCATCTAAGTTGTTACGTCCTCACGTGCGTGGCATAGCACTTCTCTTGAAGCGACACCAATGGTCCCACCGGGCGTGCCAAAAAAGATTGTTGCGCGTTGAAATCCCTCGACAGGGCTTTGCTGGTTATGGGTTCTACGCCCAAATTGACTATGGCCCAAAGAAGGTTGCTTACGCGAGAATCTTTTATCGAACTTAATCCGTTCGTTTTCCGAAAAGGAGTTATGGGTCGATTTTGGACAGAGAGTGTCAAATGCAATAGATTTACACAAAAGGGCACGTTACAAACAAGCTTTCGACAACTTCGACGGCCCAATGTGCGACAGAATAAGTATGTGACAAACTTCGACGTGACCCTGGAATTGAATCGACGGGATCGGGAGATGATGTAGGACACAATGCTGGAATTCAATCAACAGCACTGGAAGGGGGATTATAGGACACAATACCGGAATTGAATCGACGGTCTTGGACAAGATGGGTGAAGGGTGCAACACCGGAATTTAATCAACGGTACTAAACCTAACGAGTAGACGCCGGAATCTAATCGACGACACCTAACTCTGGATATGATACTCGCCGGAATTGAATCGACGACGGGGATCCGAAAACTATAGCTAGGCTAGGCTAAAGGCTAAAGGTTAAGAGCTAAGAGCTAGTTTGAAAATGCAAGTGTTTTGGATTTGTTTTGTGTGTGTGTATCTCACTCTTGCGAGGTACTTATAGGCAAGTTCTTTGGTAACCGCCGAGTGATTTCTTCCTTTGGCCCTACGCTCTGCTCTTTTCCATAAGCCACGTGGATGACGGTTTCCTAGTCTTCGCGCCTTTTCTTTTTACCTCGTGGGGATTACCGCCAACTGCTTCGATCGTGGCCTCCCTCCGCGCGCTTTTCTTGCTCTAGAAGGAAGTGGCGCCGGAATTTACCCCGACACGTGGCACCTTTCTGACCGGTACGTTCCTTGCTTCGGTGTCCCTTCCCGTAGCTGATTATCGCTTCCTCACGTGCTTGTCACGAGTCCTTCTTGGATTATTTTAAGTGTCAACAACTCAAAAGTGTGTTTTCATGAATGGCTTGTTAATTCTCTGGTTGTGTGGTCCGGTCATTTGCAAAAACATATTTAGCTTTTGTAAGTCAAGCCGCTTCATACATGAAAGGCTCATTTGGGTTCTTTTATCTTTTTCCCTCTATTCCTCCTTTTCTCCTTGAGCATGTGATCTTTCCAGGGCTTGATAAAGATGATCGTTTTGACGGTCGGTCTAAAAAGCGGGGTGCAAGGCCTATATTATTGAAATGAAGATGCACTCTCACTTGGCTAAGAGAAGTATGCATTATTGCAATGGTAAAGCTTAGAAAAATGAGGGAAGCTCTGATTGTTGAATAAAGAAAAAGCTTAAAGAATGTGTTGGAGGAGTGGGTGTCGCGATCTTTCATTGCGGGTTTAATCTGAGTTATAATTATACAATTTTACATTTCTGACTATACACTCACCGACCTATGTCACTCACACCAACTATTAAGTAAAAAAGTTACAATAGGAACAAGATAACTAGCCCAGCAGACGCAGCAAACTCACTTATTGCAACAACAAACTCAAGTATATACATTGCAAGTGGAGTTTCATGTAAAGGCAGAAACAAGCTAGACAAGTAAATGAACCGTAGCTTCTTCGAGTGCTCTCATTTCCTTTTTGACAAGTAAACAAAGTCCAATAAGTACAATTATATATATCCTGGTAGCAAATCACTAACCAAAATGAAGACACATGGGAGTGCATAGACTATCTAGTTGTAATGGCACAACCAAAAAGGTATCCAGCATATTTAACAATAGTGTTCATGAACCACCATATGACTCAAACAACTAGACTTGAGCATACGTAGGAGACAAGAAATCACAGAGGACTGTGCGGAACAAACCACATCCACAAACAAAAAACCACCACGACACTACTTCATTGAATGACCACACCATTGACAAACAAACAAACAGCCACAGCACTACTTCATAATCCCGTCACTTCTTGTAAATTGGAGTTACTTCCTCTTTTTTGTTTTTTTTTTTTTTCCTTCTTTCTTGGTGGGCCTTTCGCTGTAAATGGAACTTCACTTGCAGCTTGTACAGAAACTCTCTGTCTATTGCCTTGTCCGGTACTTGTACTCTCAAGCTGACATTATTAGTTTAATTAGTCAACATATTTTGTTAGTAAAAGTGAAAGTACTAAAAAAAACGAAGCGTACACTTCCATGAGATATTGGGGTCCCAAGAGCAGCACTAGCAATTGGTGTCTCACCAACACTTCCACTTGCACCTTCGCTAGTACGTTGATTAACCTGAAAAAAGTAACATTCATTTAAAGTCTTATTCACGAACCACGCATGACACAATGCATATGAAAGTACATACCGAAATTTTTTTCCTAGATAATTGTGTTTGTGATGCCACAGTCCTAGCCTTCTTAGTTGGACATGTCAAACTGTTGTGCCCTATCTTCGAGCAACTTTGACAAGTCATCTTCATTCCTCTCCTCGACGTCCTAATACCACGTGTGACCTCACCTTCCTCCCTTCTTCTTTTTTGTTTGCGCCTACCAGGCTTCACCCTGGCCGGAAGAGGATCGGGTGCCTCCTTGTAAGTTTTTTTCCAAAATTTCTCTCCTCGAACTAGCATCATCATATTTTGATATGCAGCTAAGAACTTTGTATTCTTGTAACACTCATCTACATAATCATATGCATCATCTTGCCTATAATTTATAGCTGAAATGGCATGGATACAAGGGATGCCAGTAAGTTGCCACCTCCCGCAAGTACAATCTCTCTTGAACACATCAACCACGTACTTAACACCCTTATCCATCACCTCATATCCAGCATCACCATTCCATATTATGCAATAGTAAATCGCACCAACTCTATTTTCTTCCAACTTTTTTATGATTCTTGGACCACAGTCCCTTCTCCATCGAGCACAAGCATCCCTTTGTGTATGCATTCTTGTCATTGTCATTATCTTCATATCTTCCAACATACTGTAAATAGACTTACACTTGGCTTCTATGATTCTTCCTTTGAATGCCTCACACAAGCTGTTATCAACTATATCACATTTAACCTCGGTAGTGAAGAAAGCCCTGCTCCAATGCTTTGGCTCTGTTAGAACCAAGTCATGATACGCAGCGGGATTGATTTTCTTCAATGCCTGAGCATGTTCATCATACTCCACCATTGTACTGCTCTTAGCACACTACCAAAATAGTCTTTGCATTTGTATTCCATTATACTTCTTGCCCCAATTAGCATAGATGTGTCTGGCACACATTCTATGCTCAGCTGCAAGTAACAAGTGAGCCACGGCTTGTAGAAGGCCCTAGAAAAGATGATTTCAATGTAAGAAACATACTACATATGTGATCAATCAAAACGCATGACACAAAAAAAGAAATAAGGAACTTACCTTTTGCTTGCTACTAATTATAACCTAGCCTTGTCCGTTTGTGTCTGTTATGTTGAGGTCATACATCAAACTTGTCAAGAACCAAGTCCATGTGTCTCCTCTCTCAATTCTCACAACCGCCCATGCAATTGGGAACATCTGGTCGTTTGCGTCCCTTCCAATGGCACACAATATCTCCCCTTTACAAATTCCCTTTAAAAAGCAACCATCTAATCCCATAACTTTCCTACATCCATCAAGAAAGCCTTTTTTACATGCAGCAAAACAGATGTACATTCTCTCAAATAATGCCTTAGAATGCATGTCGGGCTTTTCAACCTTCAATGTAAGAGTACTCCCAGGATTTGTCTCCCTAAGCTCTTTCGCATAATCCCATAACTTTGAATATTCCTTCCTATAGTTTCCCATCAAAACTTTAAAGGCAAGTAGCTTTGCTTTGTTACATTGATCTATACTTACATTCAAGCCCAATTGCTCCTTGATAAGCTCCTTGAAAGCAATGGTTTTTATAGTTGGCATTGCTCTAATTATACTAAGATAGTGCTCCGCCAACCAAGAACTTGTGACCCTCTTATTATTGAAACTAATGTTATAAATGTGTTCTTCGTTGTAGGTCTTCACGTGGAATGATCCAGTTCTAACATCAAAAGATGCAGAAATCTTCCAAGGACAATTTTCATCAACACATTTCGCTCTAACAAACTTCTTTTCATTCTTGATAAATTTTATCTCTCTACGTTCAACCACCGAATGCTTTTTCACTGCATCTTTGAATTGTCTACCACCATCAAACATCATAGATGTAGCAAATACAGGCACTACACAATTAGGATCATACCTTGGATACCTACTTCTCCTTCTTGTTGGTTCGCCATCTCCTGGCCCATCATCGGATCCCAAAGTCTCATCTCCATCGGTTTCTTTGTAGTCTGTTTGGTAACTAGTTTCGGCAATAACCTGGTTAGACCATTAGGGATTAGATTATTCTCCTATAGATTATTGGCATGGTATAAATTCTAAGTGGTTCCACTATAGCCCAAGCTTTTGTGGCCATTCTGTGGAATTCCTTGAGTTTCTTCCTTCCTTGTACAAGGTCCTCATTATCCCTATCATCATCATCAGTCAAGAATTGTGCATCGACTAGGTCTGTGTCTTTAGTTTCTGAATCGATTTCACCCATAAGTTCATCACCCTCTATGTCAACATAATCTCCCTCATCTACTAAGTAATCATAGTCTAAACCATCCACATGCTGAACAAATGCCTCATTACCTAAACCAACACCCTCATCGTTACCCTCATCCTAACTAGCAACCTCACCTACCACATTGTTGCTCATGTCGACCTTACAAAAAAAAACATACTTTGTAAGCATATGCAGACAAATAACGAAGCAACAAATAATAGGTCCAATTATTTCAAGATTTTTTTACTATGAAGGAGAGCCAAACAAAGTACTATAAATACAACTTAAAAACTGAAGTTCATAGTTCAATCGATGTCCGTGGTCAAATACTGCATCTATCACATATGAGTATCCTTAATGTGGTTAATCAAGTATGAGAAAATGGTTGAAGCTCATGTGAATTTCATCTCTCGTTAAAGCTTATCAATGTTTCAAATGTGCATTGATGTCGTAGTGATGACCCGATATTGATATTTAGCCTTATATGTTAGTAGAAGTTTAATAATCAAAGTGCATGCCACATACTTGATGAAATGTCACAGTAAAATAGAATACATGTTCTCTGAAAGAAATAAGTTCAATAGACATTTCGTTGAATCTCGAATTACCATGAACAAGATTGGCCAATCAAGTGGTTGCTCATGTGATTCATTATGTTATGCTGTGTCGTTGTGGTTTATTTTCCTTTCATATTCTGCCATGTTCACGTGAAGACAAGGAAAAGATAGAAATTTGATGGTTCGGGACCATAAAAGTATACCTTTATGTCCAAATGTGCACAGCACGAACAAATCGGGATCACACGCTTTGTCGTATTCGCTGCAGAGTCTCAAGGTCGAGTCGGGTCTTGACTGGTTTACAAGTCAATCGGGTCTTCGCAATTTCGAAGTGTGAATTGAAAGGCGAGTGTCGGCCAACCGTTAGGTGATTGTCGGGCGAGCGTCGGCTTGAGCAAAACCCTTCAATTTGAGTTGAGATCGAATCGATATGGGAAGATAGGAATTAGGGTTCTTCCTTTCTTCCTTAGTGAGTTCGCGTTCGAGAACTTCACTTCATTAGGGGCAACAAAAAACGCAAGAGAACAGGAAGCGACATGGTTTCAACTTTGGGCGACCGTCGAGCGACCATCGGGCAACGGTTGCACGAGCGTCGGCTTGAGCAAAATTGTTCGATTTTAGTTGAGATCGAATCTATTCGGGGAGATTGGAGTTCGGGTTCTTCCTTTGTCTTCATTAGTTCGCGTTCCGGAAGTTCGTTGGTAGAAAAAAGGGCAAACAACGTGAGCGAAGCTTTTGAGGTTCTAGGGTTTTTTTTTTTTGTGAGTGCTAATTAACAAAACGTCGTCATTTTGTTTTCCGGCGACCACGTCGGCGCTGGTCTAGCCACGTCGAGCAGCCGGCGCCGACTAGATATCCACGTAGGAATTTTCCGAGCTAAATTAGCCGAAAGGACTAAATTGGCTCTATGTAAAAAGGTTTAGGACTAAATTGGCACTATTAAAAGGTTTAGGACTAAATTGTCACCGATGAAAAAGGTTTAGGACTTTTTTGACACTTTTCCCGCCAATAATTTGCCTTTTACAAGGTATTGGGATGGAGGAAGTGATTGATGAGGTTTGAATGACTATATGCGGAACCGAGAGAAACCCAATATTAATGGACATCAAAACTCGTGTCCGAAATTCACTTCCGGACTAAACCGTAGAGAAAAATGGAAGGAAAGTGTGCATGCGTCCAAGAATTAATTGAAAGAAAGCGGGAAAAGTACACTAAAAGTGTCATAACTTGTGTACGACGTTCACTTGAGTGCCATAACTTTCAAAACGTTCACTTAAGTGTCATAACTTTCAAAAGTCGTTCACTTGAGTGCTGCGTCGGAGCAAAATCGTTCACTTGAGTGCTACAGTAACTTTTTCGGGGTGTCACGTCGGCTTTCCGGTGTGCCACGTCATCTTTCCGGTATCTACATTAACTTTTGCGGCGTGCTACAGTAACTTTTCCGGCGTCTACAGTAACTTTTTCGATCGCCACATCAGCTTTTCCGGCTGCCACGTCAACATGGCACTCAACCGAACGATTTTTAAAAGTTATGGCACTTAAGTGAACGTTTTGAAAGTTATGGCACTCAAGTGAATGCGGTACAAAAGTTATTGCACTTCTAGTGTACTTTTCCCGAAAGAAAGCAACCACGGGAAAAAGAAGGTTGAAAATCCGGTAAGATGGAGCATATCTTCGATATTCAAAACCAATGAGGATGCGGTTGGAGAAATATCGGCGAAAGATCAATACTCGTGAATGGGCCAATGGTGATGAACATTGACACGTTCGCGGCAATATGAGTGAAACAGAATAGATTGCATTGAAAGAGCTCAAGTGGTCTTTGCCGAAATTCTCGGAAAATCCCCACGGATCAAAACAGCTCCAACGACTCCGTACTTTCAAAAAGATACGAAGAGAGATTTGATTTGTTTTGAAGAAGCTCAAGTCATCTCGGTCTATAAAAGGCATTCACGTTCTTCTTCACATGGGGGGCTAGACAACCGCACAGCACAAAGAGAGAAGGAAAGGAGCTTCGTCCAGTGAGATCCAGAGAGATAAAAGTGAGAAGAGGGGGAGGCTTCGTGGAAAAGGAGAGGAGAATCGTCCAATAAGGTGTGGTGTGAGGGAGTTTAGTCTAAAAAAAAGTGAGAAGCCCGAGAGGAGTCAGCCAAATGTTTTCTCCATAAACACCTCTACGGCTTCAACAGGATATGCATTTAACGCCAAAAAGGATCCCCGCTGATAAAAGTTAGAGAACCAACATCTCTAATCTTTTTCGGTGTCATCGACAGAGAGCTTCAGTCTTTCCAAGAAGAGTGGTGGCTCTGAATTGAAAGGTTGGTTGTAGCCACGAAGCCTCTCGATTTTGCCTTGCACCATCGCCACTTCTCTTGGCCCGGGCTTGTTCGAGTTAACAACCGAACGGATCGTCCATTGCGACCATTCAAGCACCGAGCTCCCTATCCGAATTGGTCCACAAGTCCACTATGAGCAAGCCAAATTAAGCTGTGGTTCCAAAGCCGTACGAATACTCACGAAAATCGGTTCCATCCGCGACGTATTGGGTTTAAGTGGGAGGCCACGAATCTGAAATTGTTTGGGATCGGGTAAAAATCCAATTCATTGATATTTTATTTCTCGTTTTTGAATTGATACAAATATTGTGTTGATATTTCAATTAGGCAAACTTTATCCGTCGATATTGCAACTTGTGATAATTGCCTATTTGAATTTTATTGATACCTTGAGCATATTTTTAGATTAGAAAACCGTTTCGATTTAGGGGGTTTCCCTACCGACAACGTGCAGATTCGGACTAATCTCATCGAGATATCTAATCTCAACCACCGGATTTGATTCATCAATCCAATCCGTTATTCAATTCGAATCAGAAAATATTTTCATAAAAGATCATGCATGATTTGATTTGTTACGTAAAAAAATAAATAAATAAATAACCAAAAATATCTCATTCATATAAATTGCATATAGCTTAGAACATTTTATTCACGTAGATTGAATATGTTATTTTACATATGCATTTCATATAGGTGTAGTCACATAATTGTTATGTCATTTTCATGCTGTATTGATTAGCCCTGTCATATAGTTTTGCTATGTCATTAAAGTTCGCCATATCATATAGTTTAGCATGTCATTTTGTTAAATTATTTATTACATGTCGTATTACTCGTCATATCATAAATTTGATAAGTCATTGATGCCATGTCGCATTCATGCCTTATTTAGAATAAGGCTCGTTCATTTTAAATTAGTAAATTAGTCTAGTCTAATATAACATGTCATTTAGATTAAATTCATGTCATTTTTTCACAACATATAGGTTAGAATTCATGTTGCTTTGCATGTCATTAGGATTCAAAAAAAAAAAAAAAAAAAACATCATGCATTCATGTCATATTAGAATAGTCGTCACTTTTACACGTCATTAGACTAATTGTGTTCTTGTAATACAATTACATTCATGCATTGTATTCATTTAAGTAAAAAAATGAAAAAAAAAATTACACCTTTGAAGCTTTAATAAGAATCCTTGAAAGTTGCCAACTTAGATAATTTTCATTGAAATGAAAGGTACCAAAAGGGAGTTAATAGAAATATTAGCGTAACCAAGTTCCTGAACTCAATGAATCTCTGGTTCGTAGGAATAAAGTATTTCTCCTAATACTTTATTTAGGTGTCTAATCAGTCTACCATAAAATGATTAGTGGCAACTCCAATTTGAAAATCTTTTTGCTTGTTAATTATTTGAACCATAAAGTTACGAGTTCGTAGAGTTCGGGAGGGCTCAAACTAGGTTAGTTTAATTAACCTAGTAATCCATTAACCTAAAAACTTGATTTTTTAGGTCGCAACAATCATTAACCGGAACGATTCTATGTCACACATAAGACACTATTGCGCTCAAAATAACTTCAGCAACTATTCCCAATTGATCAATACTTTTGCGAGCCACAAGAAGCATTATCGACTTTTATTGGAGTATAACAAAATTAGTATGAAGAAAATTGGAATGCTTCTCGTGTTGCAACTTCCCTCGATGGATGCATAGACAAATTCGGGAAAAGTACACTAAAAGTGCCATAACTTTTGTACGGCGTTCACTTAAGTGCCATAACTTTCAAAACGCTCACTTAAGTGCCATAACTTTTAAAAATCATTCACTTGAGTGCCATGTTGACGTGGCAGCCGGAAAAGCTGATGTGGCAGCCTGAAAAGTTACTGTAGACGCCGAAAAAATTATTGTAGCACGCCGGAAAAGTTCTTGTAGACACCGGAAAGCCGACGTGGCACGCCGAAAAAGTTCTTGTAGCACTCAAGTGAACGATTTTGCTCCGACGTAGCACTCAAGTGAACGATTTTTGAAAGTTATGGCACTTAAGTGAACGTTTTGAAAGTTATGGCACTCAAGTGAACGCCGTACACAAGTTATGGCACTTCTAGTGTACTTTTCCCGACAAATTCTATTGGATTTGGAAGATTATGGGTGGGGATTCTCGAAACTTGGTAAGCAACTGCAATGTCCAGTCCAGGATCATCTTCATTTCGTCCCCATTTGATCTCATACTCGGTCCATTAACTTAGCTCAGCAAGAAAGACTACGTAGTGGCCTAGTGTTCAACAAGCGAGAGAAATGACATGACTCCATCGAGCAGCAAATGTGTCATCAATACGTTACACAAGATACGAATGATACAATGCAATACTAGACACACAAATACAAGATCGGCCATACAGCTAATAACCAATGCCGATATCATGAAGGAACTAAACTCACCCACAAACAAAGTGACACAATTACCACCAAAAAAGCATGTAGGCTAAAGACGAAACAGAATTCAGCACAAGAAATCCATATCTCATTAGTCCTCGGGACTTCCAAACCGTATGTTTTCCAACCCTATTACAACCTACACCTTCACTATGAAGGGATTTATCGAAACAGAATCAGAGGATCACACGGAGAATAAAAAAAATTGGAATGACGCACGAGACTACCCGGGTTCACCCCAAGATTAGGGCTACGTCTTGCAAAGAGATTTCACTATTTTTGTTGGTTATAGCCAATTCTTACTAATACAATGATAAAACCAAGCAAAATATGTACGCCCCAAAAACGGGCTAAAAAACCTAAAATCTCTTAATTCCAACCATATGGGCCAGCTTAAATAAAAGCCCAAACCCGTAGAGGTTTCGGGAGCGTTGCTCCCGAACCCCTGCCCGTTCACCGGTGAGCGGGGCGGTCGTCCGCTGACCGAGCAGCGGAACCTCCGTCGGGAGGCGCTGCCCCCGAACCCCCGCCCACTGACCGAGCACCGGGACACCCGTGTCGGGGGCATTGCCCCCGAACCCCCGCATCCTGTGCGCAAGGGTCACATGTCATTGGGTAACACTTCGGTTTCTCTACACTCATGTGAGCGTACCCGGTGTGAGCAACAAGGGTCCCCGAAGTATTCGCCAACTCCAACACCCACTTGGTGGATACTTCGCGCAAATGAGAGCCCTTCCAATATCATTCTTCTTCAATCCAATCGCAGCAGAGCACCATTCAAACTTCGCATTTGTGACGGCTTTAGTAAGGAAGTCTGAACTATTTTCTACCGTGTCGACCTTTACAAGTCAAACCTCATTCTTCTCCACTTTTTCTACGATGAAATGATATTGAATATCAATGTACTTTGTGCGTGAGTGAAACACAGGATTCTTGGCTAAATAAATAGCCCCTTGATTATCACATCTCACATCTACAGCACCTTGCTCAAAATCGAGCTCCGAGCACAACTGCTGTAACCATACGGCCTCTTTTCCAGCATGAGTAAGAGCTATATACTCAGCCTCTGTAGAAGAAAGCGCTACCACGCTTTACCTCCTACTCATCCAACTCAACGCAGCACCAAACAATGTGAAAACAAACCCGCTAGTGGACCGTCTACTATCAATATCTCCACCCCGGTCTGCATCTACATGGCCTATGATATCAAGCATGTTTTCATCCCATGTACCTTCAAAACATAAAGAAAAATTCGAAGTTCCACGAAGATACCTGAAAACTCTTTTGATCACATTCCAGTGTTCTCTACCCGGGTTAGACATATATCGGCTCAAGACTCCCCTTGCTTGGGCTATATCCGGACGCGTGCACACCATACCATACATTAAGCTACCCATTGCACTCGCGTATGGAACTTAGGCCATCTCCTCGGCTTCCTCATCCGTTTTGGGACAGTGTTCATGAGATAACTTGGTCCCTAAAGGTATAAGGGTACCAACGGGTTTGCAGTCTATCATATTGAATTTCTTCAAAAAAATTTTGATGTATTTCTCATGCCCTAGCCACGGCTTCCGTTTCTCACGGTCCCTCTTAATCTGCATGCCCAAAATAAAATTTGCAGGCCCCAAGTCTTTCATTTCGAACTTTTTAGCCAACAAACTCTTCACGGACTTCACCATCTTCACGCTATTCCCGATCAACAACATATCATCCACATATAGCGTGAGAATGACAAACTAATTGCCCGTCCTCTTCACATAAACACAATGGTCAGAATTTGAACGCACAAAATCAAGCTGGAGCATATACGTGTCAAACTTACGGTACCACATCCTCGGTGATTGCTTCAGCCCATATAATGACTTTTTTAATTTGTACACTAGATTATCTTTTCCTTTTACTTCAAAGCCTTTCGGTTGCCTCATATATATCTCCTCCTCCAAGTCTCCATGAAAGAAAGCCGTCTTGACATCCATCTGTTCTACCTCAAGATCATATGCATTTGCTACAGACGGAACAAACCGTATCGAGGTCAACTTCGCCACGGGAGAGAAAATCTCGTCATAGTCAACACCCTCGATCCGAGAGTACCCCTTGGCTACAAGCCTAGCCTTGTACTTTTCTACGGTCCCATCCGGTTTCAGCTTTCGCTTGAATACCCATTTACACCCAATTACCTTTCTATCCTTAGGCAATTTACACAAGCTCCATGTTTCATTTTTATCAAGCGATCGCACCTCATCTATCATTGCGAGCTCCCACTAATTCGCATCATCCATGGATCTCGCCTCTTTTACGTAACTAGGATCATCTCCGATAATGCTCAAAGCATGAAACGTACTCAAAGCACTAAGGGAGTATCGAAGTGGTACCTTTCTTTCCCGCATCGATCTCCCGAGAGCCGGCATGTTATCTGTATCCAAGCCTTCACCCGAATCTACATCCTCGACTTCATTAACCGAGTCCCCTTACTCCGATTCAGAGTTAGATTCTATTGGCGTGCCTTGTGGAACCATCTCCATAGTTTCAATTTTAGGACTTTCTTCAAGCACTACCACTTTCTTGGGCTCATTCCCTTTACGTGTGCCAACCTGGGATTGTAATTCACGAAAGACGACATCCCTACCGTATACAATGGTCTTTGATTCTGGATTCCACGACTTATGGCACTTGACCCCTTCCTTGTATCCGACAAATATGCTCTTCTCGGACTTATTGTCGAGCTTATCCCGTTTCTCATTGGGTACATGAACATATGCATCACACCCGAACACCTGAACATGTGACTGATTCGGCTTCTTCCCAAATGCTGCCTCATATGGTGTACGATCCTTCACTGATGAGGTCGGTGACCGGTTCTTCAAATAACAAGCCGTGGCTACAGCTACTGCCCAAAATTCTGGCTCCAAACCTGCCCAACTCAGCATGCATCTCGCCTTTTCTATGAGTGACCGATTTAACCTTTTGGCCACCCCATTCTATTGGGGCGTATATGGAGTCGTCTTCTGCCTTGCAATACCATTATCCACACAAAATTGCTCGAACTTATCCGAACAGAATTCACCTCCGTTATCCGTACAAAGGACCTTGATCTTCCTACCCAATTGATTTTTAACCAATGCCTTAAATTCACGAAATTTCTCGAATACATCCGATTTACTCTTAATAAAATAAATCCAACTATATCTCGAAAAATCATCTATGAATGATACATAGTACCTGGATCCTCCAATAGATGGAGTCGGAGTAGGTCCAAAAACGTCGTTGTGAATCGCCTCGAGAACCTCGGCTACTCTCGTCTCGGTGTGTTGGAAGCTAACTTAGTTCTGTTTTCCATGGAGACAGTGTTCACGTAACTCGAAACCCATAGAGCATTTTGGAACTCCTTCTACCATCTGACTCGAAACTAAGGTAGACGGCCCCTTTTCACCGATGTACCCTAATCTCTAATGCCACAACATGGACATATCATGTCTATCTTCCTTGGCCTTTTCGGAAACAAACCCACTACCAATAGTCATTGTTTCCCCGAGCAGCTTATATAATGTCCCGTAACGGACTCCTCGTGCAATCACAATAGAACCTCAAGTCATCTTGCACGAATCCTTATCATAGCTAAAAGTAACCCCCGAATCAGCCATCGTATCGACCGATAACTGATTTCTACTCATTAAGGGTATGTGCATCACGTCTAGAACAGTCTTCACGGTGCCATTACTCATCCTCGGCTTCACCTTGCCACGCCCGACAATCCGAAGCGTAGTATCATCTCCGAGCATGACATCCCCACCATTATATTGCTCATATTCACAAAACCGGTGTCTATGAGGCGTCATGTGGTATGAAGCACCGGTATCTATCAACCAGATATCCTTGTCTGATTGCGCCATACATGCAGTAGCCAAATACATATCTCCTGTATCGACCTCCTTTTTACCCGAGGATGATTCAGCTTCTTTCTTAAAAGCGGCTTGTTTTTTACGGTCTCGCTTCACATGGCCCCATTCTTCACATCTCCAACACTGTACCCTCCTCTCCCTACTCTTCGATCGCCCACGAGATTTAGACCTGGACCCTTTCCAATTCGTAGTCTTCTCTGCTGGCCTTCTCTTAGCCGCCAATGCCTCTTTACCGGAATTTCCTGATCCCTTTCTTCGTGTCTCCTCCGATAACAAAGCAGAACACACACTTTCATATGATAATTCCTTATCTCCACCACCGATCACCACAATCAAGTTATCCCGTGAATCCGATAGTGAATAAAGCAGTGTTATCGCCTTATCATCATCCTCAAACTTAACAACGATTGATACGAGTTGACTAATCGCCGTGTTAAAAATATACAGATGTGTAGAAAAAGAGTCGCCTCATGCATCTGAAGCTTATACAGCTTTTTTTTTTCTCAAAAATAGCTTATTAACCAACGACTTACTTTGATACAGCTACTCCAGTTTTTGCCACAAATCCTCGGCTGTAGGTTCGCTCATCACGTTCGTCAGAATCGAGTCCGTGAGACAAAACCGAATCAAACCCGGTGCTTTCCGATCAATCCGATCCCAGTCTTCAATCTCCTTTGGATCCGCCCTTTTGGAAGACGTCTCTTCATCCTTCCCCGCTTCCTTACCCGATTCCTTTATCACGACACTAGGCTTCGCAGCAACAGGCCTTTCCGTTTCGATTGTCGACCAAAGATCTCGATCGCAAAGTAGATCATCCATATTCATCTTCCACAGATCGAACTGCGTCCCATCAAATTTTTCGATCTCAATCCGTGACCCTCTTGACATCTCTAATAAACCCCAATCTCTCGAACACAAGACTCTGATACCAATTGAAGGGATTTATCGAAACCGAATCAGACGATCACACAGAGAATCAAGAAAAATTGGAATGACGCACAAAATTACCCAAGTTCACCCCAAGATTAGGGCTACGTTCCGCAAAAAGATTTCACTATTTTTGTCGGTTATGACCAATTCTTACTAATACAATGATAAAACCGAACAAAATATATATGCCGCAAAAACGGGCTAAAAAACCTAAAACCTCTTAATTCCAACCATACAAGCCAGCTTAAATAAAAGCCCAAACCCGTAGAGGTTTCAGGGGTGCTGCTCCCGAACCCCCACCTGCTCATCGGCGAGCGGGGCAGCCGTCCGCCGACCGGGCAGCGAAACCCCCGTCGGGAGACGCTGCCCCTAAACCCCCGCCCGCTGACCAGGCAGCGAGACACCCGTGTCCGAGACGCTGCCCTCGAACCCCCGTATCCCGCGCATAGGCGTCACATGTCATTGGGTAACACTTCGGTTTCCCTAAGCTCACGTGAACGTACCCGGTGTGAAAAACAAGGGTCCCCGAAGTATTCGCCAACTCCAACACACTATTCATTACCTCTATATGCAAGCATTCATTGGAAGCAAACCAAACATCAGTAAATACGCTTAATTTCCAAATTCATTGAGAAAATGGTTGCTGCATAGCTCTTATTAGCTATAGCATGGGAGTCATGGGACACTTACATCACTTGTACCATTCAAAAGGGCTCTTCTGTTGAGCAAGCTGGGCTGACTCCTTACCATTGCAATAAAATGATTTGCTGGAAATCTAAATCCTGATGTGTGGCATTTACACAACCAGTTTTTTTATGATGAGTCATGCAAAAGAGATGATGATGACATAATAAAACCGGCATTGAAAATACTCAACAATAGGAGCCAACATCAGACTCAGAGCACATGACGCACGCGGAATGCAAAGGTGCGAAAAAGTATATAGTTGGCCAAATTCAGAAAAATAAGTTGGACATTAAAGAGGCACTAGACCGTCATGCGGTAGATCTATTGCAAAGTTGAAGACAGCACATTATCTTACCTTCATGATACGCCAAGGTTATGCAGCTTATTGAAATTAGGAGTTGGCAGATTCTTATTCCATTGCCGTCTTTGCATTTCTATATGACGGCAATGCCAAAGCATACTTTATAATCCGTGGTCACGTTGTCCTCAATGTTAGCTCGAGCAGGAATTCCTGGTGGCTAAATATTATTGAATGCAGATGATTTCACAAAGAATTCCACTCCATGTTTTTCAGTGGTCTTGGAGACCTCATAAGTGTAATTCTTGAACGAATACTCAGGCTTCGTAAAGGGCAGATACGCGAGCAGAAGGATAATCAAGAACGGTAAATTTCGCAAAAGAATCATTAGGCAAAAAGAAACGCTATGATGTAAAGTACAATCAAATGACCAGACCAACTAGCCACTGCACATAAATGCTAATAGTCCATTTCATCCTTCTCCCCTGCCAACCGAAAAGTAACTCCTTGCTTTGATCTCTTGCAGGAATACTGTAACTAAATGGTCTCGTGATCACCGGGAAAAGTATACTAGAAGTATCATAATTTTTATACGGCATTCACTTGAGTGTCATAACTTTTAAAACGTTCACTTAAGTGTCATAACTTTCAAAAATCGTTCACTTGAGTGTTATGCTGATGTAAACGTCAGAAAAGCTGACGTGGCACGCTCAGAAAAGCTGACGTGGCTCGTCGGAAAGATGACGTGGCACGTCGGAAAAGTTGATGTAACACTCAAGTGAACGATTTGTTCCGACGTGGCACTCAAGTGAACGATTTTTGAAAGTTATGGCACCTAAGTGAACGTTTTGAAAGTTATGGCACTCAAGTGAATGCCGTACATAAGTTATGGCATTCACGGTGTACTTATCCCCGTGCTCACCTGATAGGAATGTACAAGAAAATTGTTCAAGCGAGCTTAAGGCTTTTAATAAGACTAATGATGATACCTCACATTCGAAAAGTTTTGTGTATGTCAATAGTGACCTTATGTATCAGAAAATTGACCATTCCACAGGATTCGTGAAGACTATGGTAAATTGGGAGAAACGAAAATCAAGAATAGCAAACTGCTTAAACCACGTGAATTCGCCGGTCAATATAATAACCCCGATTGCTCAAAAATAACTTTATAACGAAATATCACAAGGTAAGGCCTCACAATCCGGCCTCGGAGAGGGCTGAAACTGCTACTTTTCTTATACTGACAATATCAACACAAGCCTCACCCATAATACTTGGCCAAGCTCCATCAAAAGAACTCCTAGCATCATTTGTTAAAAAATCCTGTGGAATGGGCTGGATTTGATAAAGCGCATTCTCTAGTCGCAGAGCTCGAACTGGAACATAGCTTAATCGAGGCCCGCAAACATAACCTCCACGAATCATTCGCTTCATCACCAAGCGGAACATTCAATGACATCACACTCGGGACAACAAGATTAACACCCAAGAGCCTAGGACAACTTTCTCCTTCTGTCATTTCACTAATACATATTCCACAAATTGGAACGAGGGCATCGCCCATAAATGAAAATTGGGCTATTGGTATTTAACTCTTTCTCAGCTAAGTTCGCCGAATTCATATTTATGAGGTCACATTTTTTTACGACGGAGAAAAAAAAAGTCACATTCAGACTTAACCATGTTTTAATTAGAGTCCAAGAGAAAGTCTTAAAGAATGTATGTTGACTCGACTTAACCCCGTTTTAAGCAGAAAGTCATAAAGTAATGGATTCATATAGGGTGGAGAAGTAATTGTAACCTTGAGCTCCCGGTTGCTTAATTTGAGGTCGCCGTCATTACCGCTCAAATTAGTGCTAGTAAGTAATTACGAATTTGAGCTCAAGCCTGTGGCCACTCAAGCTTCGAGCTCGCGACAGCAATGGATGCTAGGTTTGAGCTCAAGTGGCTATGGTGTACATAAGTATGAGCTTGAGCATCAATGGCCGCCGCGACCTTAGAGTTTGAGCTCCCGAGCTTAATACTGTATGATGTGACATATAATTTCCATGTCAGCAGACGCCATGAAGGGAATGTACACGTGAAGTAACACATCAAAACTTTAATCTTAGATGGAAACTTGATAAGGCTAACTTTGAGTATTGACGGAAAGTGGGTACAAAAAAAAAAAAATTCACATCAAAATTGGAATTCTGAGTCAAAGTTGGTCATTTTAAGGGAGATAGGCCATATTTCATCACAATTCGACCCTATTCTCATCGACCAAATAGAGTACAGAATGACAATGGAGCTTTTTATTCATTCAAATGGCTTCCTTCTCGACTCTGCTATTTTTCCTTTTCACCGCCACCGAAAAAGTCACCAAAGATAAAATTAATAGTGCCATACACTCCATGAAAAATGATTTCTAGTGTTTCTAATTTTGTCACATCTAATTTTGTCACATGAACATCAGGACAATTATAAAAAAAAATCATAAACTTATTGTAATTATGTCAATTCAGTACTAAATATTTTTTTGCCAATTAATTTCTAAACCATTTTTTTACCAATTGAGAGTGGATTGACACAATTGCAATAAGTTTAAGACTTTTTTAGTAAATTTTCGCATTAATATCATGCGATAGTATCCTAGTAATTTGAAAGCTCTAGTTTTTGGCCAAAACTCAAGACAAATAAGAATAGAAGACAGAATGCAATCTAACACAGAAATAGAATGTTTTGGCCCAAAAAATACAAATCTTAAAGAGATAGAATACAGTATTATTTAATTGTCATGATTTAGATACGTTAGCACAAAATAAAACCTCATAAGTATGAAAAATAAGTATTATCAGCAAAATTTCAATAAGCTGCAATTATGGTGTGAAGAAAGTTACCTGTCATTATTGGACAAGTAACACGTATGCTTATAGCTATTTAGGAATTACGTAATTGAATTCTTCTATCTAAGAGTGATCATGAAATAATAGAAAATAAAACCTCTTATAAATATTATTTGGCATCTCGAAAGAAAAATTAATATTTCAGAACGAATAATAGAAAAATAACGCACTACCAAAAAATACCAGTTGATGATAAAAGCGAAAAGGAAAGAGGGTCACTACTAAGTAGCCTTCTTTATACTACAAAACAAGGGCATTGGCTGATTTGAAAGTTACTTAACAGAGAAGAACAATTTGAGAGCGTAAGCATTTTTTGCAATATGTAATGACAATTGGCTAGCTATCTTTAGAGGTCATATATGAATTTTGACAAATCATAGGAGGGCCAAAACACAAGACAAAAATAAGGAAAACGATTAGAAAAAGTTAACAAATTAAAGATAGCGACAACAGGGCAATTAATCATGTTCCCCGAAATATAAAACTCCTGTATTCTCTGTAATATTCCTAAGTTAAATAAATTGGGACAATTCATGCACTTGGGCCATTACTTTCGTAAATACTAATACGAAATTTCCATGCACAATAAATCGTATTTATAAGAGGAGTTGCATTCAATTTGCAAATTTACAAACAGTTAGCATCACTTGATTTCTGAAATCAACATCGATATGTCGAAATGAATAGTAGAAAAGGAAAAAAAAAATGAACTGCTAGCTGGTCCATGTTAAAAGGGAAAATAAGAGGACATTAGTTTATGTTAAAAATGTTTAGTAGAGAATTAGAAAGCGACAACATTTGCGATCTTTATTTCAAAATAAAACCGTGGCAACAAAATATATGTCCCGTAGACAATCTATTAAAAAATTAGTTGATGTTATTAGCGTTTAAGGTTTTCATAAACATGGTAAGGGAAATTACAACACTCACTCTCAAAATTGAGACCGAAGATTATTAGTTCGGAGACCAAACTGTTGGATTTTAAGGGGTGTACGGTAAGTACCGTAGTCCACCCATGTAGGCTACCACATCCCTTATAATATTAAATAATTGCTAAAGGCATTTACTCGTTTTTGAACATGAAAAGTCACGTTTACAAGATACGTTCTCCCCTCCCTGTTAGTTTTTGTAGAACAGAGAAGAGAAACGAAGACAACGTTAATTCTCCCTTATCCTCTTCCGAACGTGATATTGAGACGGATTCTCTTGCTGCATTGTGAACATTTAATCTGTGAAAACCAGAGGTATGTACGTTACGTGATATATTTTTTCAATCGGTGATTCAAGATAATTCTAGGGCTTGTTAATTTAGAGTAATTCCGTTGCGTATGTAATCGGGTCCGTTCCCTTCACAAACCAATTAAAACAAAAAGCACGTGAATCCAAATTGAACATGGGCAGTAGCACAGGGACCATTTTTAATTTTCCTCTGCCATTGATTTCTTTCATCAATAAAAAAGATGGAAAGTGATGGTCAGCTCTAGCTATCCCCTTTGAACCTTAATCTCAATAATCGATTTGCTTATTCCAATTCAGCACTTGGGAGATACCAAAATACGAAATTTGTCCTGAATTGTGACCAAAAGTTTAGTTTAGGGGCCAAATCTATCACCTGATATGACACAAGGACTGAAATCGAACATGAGCAATAGCATAGGGACTGCTTTTGTAATTTTACCATTAAAGCATTTCATCCCCATAGGCCATAAGGATTGACAAATGCACTGTGATAAATATGGGGATACATTACTAGCAAGTTCGTGTAATAAGTATTGTGCGAAGCAGAATCCGACAATGCAAGAGCCGAAGTTCCGATAGCTCACTTCGGGTGCGGGTAACTACTATACAAGCCTACCTAGCAGTAGATATCCAAAAATGACATCGAATCTATCTTTCCTACTATCACCTTCAAGTTGAGAGAAAAATGTTTTCTTCCTTTTATTTCAAGAAATATCTTGTAGTTTTACATCCGAGAGATCGGATGAAGTAATTTAAGATCCTACTTAGGTCCCACCGGATATGATTGATTAGCTAATGTTTCCAAATTTAATGTTGGTACTTATCTTTTTTTTTTCCCCAAGTCCCCACTTCTTTTTTTCTTTTTCTTTTTTGGTCAAATCCAACTCCACCAAACACAAATCTTGTTAGAATAATTAAAACCCGGAGACGGGCACAGAAAATCCGCATCCAAACACTCCCAATTCGATACGAACAAAGATGGTGTGTGCAGTGCAGCCAACAATTCTCAACAACGCACGAACAAACGCTGCCCTACAAAGCACAACCCAACACAACACCCTCTCCTCCTTATATAACTCTCATCTCTCTCTGTCTCTATCTCTATCTCAGTGTGATTCAATCTTCAGGAATCTCAGATCTCTTTCTCTCGCTCTCTCTCTATATATCTTATTTTGATTTCAATTCTTGTTTTTTCTCTGAGTCGCTCCTCTTTCTCTTTTCTTGGTTCGAATCAATGGCGTCTGCTACTGGAAACTCCATTTGCATGAAGCTCGTTTCGTGCTCTTTGAAGCCGACCCAGGTATTAATTTGTCCTAATTTTTTCCGGGGATTGGTTGATCCCTTGTTACGCGACGAGATCCACTGCAAAGCTTTGATTTTTATTGGTTGCTGTAGATGAGCTCGTGCGGTTTATGTCGCCGTTTGTTCGTTTCAGTGCCTGGTGATTTTTGTTCTGTCTCTGGTCTACGTTGCCCGTGGATGTTGTTGTAGATGAGCCCGCTTGTTACAATGAATCAAGAGTCGAGATTTTTTAACGTTAGGATGTGAGATTTTGACTGCTGGAAATCTGCTGGATTTGTTAATAAAGGAACAGGAAAAATCCCACTTCACCCACAAATCAAGAGTCTGTCTTTGTAATAGAAATGGTTGCATGGGGGACTACTGATTATTCTTGAAGTGCTTATAAATATACACGATATTGTTGTTTAATTCAGCGATGATTAGTGGGTTATGTTTTGTTGATTTTTTGTTGCATTTAAGGATGACCCAGTATTTTATTAGGCGTGTTGGTTGACATAAATGGTGGATATCTTCCTTATGAAGATGAAACTAGTGTTTATATTGTCTGGAGATATTACTTGGAACATGACATGAGAGAGGACAGATTCTATTGTACTATTAATTTCATGACCAAGATTGGCTTGGCACGTTGAGCTGTCTTTAGAGTCTGTTCTGTATGAGACTTGTTCATCCTCTGCCCTTGGTAGTGAAATCTTCATTTCTGTGATTACCACCAACAACTAGAATTGTATAAAAATTAAGGTGAGGTGAAGTTTTCTTGAGAGGCAAATGAATAGAGAAAAGTCCTGGAGGTCAATTCTCAAATCATGAAACAGCCTAGGATTCTTATGTAGCTGATGCTGATGATTTGATGTGATATTGGGTACATATAACTGAAATGGTTTCGTTCATGGAATGCAGCTGTCATTTGGCAATACTGTCTTGTTTTAATTTCCTGCCTTGACATGATATAGAGTCTAATTAACCTCAACTCGTTTTAGCTGACTGTCGTGACAAATCTGGGGTTCATGCTTTAGATAAATACTTCAGGACAAAATTTGGAAAGGTTCTATTTCTTACTTGCTGCTAATATATGTGCCCTGCTCTTTTTTGGTCGCTGGCAATGTCAGTGGCTAACTGAGCCGGCAAGACTTTATGTTAGGCTTGACTTGTTGTTGGTGCATTATTCTTAAGCGTAGATTAATCTATTTTGCATGTGAGGAGATCTGGCTTAATCTTCTCATATTCACTTTTCTTGTTCGGTGCTTTTGTAGCCATCAAACAGCGGAATTTCAAGTCTGAGATCAGTCTCAGTGCCTATCAATACGAAAGGCTATCCATCTCTTGTATCACGCCGAGGTTCATCTCGTATTCAGGTTTTCTGTGCGGTACGTATCACCTACTACTGTCCATTAGCCATGTTTCTATTTGTGGGGATCAATTGTCTACTGGCCATGTTAGTAATAGTATACTTAGAGGGCTCTGAGGCTATCAAGTCCAATGCAATGTAACGATGTTTTTCACTGTTCACTTGCTTTAAATAAATGGAATACGTATGTTGTTATTCCTGGCCTCCAGTAAGATTGTGTTTATCTTGAATTTAGAGGATCTCTTTTGTCCCCTTCTATTAAGTGGAAATAAGATTATATTCATGGGGTTGCCAGATTTTGTGCATTGTGGATATTCAAGTTGTTCACTGGTGTCCTGTTGGTGGCTGTGAAATCTAGTCACTTGTACTTGTCAATTCCGTGTTCATGTAAATTGGTGCATCATGTTACTATAAGTTCAGTTTTTTAAGTCTCAATTTATTAACAGGCCAAGCCCGAGACAGTGAACAAGGTCTGTGCAATAGTGAGGAAGCAGTTGGCACTGCCAGATGACTCTGCTGTTACAGGAGAGTCTAAGTTTGCTGCACTTGGAGCTGATTCTCTCGATACGGTACATCTCCACTAACTTCTAGTATGGTTTCTTCACTTCAAATCCGAAATTGAATGAAGGATGATCCCTTCGACCTTGTTAGTAGACATTAGTGCCATTGGCACCATTTCATCCCGACACTTGTCGTGCTTATTACTTGCATCATGCGCATTAACGTTAGCTTTCTTGCACTCCCCTTGGGGTTGTCTACTTATTATTGGACAATTAGTGAAGTGGTCGCGTAAATATTGAGAGACTAGAAACCCATGGCATTGGATGGCTATAAAATTGGTAGTGGCGATGATTATCTCTTGAACAACTCCAATAGTTAGTCAGTTCTTAACTAGGAAACGGAACTTACATAGGCAAGGGTCCAAATCAGATCCTACAAGATAATTGTCAAGTGTAAGTTGTTCTCGTATCTCAAAATGCCTCTCTACTCTACAATGACATTCCCTCTCGGATAAGATGGTTATGCTAAAAGACCTTTACTGTATGTATATGTATTGTGTGGGCTCTGTCGTGATAGCTTTTTGTGGCTCGCTGAGTTGTTTTGGGTTCAGGTGGAGATTGTGATGGGGCTTGAGGAGGAATTCGGGATCAGTGTGGAGGAAGAGAGTGCTCAGAGCATCACCACTGTCCAAGAGGCTGCTGATATGATTGAGAAGCTCATTGAGAAAAATGCTGCTTAAAAAGAAAATTAGCTTTTAAGACTCCCCTAAGAACCAAGTACACTTTCATGAAGATGTTGTTGGTGACTCGTGTGGCTTTGCCATAGTTGAGGAGGACTCCCTACTTAGTAGATGAATTTGCAAGTTTTGCATGGGATTTTTCATTCTAAGTTATTGTTTTTGGCCTGAAATGGAACTTGCTGCTTGTGCATTGGGTTGTCTTTTTCATTCATCAGCATCCACTGGCATTGGGTTCATCAAGCATGTCCATGAGCCATAGGTCTTTAAAACTCGTTTTTAACCATCTCATGCTCTTAATGCTATAATGATCAGCACGTTTCGAGCTCCTAGACTTGCTCGGATTTCGACCCGAGCCTTGTTGGCTCAAAGCACAGTCTAGTCGGACTCCGATGAGACTCAAAGCACAATATCGCTTTTGAGCTGATAGGCAGCTTAATGAGCGGCACTTGTGCAATGAAATGTTGCCCTGCTCTGTCCTCTGCTTTCGACATGGAAATACGATTACATGTTCGGCATAGCTGGACCTTCTATGATTGCCCACAATTATCAAGATTCAAACTTTTGCCGGCCAACGAGGGTTAATGATGGAGTAAGGCAAGAGGGGAATTGAGTGTTTTTCTCCTTCCCCGCAGGTACATTAAATCAATTGGTTGATAAAAAGCATACATCTTGCATAACTGAACTAGCCATATGCCGTGACGAAAGGTCAGACAGTCTTCTTACCATCGGTTTAGGTTTGAGATGATTTCTCTTTTGAATGGATTGTAAATTCTCTCTAAAAGAGAGAAAAAAACGGACTATAGGTTTTATCTCGTGAAATTTTGTCTAATATTTCACCTCGCTCAAAAAAAAAAAAAAAATCGTGTGATTCTTAAGGTTGACGCAGTTGGTAAGGATCTCGAGTCTCAGAATTGGAGACCCCTTGTTGATATCTCATCAATTGCATATAAGCTATTATGGGTTAAGGCCACCTCCTGCATAATCAAAAGCTAGCCTCAGTTGGTATATTAGGCTTGCTAGGTACTATCAGTGTTCAGGGGGTTCAAGTGATTGGGGGTGGGATCTGATTTTCGCACCCTTGCCTCTGAAATATGGAAAAGAGAGAGAATTTGGGTAATTTTGTAGGGCAAACAAGGCGGACTAACAGAATTGGGAACCATCCGAACCGAACTGAACTAGTGATTTTTCGTCCGATTCCCAATTTCTGGGTGGGACCAGACCGAACCGAAAGCCGATCACCCATGTAATTTTGTGATCCTCTAAACCTATGGTCACACACATAATACATGTATATGTCCCACATTGTGTTCCTACTGCTACCTCTTTCACATGACATTTTCCATTGGCCTGTGCAATAATGCAACTAGGCCCTAAAGGCTAAATCGTAGTATACTTCATGGGATCACATGACCACCGACTTCTTTTTAGACTCTGAAGTAGAACTATTAATAAAATCACGGTCAAATCCATTTTACCTAAGCCTTGAATTATCACTCTAATCATTGCACCAAAACCACTTTGATTAGGTAATTCCCCCATGTGACTGGCTCCCCCCCTGCTTTATCTGGTCCACACCTAAATTCACCCTCGCTTTCTCCCTTTGCTCGCAAATAATGACCCTCGGAAATGCTAGCAAAATTCACTACAAAATGCAAATTTCGCCTCGAGAACCGCGAAATCTCGGATTTTTCGATTTCTTTGATAATACAAGTGGACTTAGTTCGGTGCGCGAAAATTAGCCCGACACCACCTCGTCGCTACCGGAAGGAATTACGTGGTTCGACAAACGCCGTGGAACTCTCTTGTCCTAAATGAGTGCAAATTACTGCACGAGAGAGAGTGTGAATGTATACAAAATCAGAATTACATCGTAGAATGATGAATGTGATCGCTTTCGTTGAGCAGCTACCATACCCATATAAATTTAATTTTCCTAGTAATTACCCAAAAAGAGGAAAAAGAAGCTCACATTTCCAGAAGCTGCATTGCCCAAAATGCTGCCCACATAGGAAATGCAACCGCGTTCTTGGCTTCAATTGGCTTTGTGCGAATTGCTGAGGAAGCCATCAACGGGTCCTCCGGCGCCACTGCGGAGCCCGGGCCGAGAGGGGCGTCGTCCGGGTTCGGCGGGCTCGGGTTGGAGGGGATGGTGGGCACGGAGGAGGAGCTGCCGGAGGCCGGCGCGGCGCCCCCCGGGGAGGGCAGAAGAGGGGCGATGTCCGGGGAGAGCTCTTGGAAAGGAGGCACGAGAGGGTCCGATGGCAGCGGCGGCGAGGACGAGATCGCGGTGGTGGCGGGGGTCCCCGAACTGAGCTCGGAAGAGAGAGATTGCGAAGGCGGAGCCATGAGGGACACAATGATTGCCGACGCGAGCCAAGAAGACGCCATTCTAATGATCAAGAAATGATGCCTTTTCTTGAACATCGTTAGGCTATGGAGAGTGTTCAGTCGTTTCTTTTTCTCCTTTGAGTTTTTGAGTTTTGGGAGCGCCTGTGGGGTTTTAAGTCATGATGATTTTCAAAAAAAAAAAAAAGGATCTGTGTGACCGGAGGGTGGGGGCAAGGCGCCACGTGGCGGGAGATCATTGGGCTGTGATGGGAGGACACAGGTTGGCTAGGTTTTTGAGAAAAGAGACAAGGATGGAGAGGGTGGTGGACTTTCGTTGTGATTTGGTGTGGGCTAAGCAATGCGGACGATTTGATTCTCTCTCTCTCTCTCTCTCTCTCTCTCTAACTCTACACGTGACCCGTGATGAGAGAATTTAGTCCAAAAGGATTCGTTGGATCGTGGGATGTTGTCGGAGAGTTTGTCGCTTCTTGCATGGTCATCATGTAATCTCATCCATGTTGACAGATCCAAGTTGCTGCACCTAGTTTGGGAAGCATGCGTCGATTATAAGGCTAGTCCGTGATTAAAAAGACAAGCTTTGAGAAAAATTACCGAGGAGCTTTGATTAGGCAAGATCTATAAGCCACGTCCACCACTTTGATGCCACTCCATTTGGGATAGCCCCCTTAGTCCGACTATCATGTCTCATAAAGCTTATGGTAATCTAAAACTCGATTCCTATAATGATTTGAGTGAAAAATTTTCCTTTATGGAAAGTGAATTGGTGTGAAAACATCTATCAATCATGCAATTGAGTGTGTATACAAACATAATTCAACATCCTTCATTGTTCTACTAGTAGCAACTTTTTACTTATGCATGGTTCTCTCTCTTAGAGAAAGTAAGCCCTCTCTAAGGAGAGCAAGAAGGGAGCCATGGCTTCCCCTTCCTCCTCGCTCTCTCCCTTGTCCCTCGTCATCTTCACTCGATTCGGTTGCACTAGTCTATGCCGACGACCACAGAGACCCTTGACTTGAATTGAAGGTTTCGATCCCAATGCCCTCCGCTCCCCTTTCATCCTCTTCAATACTCGACCCACCCCGTGTTGATTTTGCTTGCAAATGCACCATACTTAAAGAGAAAGATCTCTACTCGAAATACAATGGATCGTGGCCATCGATCAACTATATTAGTGTGTTAAGAAGCAATTCAGGCAAATGAGATGTAACTAAGGTATGAGCTAACACAACCTTTTGAGCTTTCGAAACAACCCTGCTCGTCAACTCCTTTAAGTTTTTGGGCCACACAAGCGATATAATACTAATTTTCACTCAATCGAAAATCGTGGATCAAGAAGCTAATCGTCCTTACTAAACGTGTCAAATCAAACAATTCAAAATTAAAATACCCGATACATATAGTTCACAATCAGTAGCAATGACCAATCAATCCAAAATTACATACGTCCAGACAAAGTACCTGTAGGAATGTTCACCATTTATTGTCTACCTAATTTACAGTGTGGGGATCCATAGGATCCATAGGACGCCACTCAATAATGAAGGCGGCGACTAAGAAAATGTACCGCCGCGAATCAAGGGTTCCACCGAACCTATCCATGAACAGACAAAATCCGACCCACAGTTAAAGACAAATAAGAAAGAGCAACCAATTTCAAATTAAACTTTTCCAGGAGCATTAGACCGAGCCTCGCACTGGGAAATAAAAATTCGAAAATATGAAAAATCAATATGTATATGCTTTTTACAAAATCTATGAGACGGATGAATCGGTCATTTTTTATGGGTCGAAAATACGTATACCCCAAATTAACCAATTTTTGTGTAACGACATATACTCAATCCAATCCGACCCAACTCGACCCGATCATGACCTGATCGAATCCATTCCTAATAAGGGCTCCAATACTTAGCAATCTTTCTTCCCATAATATGAAAAGTTCTTCGTGTACTTATAAGCTTGAGTAGCTTGAGTAACCAAGTCAAGATAAGTCAGAAAAATTCTACATTCGCACATAAATTAATGTCTCGCACCAACTTTGGAAGCAAGGATAGTGACAACATCGACCGAGGGAAGCAACAATTAAATCTTGTGGGGTCGAGCGTGGGCATACGTAGGTCTACTGCTTTTGCGTATTGTTTTCACCAAACAATAAATGTCGAGCATACCAGCCAAGAGCGTTGCACGAAGACACGATATCAATCTATACTAGAGAGAATTACAAAGATGGAACATTTGAGCAAATTGCACATTTTTTTTTTTTTTTTTGTATCTGGCATTATGGTTCTGGTCTCAATTACGAGAGTTCTCGAGTTCGATTTTCGGCGATGCTTCATTTGAGCGAAACACTTCAATCTTGGATTGAACCACGGAAAGTTGATGAAAAGTTCATTTAGTCATCCACAAATATAAAACATCACTAGAATAATAAGAACCGTAAGTTTAATTACAACAGAATAATAAAACAGCAAAAAAATACTTTTGAAGTAATAGATTTTTTTTTTTTTTGTAAGGATTTGAAGTAATAGATTCGAGTTGCCAAAACCTAAGAACGATGGATAATCAATATTTTTCAGTTAATTTTGGGTGATTCAGTTTGGGATTTTTTTTTTTTTTTTTGTATAGTCCTATCCTATCCTAGGGGTGTCAATGGTTCGGGACCCGGCCCAAGCCGGCCCGAAACCGAACAGTACCAAACCCGATCCGGCCTCGAACCCTCTTCGGGTTGAGTCGGGTAAGTTTCTTTTTTTTTTTTCCTTTTTTGAATCAAAATCACTTGATATGTTCGTTGAATAAAAGAATATAAAAAATAAAAATGAAAATAAGATAAATTTAAAAAAAAACGTGGGTGAAAAAAAAAAAGCTGGAACCGGGCTGACCCAACCCGGCCTGATCCTAATAGTGCTAAGCCAGCCCGAAAGGCCTAAAAATTAGGGTGAATTTTCAGGCACGGTCGGGCTAGCATGGGTTGTTTTGACACTCCTATCCTATAAGCCACACTGTGTGCGCTATGTATATGCTCCCTCCTCATGCATCCCCACCCCACTATTCATAAAGGTGGGAATTCGAAGCCCCCCACCTCTCTCTTCCCATTTGAGAAGAATGGCAAACAATCCTAAGTGGTTAATTCAATTTGGAATTTAAAAGGTCGTTTTTTCGATGGTTTTCCTTAATAAGTGGGTTTTTCCTCGTTTAACTAAAATTTGTACTTTTTCTTTTCTTATCGATTCAAGTCATAGAATCGATATCGGACAGAAACCCATTTGTTCTTTTGCGTTGTTGTGATTGAAACCATGGATAATACTATGAGATTAGAGCATAATAGCACAAGTTCAAAAGGAAGGGCCTTAAATTGACAATCTAATCTGTTAATTTATTAGATTCTCTAAGGCAATGGGCTATTTGTGAAATGCACCGGACTCAAATTTACTCCACGAAAGTCTTTAGGACTTATGATGTACCTTTCCCCCTGCTGATCTTGTAGTACTATGAACGTTTTAGAATGAAACTACCATTAGGTAAATAGAATTAGCATACAAAATGGCAATATGAGATTCTAATCTACCGATAAAAGATGCGTAACAATATGCCGTGTACGCAGTTTTCCTTTATCGTCGTTCTTAATATCAGTCCATTCCTAGTTTTTTCAAATTAATTTGTTATGCCAAAACATCCATCATAAGTCGATCACTCAATGATTTTTAGCTAGCGGAGTAGATGTGGGAACTTACTTTGTTGGTCGAGAAAACATTGGCCCAATTAAAAATGTAGGCGTAATCAAGTCTAGTTTCTTTTTATTTTGGTCAAAATAACATTTCATTCACTTCCTCAATCGAAATAAAAGAGAGAAACATTTCAATTCAAAAAGTATAAGTTCAAACCAAGATAAATCCCAAATAATTTCTAGCCAAAACAAGCTCCAAATAACTAGAAAAATCAGTAGAACAAGAAAGCTCCAAATAATCAAAGAAATAATCAAAACAAGGTTATAGGTCGCATGCTCAAAGAGCGCACTTATAAATTCTTCACACCAAAATCGGCGGCCAATTACCGAATCCGTTTTCGATAATGGGCACACACCGAAAACTCTATCTGATGCTATAGCTTTGACTTTCAGCAGCGCGTGCCTATGATTGGCGTCCCCTACACTATTCTGAGCAGAGTACAAAAGTTTTTTTTAGTTGGAAAGAAGAATAAAAAGGTTGAACGAGCATAGATCCAACACATATGATAGCAAAACCTTCACGAAGCTCCGCTTATCTCATTCAAAATTGAACTTGTTCACCAACGAAATTCGAGGAAAGCAAAATCCCGAAACATACATGCAAAAAAACCCTAAATCTAGAGTAGATCGGGATAAAAATCTCTTCGAAACGGGAGAGAGACTTTTAGATCTAGATGAAATCGGAAGAGAAAACCTCTCGAACGTGAGAAAAATAAGAAAAGAAAATAAAGAACTAAAACAATCTAAGAAGAAGGGAACGGAAGAGAGATATCTTGCTCAAACCCTCCCCTTCATGGAGGTTGAAGAAGAAAGCCTTGTGTAGATAAGAAGAAAAGAGAACTAGGGCAGGTAGAGTTCGGTTGATATTATGTCGAAGTTGAGCTCGACTTGACTCGCATGTTGATGCGCAAAACTCAACTCGACTTCGATGGATTATTACAATTTATGTTAGAGCTCAACTCAATTTAAAATCGAGATACTCAACTCAACTAAGATCATTTATAAAGGTACTCAAGCTCGACCTTAATAAAGCTCGAATAATATGGGTATGCTAGATAATATCGAGGTTATTCATGTTTATTTTCAACTTATAGTAATCTATTTATAGAAATAGTATAAGCTTGATTACGCTCGCGAGCCTATCGAGCTAAAAACCAATGAACTTGGGTTGATAAGATATTTGAGTAGCTCAAACTCGACCTTGACCCAATATCAAACGTGTCGATCACTTGTACCATAATAAAGCTCGAATAATATGGGCCTGTTAGATGATTTTGAATAAGCTATTTACAAAAATAATATAAGCTTGATTAGGCTCGCCTACCTATCGAGCTAAAAACCGATGAGCTTGGGTTGATAAGATACTTGAGTAGCTCAAACTCGAGCTTGACCCAATCTCAAACTCGAGCTTGACCCAATATCAAATGTGTCGGATCATTTGTACCACTAGTACCTTAATTCAATTTCACTCGTAATTAGGGCGAATTATTCGCAAAAATAATATAAACAAACAAGATATGGACAATGATTCAAAACAAAAGGAAGGGGGCATTCCGAGAATTGAACTCGGGACCTCTCGCACCCTAAGCGAGAATCATACCACTAGACCAAATGCCCTCTTTTGTCGTATGGAATTTCCCAGTAATATATAACGATTAAGTTACGTACATTTTTCCCTTTCCCATAGCGAAAAAGACACACTGCGAATCCCCTGGTGAGGAAAGGAAGCATTCCCTCCAAAATTGCCTCCACTCTCGTTTTCCCTCCAACTTCCTCTAAACCCTAGTCTCCCTCTCTCTCTCTCTCTCATACTGATCATCGACGCAGACCATTGAGTCCTCCGGTTCTCGGCCGTGAGCCCAATCCGATGAAGTTGACGTGTTCTTGCGGTTGAAGCGGAGAAATGACCTCGGTCGGCGACGGCAACGGCAACGGCGGAGAACCCAGTGCGCCGATTCCCAATGCCAATTCCATTCCTACTGGAACCCTGCCTTCCGATCGCGAATTCTCACGCTCTCCGTCCCCCGGTAAGCCAAAAAAACCTTCATTTGTGGTTGCGGACTGTTCTGTGAAAGTATTGTGAGGAGTTATGAAATTTTGCAACTCCATGCGTACAGGTTTCGCTGCTTTGCTTCCAAATTTGCGGATGATTTTCTCATTTTGAATGTGTTTCAGCACGATTTTTCTAAATTGTGAGCAATATTTGGGAAAAAAACATCTCTTTGCTTCTATACAATTGTTCGGAGGACCTCGTTGAGTTGGATTTTCTTGGCAGGGTTGTCCCTAGTTCTCAAGGAAAAGTGAAGTTTATAAACTGATTGGTTATGGCAGTAAATTAGGGGATGCGTCTGCGTGTGAATGTGTTTCGTCATGATTGTTTCAGTTGTGTTATCTGAGCTGCTCTGATATGCTTTGTTGCTGTTGACAGAATCAGGTGACATGATGGAAGGAGAGACCTTGGACGAGCTTTATGTAGAAAGCACAATGCAGTTCGATGATACTGCCCCATTAGATGGTGCATTTGAGACTCAGATCCTAGATACCGGTGGAGAGACCCAATTGGTCGATTTTGGCGGTGAAACTCAAGTAATTGAGTGCGAAGATGGCATCGGGAATGTTGAGACACAGCTCTTATTAGATGCATGTGATACTCAAATTGCCTTTGATAGTCATAGTGAAGATACTGGGGGAACTGAAGTCCTGGGTTCTGATGATGAGATATCAGATGGTGGTTTGCACGGAAAAGGTGGTTATTCTAGAGATGAGAAGAAGATGTCCTGCAGTTCTCTTAGCAAGGATAGCGAGACCAGGGAGCAATCCACTGCTTTAACCGATGAACCGTGCAGTTCAGGTGAGCTTGTTCAGATTCTACCTGAGCATTACGTCTAATTGCTTTTGTAATCTATGCAAATGACTTTATACTTTTTATGGCCGTCTCTTCTGCCTAGTTGCTTGGTGGATTTGTTTTTGTTTATTGCATTTCATGGATTCTTTGTTGGTTGGGAAATCATCCCAGAAATATCATCATTGTGAAGATTGATGCAGGGAGACCTTTTACTGGATGCTCATTTAGATATATTATCTTGTGTACTTGCCCACTTTGAAAACCTGCTAGTTCAGCAATGAATCCACTTAATAGCTGTGTCTTGTTTTCTCTTGAGTTTTATCATTTCCTCTTGAGTCTGGCATTCTGTTGTTGCTTAGCTTTTATTTCTATTGTACCACCATGGTATGAAGGTACCGCAACATAGGTGGTGAGCCGCATGTTTTCACTCTCACGCGGAAACCTTACATGCTATTTTCCTTGTAAAACAAATCGCATAGGTGAAATTTGTGTCTGGCAATGAATTTAACCCCTGCCAAGAATGACAATCAGCTTTTTAAGATTCCTGGCTTTCGCTTTTGAGTGAATTATTTGCGTTGCCGTCATCACTTCTCCTTGTTATGGTGTGCCATGTCAAACAGTATTAATATTCTTTTTGCTGGAATGTCTGATAGTATTCTTGAGACTGGAAAGATGATTGATTAACCCTCTTTGCTTGGCAGGGAATTGTAATTCCAAAATGCCAATTTCCAGCTTAGGTCCTTATAAGTATGGTTGAATACTAAATCGGTGAATGTTCCGTTGCAGCTTTTCTTTAATAATTATTCACTTCCATTATGGTGCACCTGTGTTGTTCTCTGCCATTTCAGATCTTGATCATCTGTGCCAGTGTGATACAGATTAGGAAATTGTTCCTCTTTCGAACTTGATGTCTTAGTTTGTTAATAATGGTTTATCTTATGGTATGTCAGTGCTCCTTTCATGTAATTGTTGCAGTGCTTCCTTGTTCTTTATCCTGTTCTTATCTTGTTTAGGTGCTGTCAGAAGGGGATTTACTTCAATTCGTGTGGCATCTCTCCGAGCATCTGGTTTAGCTGCTCGCAGCATGTACCTGAACGGTGCTAGCAGTTTGTCATGTTCTCTGCTGAGCACGAGGCAGTCTTCAGAAGAACAGGCTAGTGATGATAATGGGGCATCTTTCCGCGGTGCTTATATCAAATCCGGTGAAGAATTTGATCAGGAATGTGATGCTCAGACTTCTCTTGAGATTTCGAAGATGGAACATGGGAAGAAGTGCAAAATAGGGAGTGGTGCTGTTAGAAGACTCTTTGCAGAGGATGTTGTTGACAACATGCCTGATGAGACATCTGACTTGAAGGAAGTTCCTCTTGGAAATGATCAACTTGCTGGATTAAGCTATGTAGAATCTCAAGAACCAGGAGATCTTTCACAGGCAAATGCACTTGATTTTGTTGACAGGTTTCTGAAGGACAATGTTGAGCAACTTCATGAAGAGCTTGACTTTGGAAAGACTGTTGGAAGAAAACCATTATCAATCACGAGTGCAAAAGGGCCACAGAATTTGGCCAAGAGTGCAAGTAGAATAACTGTAAGAGCTGAGGTTTTTGACTGGGATGATGGACGCGAGGATGAGGGTGGTGGAGATATTTTCTGCAGGCGGAAGGAAGATTTCTTTGATGGTGGGAGCAGTAAGTGCAGATCCATAACCTTGCCCAGGAAGCACAGAAACAGAAAACAAGATGGTAATGGAGATAAGGAGGAACCATCGAGTGCTCCCTGCACAACAACTGGCGTACTTCATTCTGATTCAGAAGCAATTCTGAGAATGGGTGGAAAATGTCAGATGATGGCCAAAGAGGCTGAAATGAATCATAAAAGGGATCTTACAAGTCAGTTGGATGAACAATCTAAGATAGATTCAAGAGACGACTTGGAGGCAATTACTGGTGATGCTTGTGTGCCAGACATGCCCAGTGTAGGCTTTGACACTCAACTGGCTGCAGAGGCTATGGAAGAATTATGCCAGGGGGAGGCCCTTCCTAGGGAGGATAATTGTGATATCAGCATTTCTACAAGAAAGTTGAGGAGCACAAACAGAGATTATAATGAACAAATTAAGAAGTCGGCCATCACACTGCAGAAGCATTCTAAGGATAAGGAGACTTGCCACAGACCAGGAGACAAAACTCGCAAGTTGGAGATGACTGGCCTTACTGCCAATAGGAACAAAAAGTCGAATAAATTGCCTTCCAAGAACTTACAGCCTAAAAACAGGGAATCTCTTCGAAGACGCCAAGCTGGTGAGTTTGGTAAGCAGGGTGTCACCAGAACATCGAATGTAGGTACTTTCGCCAGCAAGCAGCAATTACTAGGCGAAGTTGGTTTATTTACACCCATTGCTAGTCGAACCAGATCTTCCTCAGCAGTAAATCACGTGCAAAGGACGGAAAGTTTATTATGTAACCACAAGAAAGCAACAGACGGTGCAGAGAATGTTGGGGTCTGTAAAAGGAAAAGAAGCAACCGAGAAAGAAGAAGTAGCAAAAAAAGTGAAGATGATTCAATGGTCAAGGCTAAAGGAAATTCACTGGAGCAATTCCTTGCAGTAGAAAGCAGCAAGAGGTCTGTTAGACAAAAACGGATAAAAACTGATGCAACAAGTAAGGGTGATCTGGAAGTACAGTTGCCTACTCGAAATCCTGAAGCAGGACCAGAGAATGGCACTAGTGAGAGCACTTCGTTCAAGTTGAATAGGGAACTGTTGGCTGAAAGGTCAAATATGACTGACGCGATTCGGCAGTCTGAGACAAAAGGAGATGTTGGTGCTACATCATCCACTCAGAATATGGAAGCAAATGCCATGTTAGATCACACTCCAAGGGAAAAATGTAATGTAAATTCAGCTCGTACTACTCCTCTTAGCTGTTCAACGCCCTTCAACGATGCTTCGCCAGTTTGTGTGGGAAATGGCTATATGAATCCATCATGCAAGAAGAACCTTTCGAGATCATACCTCAGGAATGAAATTAAGAGCTTAAATGCATCAGGACCAGAACCTTCTTCAGCATATAAGGATATGCGGAAGAGGAGAGACATGAGTGATATTTGTGTCTTGTACAGCCACCACTTGGATGATGACATTGTCAAGCAGCAGAAAAAGGTATTAGCTGTGATTTTCTGATTTTTTTGCAAGGAATCAAATTTTGTTTAAGCTGTGTCTTATGCTTCTCTTCTACAGATTTTGGCTCGTCTAGGAGCTTCTGCAGTGTCTTCTATTGCTGAAGCGACACATTTCATAACAGATGAATTCGTGCGTACAAGAAATATGTTAGAAGCAATTGCTTCTGGAAAACCTGTAGTTACCCATTTATGGCTTGAGAGTTGTGGACAAGCTAACTGCTTTCTCGATGAGAGAAATTACATACTAAGAGATGCTAAGAAAGAGAAGCAATTCGGCTTTAGTATGCCTGTTTCATTGGCACGCGCATGCCAGCATCCACTTTTACTGGTAAGAGTTGATTCGTCTTTATCTAGGACACTATAGGATCGTAATTATTTTGTCGGCACATTCAAATTAGTATCTCTGCAGGGCCGAAGAGTTTTGATCACCCCAAATGCAAAGCCTGGTAAAGACATAATATCAAGTCTAGTGAAAGCAGTTGGTGGCCAAGTATGTAGTACATATCTTCTCTGAAGCATTTATTATTTACAAGATGGTAATGTCAGTTCAATTCTCATGTTATGCTGACTTTTGAATGACTTCAGCCGGTAGAGAGAATTGGAAGATCTGCTGTGAAAGATGATAAAGTATTGGATGATTTGTTGATTTTATCCTGTGAAGACGACTACGACATGTGCCTTCCTTTCCTTGAGAAAGGTTAAGAGTGATGATTTTATTGAATTGTCCTTGTCCGTTTAAAAAGCAAAATATAGAGGCTTGACTATGTTCTCTTTGTACATGCAGGAGCAGCAGTATATAGTTCAGAGCTGCTGCTGAATGGAATAGTTACTCAAAAGCTGGAATACGAAAGGTGAGTTTCCTCAAATCTACTGCCCTGAACAAAGATGATTTGTTTGTGTGCAAGAAAGTTAGAGGGTGTTTTTTTCATCTGTCTTAGAATTTCTTTAGTCAACTAACTTCAACTGTCTACGTCACAAAGATGAAGGCCGGGCTCTGCTGTAGATTCTTGTTCTTTCATCTGTTTGACGTCATTCTATTGTCTGTATATCAATTATTTAAGTAGAGAACTTGCAATGAGTACTGAATTGCTTTACATGATTGCAGGCACCGTCTCTTTGCAGATCATGTTAAAAGAACTCGCTCTACAATTTGGCTGAAAAAAGATGGTAGCAATTTTGTTCCTGTAACCAAGCATAAATAGAAGGGGTAAGCCTCTTCTGTTCTAACGCCTGCATGCATTGGCCTTGGCTTGATACCGTAGCTATGCAGTGTTTGTACATAGTATGCTGACTGAGTTCATACATGGTGTTCGAATGAAATTATTTATTTGTCTAGAACACTCTAATACTGAAGGGGGAGTTTAGGGCTACCATTCAATTGATTCTTTCTTGTTTTGCAATGAAATGGATTCTAAAGCTGCTGTCAAAATGGACTGCAATGAAAAAGAAAAATCCTACTTTTACTGGAATTACACTGTTAAATTTCCTGCAGCTTTTACTTAAATTTTCGGCATTCCTAAAGATGAAAAGATTGGAAAGTGTCAATTTCTTATGGTGTTTATTGAACTGTTGAAGATTATATTGGAAAACTCTTTTTTGGCCCCGGATTCCAAGTAATTGTTCATGAAAAGATAGTCCAATCTACATACCATTTGGCAGGTAAGAGTTTAAGCTGCCTATCCAATTCCAGTTAATGAGTAAGATAGCCGTTCTCATTGGATGGTACTTTTAGGTATCATTTTTTTTTTTTTTTTTTTTGGTAAGGTAAGTATATATTGATCTTTCAAAAAGCTAGGTACAAGAAAACCGGACATAAAAACCATGAACTCAATATGGCACATCAAGTGACATAGGGAGTTCAACGGTGAACCGGCCGCAAGATATTTAGGTATCATTTGGATTCATTTAACTTCATTAGAAACTGAATGTTGTTTTGTGGATAGGTCGTGCTGGAGAGCGACAATTCGTAATAACATGAACATGACGAACTTATTGAGAGACCCTCAAAATTTGACAAGATACAGACACAAGTTAACTTGAAATTGATGTGGACTTGACATGTTTTGATGCATATTAATAAAATAAGCGGTTTATCCTTGCTTGGGATGAAATTTGCTGTTCTGCTTCGGTCTGATTTGAACCGACGTAACATCCAAAGCCATGGCATGAATTTCCGACCCTTCTAATTCTAGGTACGTTCTTGTGAAAGCCCTTCCAATCTGCTTTTTTTTTTTTTTAATCATGAATTGAATTTTTACAAAATTATTGAACGATTGCGACGGGAGGTATGGAACACTTTGGTGCTGTACCGTTGTAGGTCGAATCGATTTGCTTCTCAAGGCATCTAACTTATCACTTAGTCATTCATGGATGGACTTTAAGGCTATTTGGCTGATCCATCTCGTTCCGTTTAATCCCAGCGAAATCCAATAAAGGCGTTGATACTTTATTTTCTCTTCCTTCCTTCTTCTCTTCAGAATTTCAAATGAGACTTTGCAATGTAACTGAAAATTATTTGGAGAATCAAATTCTTTAGCTAATACACAATTTCGCGTAATATGCGCCTCATGAAGTGAATGCCATATGACGCCTGCGCAAGTCCGAGAAACAAATTAACTTATGATTGTGAACAATTCCCCATCAATTCAGTAGATGAGACGTGCGTAGAAGCTTCGATGAAGGTGAACTTCATTTTCCAACCGAAGGTTCCTCATAACAATTTGAAAGTTATTCTTGTTGTCTTTTGTTAATTTAGGACAAGTTAAACAACTAGTGAAGCATCCAAATTTTACCCTCCGAACCAAAATCTTTTATAGGAAATGGTGCCTAATCTCCTCTTCACATTGCTAATCTATGAGGCATATATATGATCTCTCTCTCTCTCTCTCTCTCTCTCTCTCTCTCTCTCTCTCTATATATATATATATATATATGACCTCTCTTCACGTATTTAGTTAAGTTTTTGGGTTAGACATTCTAACGTGATACTAAAGTCATATACTATTCCAGTATTTCTTGTATGCGTGCCACCTTAACTTCAATATGTTATTTGCATAATTCTAGAATTGTCACCCACAACCTAGCGTCAGACTTAGATGTAGCGCTCACTTGACCTGCTGCTACTTGCTATATTGTCGTCTCATTATATGTTATGAGCCTAGATTGCAAAGTAAAGCTAGAGTTTCACTTGTAGATAAAGACCAGTCGCGATCTCAAATCAGAAGGGAGAGGACGATCCTCTGACTCCTACCCGACCACTGTTATGAAGGAAACCCTATTGCGGATCGTCACCGGCTCCACGAAACTGACCCCCTCCTCCAAGCTTCGGCAGTATTTAGAGCTCTAGTATGTATAGATCAGGTCAGCTTTGGAGAATATGTGGTGGAGATGACAGAAGGAACAAGTCGTTTTAGGCTCTTGGCTGTTGATCTTCTTGTCTCAATTGTGAAGTCTACGGGTGAGTGGTTCTAGGTTCTGGATAGGTTCCACCCGGAACCTGGAACCTATCTGCTAGTACTGATTCATTATTTTTCAGAACTTAGAACCTATCCTCTATACCCTAAAACTTGGAACTTATCTTGTCGCAAGTTCCGAATCCGGTTCCAGGTACCCTAGAACCTGTTAATACGATTCCCTTTGCATCAAAATAGAAGAAAGTCCGAACATTTGGATTGAAAACAAGCAGAAAGTCTTCCCACAAAAGTTTTACAAGAATATTCTCAGCAAGAGTCCTTTGACAACAATGAACAGAGCTCACTTCGACAAAATACCCGAAAATGCTGAGAAGACAAACTATTACTATTATAGGAAAAGAGCTTAAACATAGTATGCTCTGAGACATAATTTCCAATCTTCTACCCGAAAGATGATTAACATTCAAACTTGCAAGACAAAACTAAAACACCCTACTTGGATGCATTCTGTAATGCCCAAAGGAAATATTCTTTAAACGCACGAAAGAATGTGGCTCGATCTTCTATAGAGGAAACGGAAGGTTTTCTTTCGGCCCAAAGGTTGTGGAACAAGTCAAGGAAAAATTGCCAAAGCATCCAAAACATCCACTTCGGAGGAAATTGCCACAATATCCAAAACATCCATATGCAAACAGCTTATCACGAGCCTCCCTTCTGATTGCATGAGACTCGAAATCTAACCACACGAAACCAAACAAAACAACAAACTAATATTAGTTTTAAAGTAAAATTATTGTTAAATAAATTGAAACAATTAATAGAAAGCCTCACCACATATAGCAATTCCACTTCAAGCCATAAGCTTTAATTACCGAGGATAATATCCTCATTAAGACAATCCATATCTAAAAAAAAGAGAGAAGAGATTAAATTGAGCGTTCATTCAAAATATATATAAAGGAATTACAATATATAAACATATAAACATCACTTACCCGACTCAAACATTTCAGCATTCTCAATGCACTCTTCAATGTTAATTGGCATACGAACGGCTCTTAACCAATCTTGAGTGCAAAGCAAAGCTTCAACACCTTTAGGAGTTAATGAACTCTAAAAGCCATCAACCACACGATCGATGTACTAAAAGTCGACTCCAAAGTAACGGTAGTTACGGGAATAGACAAAACATTTCGAGCCATCAAAGATAGAATTTTATATTTTGAGCCGGTAGTCTTCCACCACATTAGAAGATCGGGATCAAAAGTTTCTTCATCTTTATCTTGAAGATACCGATCAAGCTCGGATTTGTTGCCATTGTGCGCTTTTTTCTTTGATAGTATATAGGTTCTCCGCCAAACTTGGATGTCATACTTACTACTAGCTTTATTACCAATAGAATTGTACTACTACTACTAGCACTCGGACTTTGGCCACCACTGTTTTGATTGCTTGAAGCAAAAGATTGCTCATAAAATTCATACAACTGCTCCAATGCTTTTTTCATCTTATCATACATCTCATTGATTCTTGATTCATCATCATAAATTTGTTAATAATAGAAACTCACATAATTCAACTTCTTTGTAGGATCTATACAACGGCAATCAATACCAGCATATTCAACTTATCTAAATTCCCATAATATTTGTCAAATTTCTCTTTCATTGTCTTTCCCATAAGTCCAAGTTTAGGATCCAAAGAATCTGCTGCGTCTTTCAAATATTTGTACAAAGCAGCTATTCCCTCGAAATAACCATTTGAAGTAACATATGAACTCCCCGACATCACTTTGGTGGCTTTATAAAATTGTTCTAGAAAATCAGAAAGAATAATGACATTTTTCCAATCATCATCTTTAGGAAGATCATGGTTAAGCTTACCTATGAAAGCAAATCCTCTTCTTCCATTGTTTCAAAGGCTTTTCTGAACTTTATGGCGATGTTTAACATGAGGTAAGTGGAGTTCCATCTAGTGGTGACGTCAAGACAAAACGAACCTTTGTAAGCGATCCGTTCACTCTTAATGCAAGATTGAAATATTTTGGCTCTCATGGGAGAGCTCCTTACATATTTAATCATGTTTCGGACATGTTTAATAGAAGCAGCTATCTTAGATAAACCATCTCTCACAATCAAGTTCAATATATGAACATTGCACCTCATATGCAAGACATTGCCATCTAAGACCAATGCCCCTTCTTTTGAAAGTTTATCCTTCAAATAACCAATTGCAGCATCATTCGAACTAGTATTATCTACGGTGATTGTGGACACCTTTTTTTTCTATTCCCCACTCATAGATGCATTTCTCCACCATTTTTCCAATCTCCCTACCCCCGTGACTATGCATCACCATAAAATTGATGATCCTTTTATGCAACTTCCAATTTTCATAAATATAATGGGTAGTAAAACACAAATAATTTATGTTTTGAATGGAAGTCCATGTATCGATGGTCGGTGCGATCCTTGAATTATACTTATCAAAGTAAGTCTTCAAGCAAGTTCTTTCACTAAAATATAACTTCATGCAATCTCTAATCATCGTAAATCGTGATATGTGCTTGAAAAGGGGTTGTACCTCACCGATATACTCACGAAATGCAACACGCTCCACCAACCAAAAGGGTTGTTCATCAAATATGATGAACCGAGCAAGTTTTTGCCTATAACGATCTTGATCAAAGGTCCAAGTCGATAAGACACTACCAGTACCGGGATCTCTCCCTATGTTGCCATCTACAATGTTATTACGTGGTGCAAAGAATTTCTGCCTCTTATCTACATCGCGAGGAAACTTCTTGCATCTTACCAAATGCTTCCTCATCGAAGAAGTACCATGAGAAACACTGTACTTTAACTGAACCCCACAATACATGCACCTTATGTTACTTGCTTTTCCAATCTCCTCATTTATGATTTTCGCAAAATGATCCCATATATCGGACGTATTTTTCTTATCACAAGGAGGAAGACCAACACCAAGTATCTTGTTTGTCGCACTCACACCCATGGTCGAGGATAGCTCTTCTTCTCCTTCATTGGTCGACAATCTCAATTCATTGTCCGGAGTCATCTCCTCAAGTCCCTCCACCTCCATTGACAAGTTATCTTGATACATTAACTTCACACATAAAAAAATGAAAGTAGTGAATTGGGATTTTCCATAAATGCAATGCCCAATTACAACCAATATAATAGGAACACTAGAAAAATCATGATGTAAATGCAAAGATCAAATTCCATAGTTTATACAGAGGCTAGCTTTTCCTTCTCTCTTTTCATCCCAAAGCAAGTAAATAACAATTTCCTAGAAATAGCGAATTGACAGCCAACTGTCACAAAGAATCTCATAAGATATAACCCCTAAAGACATCATTTTTGTCACACAACATAGAATCTCTCCACTTCAGCAAAATTAAAGCGGGACTGTTTTTTACAAACATAAAAAAAATATTCAACATAGTTATGGGCATTGGCAATATGAAACTATGTTCATTTTTGAATAGTCTATGGGCAATCTTCGAAGAAGCATTTACATATCATGCGACTTAATATCTCCATGTGTAATTTGTGCTAGAGAGGTGACACAACTAGAATAAGCTATAATCATTTACTAAATTTAAAATTGACTCTCTCTTCCACTCACTCTAAGCTAAAAAGAAATAATAGTAGCTAAAATGCACTGCATTAGACCGAAAACAACCAAGAGAACAGACAAAGTCTCAACCTCTACCTAAGAAGATACTCGCTCTACCATACAACAATCAAGCCCCCGCATACAAAAAGTCGATTTACGGAAAGACTAATAAGACAAGCACCTTCCCAATGGCAGCAAGCAATAAACCCAATCAAATTGACCCAAATTAACACAAGCTCACTATCCCCCAGAGCAACCCAATTAAAACTCAAATCTCATGAATGAACCAACTCACACAACGGGCTTCCTACTTGCGCTAATCGACCAAGAGACCAAAAGAAGTAGTGAAGACTGTAATTTCGAAGGTATGGTACCGAGAAGATGCAATTGACGTTGAGGGAAGAGTCATCGTCGACTCATCGAAGGGTTGGGGAGGGAGCCGAGCCTAGTGGATGGTGAGGGATGGCCTCTCGAGGGATAGCGGGGGAAGGGTGGTTGTCGAGGGAAGGCGCCGAGAGGCCGTCGGAGGTGTGGGTGCCGAGGAATGATGAGGCGGTAGACAGAGAGGGAAGGGTCATCGTTGTCGTCGAGGGAAGGGTCGGGGAGTGAGAAAAGAGGTGTGCATCGTCTCGTCGTGCAATCCGAGGAAGAGTAGAAATTAGAAATAAGAAAATAAAAAGCTAGGGTTTATTGTTTATACATTTAGGTTCCGGCTCGGTTCTAGGATAGAACAGGGAACCAATCCCGGGCACGTCGGAACCGGGAACCGAACCGAAATCGTCGGTTCGGTTTTCCAGTTCTTAGTTCTACCCTGGAACCACGCTCACCCCTAGTGAAGTCATTGGAAGATACACGTTGTTGTGGTTATGTTTTTTGGCCTTTATCACTCTCATATTTAGTCCATTTGGTAGGGATTTTAACAAATGATGATAGAAGGCTTTTTGACGAAGCTTAGTTACTATGGGTAAGGCTTGGGTTATTAGCTCGTCAACGTTGACACATGATTTTTTGTGATTTTAATTTTTAAAAATATTTAAAAATTAATAAAAATCCAAAAATCAACTTAAGAACCCTGACCACGCTTAAGGAGTTATTTTTGACAAAAAAATATTTTTCATTTTTTTTATATTTTCAAATTTTCTTTTCAATTAAAATGATTGAAAATTAAAAAAAAAATACCAAATGTGGTCACAAAAATTTAAAGAAAAATAGTCAATTTTTTTTTCTAATTTGAATTTCATTTTGACCACTTCTCTTTTAGGACGATAGTCTTTTCTCAAATTATAGGAATTCATGATCTAATTGAGCTAAATAAATCAAATTGGCCTTCTTCTTGTCATTTTCTAGTCATGGCATTTGGTTTAGAGATATTTAATTTCACTTTGGTCGAATCAATTTTGCATTTCCGACATAATCAAGATTTTATCTAATTTTAGGATATTTTTGATTCGTTAGATTGATCCCAGGCCCACAATGAAAACCGTGAGATGTCGTGATAGGCGTATAAAAACCTAGAGAAGGGGACAAAAATTGAGAAACCCTAGAGGGAAGAGAGGGAGGGGTCTGGCGGCTAGGGCCAAGAAAAGGAAAAGAGAGGAGTTCTTCTTTTCTCGTGGGGGATCATTTCCATCTTGGACAAACTCTTTTCTTCTGCATGCTCCCTCACCTCACCCCCACGATCGTCTGCCCTCCGCCACTATCACTACCCACCATTTTCGCCCATTGAAGGACCCAGATACAGAGACGCAAAAAGGGAGAAAGATCGGGGCGACCGAGCCATCGTGACGCCGGTCACCATCGTCGAAGCCCGAGGAACCGGCCTCGTGGTACCCGGCGACGGTGGCGTGGCCCGTCGTGGAAGAACAGAGGGCCGAGAGCTCTCGGTTGAGCGTGGAGGTGAAACAAAAAGAAAACGGAGAGAGTTTCAAGGGACGAGAGTGGAGACGAGCCGAAGTTCAAAAAAGGGAGCGCTTTGGGGAGTTGTCGTGTGAAGAGAGAACTGAACTCTTGGCCAAAGGGACAAAGGAGTTCTTGGCAGAAGCAGGAGGCAGAAGAAGGAAGCAGGGGAGCTGGTTTTCAAGGGGTGGTCACCAGTTGGAAAGATGAGAGAAAAGGAGAGCAGGGAGAGCTCAGTTCGGCGAGAGACAAGAGAAAGAAATGAGAGAGATTCGTGACTGAGCTTTCGGCAATGCCGTCGAACCGCAGCCGGAGCTCGACCTAGCTAAGCCGCCGCCGCATCTCAAGGACCAAACCTGCTATTTCAGGCGTCGTTTCACCCTCATTCGAGCTGTCATTGCCGCTGCCGTCGCTGTCGCGACGCCTGGAACAGATCCGACCGAACCTCATCGAATCTCTGCCGAAATTTTGGACCAACGACCGCCAACTGGCGGCGGCTCGCTGTTAGAGGCCACACCGGTGAGTCTTTTAAACCTCGAATATGTCTTTTGTAGTGATTATAAAAAAAAAAAAACGAAGTTCTGTAGTCGACACTGGAGGTTATGGCCAGAGAAGGGAAACCAGGCAGGTGGCGGTCTGATCGTGACTGGCCAACTATAAGGCTGGTGGAGGTGGCGAACGTCGGCGTCGGCGGTGGACCGACGACAGTCGAAGTTGGTGACCGGCGATGTTTTCCAGTGAGGTCCAGGAAGGAGGAGTCCCACGAAGAAGACAACCCAAAAGAGAAGACCAAAAAGAAAAAAAAGAATATAAAAAATAGAAAAGGAGTAAACAGAAATAAAAATAAAAATAAGGGATTATTAGAAGGCCTTAGGTTATGGTATCCGGATCGCCTAACATTGAGATTTTCATAACATGCGTGACATTACTCAAATTAGGCCGTCCAAATGAAAATGGACGGCCTGATTTGAGCCATGTTTGAAATTTAAAATTTTTCAAATCCCAAAAAAATTCTCGCCCACATTTTTTTCCCTCCCTTTCAATACATGACGTAGTTCAAATCATGCCGTCCATTTTTATTTGAACGGTTTGATTTGAGTAATGACACGCATATCATGAAAATCCCAATTTTAGGGGATCCAAATCCTAGGTTATGACCGATGGGTTTTTCTTGGTTTGGGTCAAGTTTAGAATCCTTAGAACTGGGCCACTTCTGGAATCAATAAAAGAAATAGAACTTGGGCCAAGCCCATAGGTCACCCTCATGTTTATACCAACTTGGGCCCTTAAAGCCCGGGTCGGGCCTTGGTCACGTGGGCCAGGTCTGTAGACCCGGTCCGGAGCATATTTTTGGAATAAAGAAAATAAAAAATAAATTAAATAATAATAATAATAAATTCTAAGAAAATCCAGAAAATCCCCAAAAATAGAAAAAGCCTAGATTTAACTAATTTGACCTCATTTCCATAGATTAGAGTTTAGATTCCTTAGATTTCGTAGGTTTTGTCCTTATTTTAGGTAAATCACAAACATCTTTGAATTTAAACTCGAACCACATCTCTCTAAGCCTTTACGGCTTCATTAGAATTTTATGATGCGATTTATCCCTGTAATGATTCCTTGATTGTGTACCTAATTTTATTGATTATGATTTGCCTAGGTTTAGGTACTTTACACTTAGTCTAGATTTTCGGAAAATAAAATAAAAAGATAAAAATAACCTACATGAACACTTGGCATTGGTTTACATTTGAAATGAAATGAAAGCCTGCATGGACATGTTTAGAAAAACACTCGACTTCCGGTGGAAATACCGACGTAACCAAGTCCGTTTTTGAGTCTTAGTAATCCATTAGCTCATCACTCGATATGTAGAGATCGTGGTGGGTCAAAAGTAGCGGTTTCAGCCCTCTCCGAGGAGGTCGGTTTGTGAGGCCTTACCTTACGATATTTTGTTATAAAGTTATTTTTAAGTAGTGTGATATTCTTGATTTCCATTTCACCCAATTTACCATAGTTCTTGGAATGGTCAATTTCTGATACATAAGGTCACTATTGGCATACACAAAACTTCTTGAATGTGAGATATCCTTATTAGGCTTATTAAAAGCCTTAAGTCGGCTTGAACTATTTCCTGTGTTACATTCCTATCTAGTGAGCATGAGACCATTTACTTGTAGTATTCCTACAAGAGATCAATGAAGCAATGAGTTACTTTTTTGTTGGCAGGGGAGAAGGATGAAATGGACCATTAACATTATGTATTGTGGCTAATTGGTCCGGTCATTTGATTGTACTTTCTCTCTTACGGTTTCTTTTTGGTGGTCAATGCTTTTACATTCTTTTGTCTATCTCCAATAGTAGACGTAATACCTTGTCAGAATTCGATAATTTCTAACATGCGGGGTTTATATCTTTCAGTGCAAGATCAAGTAATTGCTTCTTTATCTCAAGCACTAATTTAGCATTGTTAATCTGTCGCAGCAGCAGATCCGATGAAGCAACTGGTTGCCCTCTTGATATCTTTTCGAGAACCAGTTCTAGGAACAACGTCTCACATTCCTCATGAATGCTTGGCTTATTGTCCCTCATTAAAGGTGGGACGGAAGGCAACCATTGTTTTGGTACAATTCCATCCGGAAATTTGCTGAAGGCCTAGAGAGCAAAGGAAGAGATCCACATAAATCGGGTGCTACAATAGAAACTTGGGAGTAGATGATTTATATAAAATCAAAATGCTAGGAGGCAAATGACATTTTAAGCTTGTTAATTGCAAAAGCATGAGGTCCTATGAAAAGTTTTTGCATATTTCTGTCATAGCTTTTTCATAGATCCTCGTGCTTTTGCACTTGACAAGCTTAAAATGTCATTTGCCTCCTAGCATTTTGATTTATACACATCATCTGCTCTCGCGTTTCTGTTGCAACATTTGATTTTTTGTGGATCTCTTCCTTTGCTCTCTAGATCTTTAGGAAATTTCCATATAGAGTTGTAGCAAAGTAGTGGTTCTCTTCTGTACCTCCTTTATTGAGTGACAAGGAGCCAAGCATCTAGAGGAATGTGAGACCTTGCTCCTAGAATTGGTTGGTTTTGGAAATGATATCAAGAGGACGGGCTTTTTTTCGAAAATGGGTCAAAAAAATTTACAAAATTAGGGCTAATTTTTTTTTATTTATGGAAACGGAGCCCGTGCTAACTACCGCATGGGTCCTTCTTAAAAAAAAATCGTATTTTTTAATTTTTTTATTATTTTATATTTATATAATTTTTTAAATATAATTTTTAAAGCTTAAGATATATAATTAATAATAACTTAGTATTTATGTAATTAATTAATTTAGTATGTAAATAATTAATAAAAAATATTCATAAAATAAAATTGGTAAGATATATGAAGACGACATATCCAGATTAAAAGGACGCGGATAATAATCCATGAGCTAAAAGATTCCAGCAAATGAAAATTATAATAATAGGTAACAATCCTCAACTCTAATTACATTCATTGATGATGTCGCTCTACTATGTGGCCTCCTATTCCGCAATCAGGTCATCTCCATTGTTCAACAAGTCGATAATGAGAGCCTATAGGCTGCTAGATCTTTCGCATATGTTTAAGTTACTAAATTTAATTCGCGTAAAGCTTCGAGTTTCAAGTGCAAGAGGAACTATAAATTCAACAAAGGGAATGAGATTGGTTAGGCAACCAAGAAAGCTAAAACCCTTTGTAGCAAGAAGCAAGGTGGGAAGAAGGCCGAGACCAATATGAAATGCTACAAATGTGAGAGTTCTCTCACGAATGATCGAGCTGAAAGGAGTAGCAAATTACTATATTGCTTTAAGTAATGCTCTTGTCTCTAGCACTATAATGCTTGCTGAATCACTCTTATGTAGACTGTGGACTCAAGAACAACATAAAATGTAGTTAGAGACCGAGGAATATTATCGAAGTATCATCGGATACTGCCCGGAGATAGATGGATATATGTTGGAAATAACTTTAGAATTGAGGTGGCACATGTAAATTGGACTCACTTGGTGATCAAACTCAATTCCTACATGATGTCCTCTATGCTCTTGTAATTCAACGAAACTTGGTCTTTGTTGTTGTCCTTCTAAGCTTAGGTTATATTTTAAATTTTCATGGTGATTGTGTTGATATAAATTTTGAAACAATTTATTATGGTCTTGTTATGTACTGAATGGTTTTATATTTTGAGACATTGACTTTGATGTGAAGTCAATGTTTATTGTTGTTCTTTCCCTAGTTGCATCTTCAATAATGTGAATATTTATGCAAATATTTAGCATGTTAGACCAGGTCACATTGGGTTAAAAAGGCTGAAAAGATTAGCTAGAGATGGCTTTTTAGGATCACTCGCTAATATCGATCTACACATATATGAACATTGTTTAGCAAGAAAAAAACACTAGAAAACCATTTTGTAATGGAACCAAGGCTAAACTTCCATTGCTATTTGTACTTTTTGACATTGGTGGTCCATTGAATGTGAGCGAGGCATGAAGCCTCATATTTCATCACATTTATAGATGACTTCATGCAATTCGGTTATATTTTTTTGATCTCTCATAAATCATAAGCATTGGATTGCTTTACATGATATATGAATTTGGTAGAGAATCGATTAAACAAACAATAAAGACATTAATAACCGATCGAGGACATGAGTATCTATATGAGCAATTTAAGTCTCTTTGTGATGAAAAGGGTATTATAAGAAATTTGACTATTCTTCATACCTTGCAACATAATGGGGTTGCTGAGAAAAAAAATAGAACCCTATTGAAAATGGTTAAGTCTATGATTGTACATACAAATATACCTATCTCATTCTAGGAGATACGTTATTGTTTGCCACCTATTTACTTAACCATGTGCCCTCTAAGTTAGTCACTTCTTCTCCTCATGAATTATGGACTAGTAGAAAATCAAATTTAAGGAATCTGCAACATAGGAGATGCATAGGTTATATTCACAACTCTTCTCATAGATATGGATAATCCTAGAGGAAATAAATGTATCTCATTAGATACTACGAACACTCCAAAAGGTATGTGTTCATAGGTAAACAAGCTGATGGAAGTGACTTGAATGAAGTTACGAGATGTCACGTTCTTAGAGAATGTTTTTCCTAATATATGTGAGATTGATAAGGACTACCAATGATATGAGATGAAAGATCCCGATCATACACCTACTAATGTTGATTGAGAAAAATAGTGATTCCAGCTACGAAAGAGTAATCGTGCATGCGATCCCGTCATCATTTTGAGATTGAAGGGAAGTATCTATGATTGCTACACAAGACAATGCAAAGCCTAAGATAATTGAAGAGGCTCTTTCATCTTCAGACAAGGAAGAATGAAAAAATGATTTGGAAGATGAATTGGAGTCTATGAGAGTAAACCATGATATTATGTTAGCTGGGAATGATAAGAGTTCAGTTATCACCATAAAATAATGGTTGTCCTTTTATTTTCAAAATGAATGACATGGAAAAAGTTTCTTTTATATTGAGAGTTAAGATAGAAAGTGATCGTTCAAAGGAACCTTTTTGCTCTATCTCAAGAGTCTTACATTAGAAAGATTCTTGAACGTTACAATATGCAACATTGTAATTCAAATGATACCCTAAACTTTTTAATCATGTCAATTTAGTATAAACCTATTGACTATTTGTCAATTTAGTCATAAACTTTTTAATTGTACCAATTTAGTCCAAAGAATTTTGACAATTTTTCAATTTAGTCCTAAATCTTTCGGCAATTTATCAATTTTGTCCTTTCAATCAAATGTTTAGGTCTAAATTGATAAAATTTCAAAAGATTTATGACTAAATTATCACAAATGAAAGATTTCGGGTTATATTAGAAAATTATCGAAAAGTTTATGATTAAATTGACACAATTGAAATGTTTAGGATTGAATGGTCACCGTACAATAAATTAAATACTTTTTGGACAAATATCCTCATGTTTTTTAACAAGACTATTGTCGACCCCACGCATGAAGGGCCCTAATCATATTTTGAATCGTGATCAATAGACATCTTAACTTTATCATTATTTAATTGAACGCGTTTTGCTCTTATAAAAAGTATCACGAAAAGCATTAGGATAAAATTCGATTAGGTCGATCAATTTGAATAAAAACATACCTCTGTGCCTTTTGATAAGTAGAAGGATTTCCCCAAAAGTAAAATTTTCTCTTGCTTCTGGCTGTTCAAAAACTCCCCCTAATAATATGCAAAATACTCAATACAAAGTCGATCACTGTATTGGTCGGCAGCTTCTATCTAGTGTAATAAAAACAATATCATGATTTTCATTAATTTTTAACTTTTTAGTGCATCTCACATTATTACAACAATTAATTGTGATTCGCAATTCAAAAAGTCAATGTGGGACGTGTTGACTGGAAGAAGAGATGGGAGAATCTTAACGCGAATCAGAAGCACTTTCCAATATTCCTTGCCCATTCTTCAACTTTACATCTCTCAAGCAATCTTTTGCCAACACGAGCCTCCCTGTTCATGACCTTGTTGTTTTATCAGGTAAATTGAGGACAAACGAATCACGTTTCTTATGGTCAAAATTAGCCATGTTGTCTCGGGTAGGTCCTATTGTCTAGTAAGTCATTTTTCTATTCCAGGATGCCAATTTTTTTGTGATTTTTTTTTTTTTTGTAAGAGTCGACAATATTTGTACCGGGGGGGGGGGGGGGGGGAGGGGGGAGGTCGGGGGGGGGGTCTCCACATTTTGGTATATATAGCAAATGATACTCTTTTATTCTTTACTTTCATACCGATCAAATCATATAATATGGTCCCTAATCGTATAATACAAATTTGTGTAACAAATTCGGTGCCCTTAAAGAAAGCTGTCATATTTGAAACCACGGAGGCCTCACAGCAGATAATATCAACTTTGACTTGCCAACCTTGGGTACTGGCGGGTCATTTATCCTGATATACCACAGCGGTTATCCATGGAAGGAGAAGTCTGGTGGATGCAACTAATCTATGTGATCACGACTGGAGAGGGATCATTTCAATGCTGATCATATTCAACTTTGTTAGGAGGGGAGTTGGTATACACAGTTGGCACCGACAAAAAATCTATTAGTTTATATGTGTGATCGAAGAAGATCAAACCGCCGGGAAAATTACTAAAAAAAAGTCATAAATCTATTGTATTTAGCCAATTCAATCTTAAACCTTTTTATTTAGTGCTAAACCTTATGACAACTTGCCAATTTAGTCCATCCGGCTAATTTTCACCGAAAATCACCAACTTGGACGCCGACTGTTCTAAGTGGCATTGCTGACGTTGATGTAAATTTTATTTATTTTCTTTTCTCTCTTTCCTTTTTTCCTTATATTGTGGTAGGCGAGGGCTCGGCAACCCTTGTCGGCCACTACGTGAGGGCCTGCAAGTCTTCGTCGGCTTGTGGCTAGCGAGAGCTACCTTGCTTGAATTGGGTGAGGTCGATCCTAACCTAGCCCTCGCCGGCCATGATCAAAAATCAGCCATTGACGAAAAGGAAAGAAAAAAACAAAAGAAGAAGGAAATTCAGAAATTTTTTGAAAATTGTTCGTGTCAATATCGGCCACCCCACAGGATGGCCAACGTTGATTGGACAGCCACGTCGGCGATTTCTGATAAAAAATAGTCAAAATAACAACATTGGTAAATCATTAAAAAAATTGGGATTGAATTGGTACAATTAAAAAGTTTATGACTGAATTGACAAAAGTACAATAGGTTTATGATTTTTGTGATGATTTTCCCCGAAACCATGCATATCACCAGGAGCTTTACATGGGCGACTTGCAGATTTTAAAAGACTAGAACTTTGAAGTGATATGTCTTTTGAACAGGAAGATGGAGTTTTCTTCACCTGCCATATGGAGTCACGATCCCCATCCAGTCATTTTCTCCGGAAGCCCTAGTATAACACCCCACAGAGTCGCTCTCAACATTTTTAAACTGATATTGCACCGCCAGTTTTTCAAACCAGCCATCTCAGTTTAGGTCACCCTTTAACTAATACACTAGCATCTCCACATACATGGAATCAACCCGGCAAAGTCAACTCAAAACTCTCTTGACCATGATCGGCTTTTTCTTGCTTCGGGATCTCAACTTGCTTCACCAGCTTCTTAGCAGAAACAATGATATAAGTGTTGACCCTGAAAGAAATGGAAACCCTAACCGTTTTGTTTTGCCTTTGTGTTCCCTATATAAAGGAAGAAAATATGCATTAACATGCATGCCTTACTAGTTGATTTTGAGAGAGAGAGAGAGAGAGAGAGAGAGAGATATGAATAATATGAGCTTAGTGCTGGTAATCGCCATGGTTGTCTTCTTTGGGCACATAGGAGATACAGAAGGTGGGGACTTGAGGAAGAATTTCTACAAGGGTGCTTGTCCTCTCGCCGAGGAAATTGTGAAGAACATCACGTGGAAGCATGTCGCTACCAACTCGTCTTTGCCCGCCAAGTTCTTGAGGATGCATTTCCATGATTGCTTCGTCAGGGTACGTATGTAGATACACACTATATCATTCATGCATTCAAATAGATTAATCCGGACGCCACACCTGTGCCGCGAATCTCACTAGGCAATGAGCAATCTCTTCAGTATTAAACATTTTAATTTTGTTAATTCAGTCCTAAACATTTTCACGTTTTGCAAATAGAGTCTATTCGAGCAATTTTGGATGGCAACCGCTGACGTTGACATTTTAATAATATTTTAATATTTTTTTCAAATTTTTTTTTATTTTATTTTACTTTAATTTTCTTTTCTTTGTTTTTTTTTTAGAAGTAACCTGTGAGAAAGAAAAGAAAACTAAAATAAAAATTCTAACATATATTAAAATATTATTAAAACTTATTCATGTCAGTGCCGACTATGCCACGTAGGATGCCGAGTGTCCACGTCGCCTATTCCCGATCAAAATTGGCCTAATGGACCAAATTAGCAAAACGTGAAAAGGTTTAGAACTGAATTGGCCAAATTAAAAAATTTAGAATTGAATTGGCAAAAATAAAATACATTTCAAACTTTTTGTACAATTTTCCAGGATATCTCTCTCTCCATCTAAAAAGAAGATGATGACGAATTATATGCACTTGACTGGCCTGAGCCAAACAAATTATACGGGACTATGGTATGACCCGATGAAACTTGCCTTCTTCCAAGGAGAGGCATGCGCCCGCTCGCACAAGAATTACCATATTTTGATCTAGCGTCCTACACACACACACGGGAGTCTTGCGCATGAAATATTCAATTTTGTGCATACACGAGTGTCGCGCTATGTCTTGATTGCACCAAGAACGGAAATTCATCAGAAGAATCATTTCATTGTCCCATATCGTTCGCACAAGGTAATGGTAAATCAACGCTGACGTGCATGGTTGTAGAAGGAGAGTTTCGCGTGGTAATATTTCCATAGGTGTTTTGATTGCATCGCTCATGTGTGTAGGGTTGCGATGGCTCGGTTTTGCTAGACTCGACAGCGAACAACAGTGCGGAGAAGGCAGCTATTCCGAACCTGTCGCTAGCTGGGTTTGACGTAATAGACGAGATCAAGGAGAAGCTAGAGGAAACATGCCCTGGTGTAGTCTCTTGTGCCGACATCGTCGCTTTAGCTGCTAGAGACTCGGTCTCTTTCCAAGTAAGATTTCCGGGGTGATGAAAACTCTTGTACCATTATTCTGAGTTTGTTCAACACTTTAGAAATCTTTTCATTAGGACTTAGTAGAACTCTGGAAAACCTTTGTGGAAAAAGCTTTTGGATCATTTCATGGCGACACTAGAAAGTTCATCTGCCTTCTTTTGATACTATTTTCAGCCCCACGCATATATGGGGCCTAACCATATTTTGACTCGTGATCAATCGATAGATACCGATAAAAACTCAAATAGATATCGCAACTCTATCAATATTTTATTGAACACCTTTTGCTTTTATAAGAGATATCACGACAAGGTGCCACGAGAAAATTTGATAAGGTCGATCAATTTGAAAAACAAAATACTTCTTTTCCTTTTTTAAAAGCAGAAGATCTTCCCCAAAACTAAAGTTACCTCTTGCTTCTGGCTGTTGAAAACTCCCACTTATAGCGTGCAAATAACTCGAAACAAAATCGATCCGTATATTGGCCGGCAGTTTCTATACAGTGGACTTATATTAATAAAGAAAAATATCATGATTTTCATTAATTTTTACTTTTTGGTGCATCTCACATTATTGCTCCAATTAATTGTGATTTGCAGTTCAAAAAGTCAATGTGGGACGTGTTGACCGGAAGAAGAGATGGGAGCATCTCACGTGAATCAGAAGCACTATCCAATATCCCTTCCCCATTCTTCAACTTTACATCTCTCAAGCAATCTTTTGCCAACAAGAGCCTCACTGTTCATGACCTTGTTGTTTTATCAGGTAAATTGAGGACAAACGAATCACGTTTCATATGGTCAAAATTACCCATGTTGTTTGTCTTGGGTGGGTCCTATTGTCTAGTAAGTCAATTTTCTACTCTAGGATACCTATTTTTTGTGAGTTCTTTTTTTTGTAAGAATACACGAAAAATGTACCTGGTTGTCTCTCTCAAAAATATATAATGGAACACCTTCTTCTTCTTTTTTCAAAACAAAACAAAGTGCGAAATTTTATCCGAATTCTTTAGTTCAGGTGTGACGGAGGATAATTACAAACAATTCTTTTATTTGGTTGCTTAACAAATGTGGTTGCTATCGTAATGGTACCGTTATTGCCAGCTAGTAATGGCATAAGTTGGACCACACATTCTAAATGGGCAACCAGAGTTACAATATTTGTGGGCAAACATTAGTTTCAAAATTTCATTTTTATGTAGATTGCATATAATTTTTTGGTTTTATAATGAGAGAAACATAAGCAGGTGACATTATTCAACCAAAAAAAAAAAAACGCTATCAACAATTCCATAGTAATTTTTAGATGGCTATTGCCAATATATATATATATATAGGAATTGACAAATGTGGAAAGTAAATATCTGGTCATGAAGGATATAATTTGTGAATTTTTCAATTCTTTTGTCATTTTCTTATTACCAAAAGGACTAAACTATTTTATCAATATATTAAAAAACAGGTAGTCTCTCTTTCCAAAGAAGAAAGTATGTCGATCTCTTATTAATTTTCATCACATTCAAGTAAATGGTACTTGTTTTTGGTCGAAAAGTAAATGGTACTTGAACATCGAATTTAGTTGTTTATCAAAACATTAATCCTTCTCGAAACAAGTATGCTCAAACCATTTTTTTTTAGTTTGTTTTGTATACGCAATTCCTTTTTTAGTATTCGGACTGATAAAATTGTATGACAAGAAAAGTTGAAACAAATGTGATAGAAGATTGATATTATAAGAAAGATCAACTGAAAATGGAATATCATAAGTAGGTCAAATAAATATCGTTTCACATTTGAGATTATCTGAATGGCGGTCAATAATCGTTCTAGGTATCATTTTTTTCCTTTTTACTTTGGTTAAAACTAATTTTTAGAGGGAATCCCACATGGTGAACAAATTATCACCTGTATGTTTTACAATAAATAAAAAAAATGTTATAAATGCCGAAGATATATTCTTAATATTAAATGGAAAAATAATAAGTGATGTGTATATATATACATATACGTATATATATGCATATATATTATGATGTGTATATTTTTTCAAAAAGTTTTCAAGCACCCGACTTGAAACAAGAGCCAACTTTTGATCTTTATACGAAAAGTAAAATTAAAGAGGTAAAAGTCAATCTCATATGCTTAGAATGTGCCACGGACTAAGATCCATGGTTCATCAGGTGGTCATCAAATCGGCAAAGTAATCACTAATCAAAATAAGAAGAGAAATTAAATTAATTTATTATTTAGTTAAGTATACTGCATATCCGGGTCATCAGGTGGGCATACCATTGGGGTCGGGCACTGCAATTTCTTCAGCAACAGGCTCTACAACTTCACCGGCAAAGGAGACCAAGACCCTTCCCTCAACCCAACCTACGCCTCTCAACTAAAGGCCCAATGCAAGACGCTCTCCGATAACATCACCACCGTCGGGATGGACCCCGGAAGCTCCCTCTCCTTCGACAGCCACTACTACACGGCCTTAAAGCAAAACCAAGGCCTCTTCCAATCTGACGCCGCGCTCTTGACCAACAAGGAGTCAAGCAAGATCGTTGAGGAGTTGCTAGACCAAGAGGGTTTCTTCACCGAGTTTGGCCGGTCAATGAAGCGGATGGGCGCGGTCCAAGTGCTCACGGGGAGTGATGGCGAGATTCGGAAGAAATGTAATGTGATTAATTAGAAGTCTTGTGATTACGGGCAAACTCTTTGGGGTTTTGATCTGCATTTTGGTGGTTGAGGTCATTTAGGTGTATCCTATAAGCTCCCAGCTCGGATTTCTGCATTTTGGTTATACTTGGCCTCTTGCTTTACTTTCAAGTCTTTCCTTGCCTTTTCTTGGATTGGGCTGTTTGTCTTGCTTTGCTGTATTGGCCATGATTGACTTACTACCGCACCGACCGGTGGGTGAATGGTTGGTTGAATGTTTGCTACACTTAATGTCCCTTCGATTCATGGGGGGGAGGCATATCCGCCCCAACCACCTATTTCTGAAGGGAAGGCTATTCGGGAGAATGTTGGGGGGAATGCTCCTTCCCTAAGGAGTATAGATAGATCTGGGGGATTTGTTGTAGGTCCTAATGTTGCTACCACTGGAACGTCTATGCTGCCATCCCAATGGATTAACGGGAGCTACTTGGCCTACTGCTTTACTTTCAAGTCTTTCCTTGCCTTTTCTTGGATTGGGCTGTTGTACTGCTTTGCTGTATTGGCTGCAGTTGACTTACTACTTGCACTGACCAGTGGGTGAATGGTTGGTTGAATGTTTGCTACACTTAATGTCCCTTCGATTCATGGGGGGGAGGCATATTTGCCCCAACCACCTATTTCTAAAGGGAAGGCTGTTCGGGAGAATGTTGGGGGGAATGCTCCTTCCCTAAGGAGTATAGATAGATCGGGGGGACTTGCTGTAGGTCCTAATGTTGCTACCACTGGAACGTCTATGCTGCCATCCCAATGGATTAACGGGAGCCGTAGTAGGGGAAGAGCTCCTCACGGACTTTCCCATCCTCCTCTGGTGATGGATGTTATGCAGAAAGAAGTTACTAAGGCTACAAATGAACGGCTGCTTGCTAATGCTAATGCTAATGTTGGGCGTAGCAAAAGTAGAGTGTGTTCTCGGAATATACAGTAATCTAAACCTCCCTCCCGGGCTACGGTTGCAAGAGTGGCTGAGAAGGGATACAACTTGTCCTATATACCGCCTAGAAATGTAAATGGCGGGACCCTTGTGGATATCACCTCTGTTGTTGTCAAGGATGTGAATCCAATGTGGAAAGAATGCCTTGTAGGTTACTTTGTTGGAAGGAAGCTCCCTTTCAAACTCACTAAGAAAGCAATTAGGAAAGCTTGGGGTAGCAATGTGGTGAATATTAGGATGAATGAGAACGGTTTCTTCTTCTTTCGTATATCGGATGAAGCCTTCCATCGGAGGATTGTGGATGGGGGTTCCATTATGATTCTCAAGATGCCGTTAATGCTTCAGCAATGGCACCCGAAACTAGTGCTGAAGAAGGGCCGACACAATGCTTTATCTATGTGGGTCAAGCTGAAGTCTATCCCTTATGCCTTATGGTCGGCATCGGGCATTAGCGCTATAGCTAGTGCAATTGGGAAACCGCTTTATGTGGATGTACAAACGGAGCAATTGAAAAGAATTTTCTATGCTCGGGTATGTATTGAAATCTTGGCCACTCAACCTCTTCTAGATACGGTTGACATCCTTTAGGATGGTGAAATTTGCTCTATCAAGGTGGAGTATGAATGGAGACCCTTATCTTGTGAAGTATATGGCTTGTATGGTCACACCAAAGGAGCTCCTGGACAGCCATGTGCTAAGTCCGTTGTGCCTCCGGTGGGGGACTTGGTAGATCCTATTGTTACCAATACTCCCCACCCTCAAAGCAATTGGTAGCAAGTTAGGAGAAAGAAGGGTGGCTCTAGCTCTAAGGCTGAATCCCCATCCACCCGAGAAGCAGGTGTGGCCTCTTCCCCTGTTTTTGAAGACAACGATGGTCCGGTGATCACTAAGTTTATGCCCTTCCCCCCTGTGTGTTTAGAGTTGTAGCTGCCCCCAATCAACCAAGAAGCTTTTGTGGCCTCTTCCCCCATGCTTGAAGGCAATGAAGGCTTGGTGAATTCACAGAAACAGCAACCCCCCGAAACTACTTATTCTCATAGGATCTCTCCGGTTGACTCCTCTAACTCGGACAATGATGGTGAGAACGCAAGCCTTATTGGAAATGAAGCTGAGGATGAGCCAACCACCCTCTCCCCACCTTACATAAGGTCAAAGGCAACGGTATTTGATCTATCTTCTAAGCCACAAATAGACAAAGCTCCGATCCCTACTGAAATTGTGCTGCCCATCATTGGTGAGGACATGAGCCGTTCTCCGTCTCAAACTGCTCCTAAGTCTAAGAAGAAGCGGGGCAAGAAAAAGTGGTAGTCCTCTCTCCCTATCCTCTTTGTATATATGCTTTTTGGTGTGTGGAATATTAGGGGCCTAGTCGCCCCCCTTAAACAAGCGGAAGTCAGTTCTTTAGTTAGATCAAATATTCTTTCCTGCATTGGTATCTTGGAGACCAAAGTATCATAGGACGTTTTTGTGGATATTTCCTCTACTATACTTTCGGGTTAGCGGTGGTCTTCTAACTACGCCTATTCTCCTCGTGGCCAAATTTGGGTTCGTTGGAACCCCATGGAGATTGCCCTAGAAGTTTTATCTATGTCAGCTCAAATTATTCATTGCCGACTACGTATACTAGCCTTGAACAAGTCTTGCTTATTTTCAGTCGTATATGGAGAGCACACTTTTTTTTGCTAGGCGTTCTCTTTGGGCTGACCTTGTTCTTTCTAGTTCTAAATTTTTGGAAATGCCATGGGCAGTGGCTGGTGATTTTAATGCCATCCGGGACCGGTCGGATAGAATTGGCAGCTCTAATGCTTGGATCCCCGCTTTTGATGAATTTGGTAAGTGTCTTTCACAGGCAAGACTTGATGACTTGAGATATGTCGGCCACTGTTACACTTGGTCCACCTCCTCTGGTATGTCTCGTAAACAAAGGAAGATAGACCGGGTGCTTATTAACGACCATTGGGGCATGGCTTTCTCCTTCTCTGAAGCTTCTTTTCTAGCACCGGGAACAACTCGGTTGTTCCGACTTTGAGTTCCTTTTAATAACCAAGTAGGGCGACGGGCCACTTTTTGAAAGCCACCCGATGTGTATCTCCTAAGTTATATGCAAGCGAACCCGGCTGTTGTTGGCCTTTTAATAAATAAGTGTTGTGTTTTGATAACTCAAGTCTACGTGTATTTAATGTAATTTAATACCATCCGATAGTGACGTGGCGAGCCTAGGCGCCACGGGCCTTGACACCTCGCGAGAACGACCACTCCAAATTCTCATCTCACCAAGCCCGTTCCATTGATGTAATAAAAAATCATTTTCGTTGGATAAAATGTGACAAACAATCCATGAATAGTAGGTTCGAAAAATTGGTTTCTCACATTGATTCGTGACCAAAACCTTGATAATCAATTAGGAAACAAGAATTAGTGCTCCGATACCAATGAAGGGAACGGATCTCAATTACATACGCATGGGAATTATTCTGAATCAACAAGCCCTAGAATCATCTTGAATCCCCGATCAGAGAAATATATCACAAAGCGGACATACCTCGGGTTTTCACAGATTAAATGTCCACAATGCAGCAAGAGAATCTGTTGTCTATCGATTTTGCATTCATGATAGGATCAAAAGAGCGTCGTTGTTACTCTATCTTCTCTGTTCTTTTGTTATATGAAACTAACAGAGAGGGGAGAGGAAACGTCGTTTTTAAACGTGACTTTTCACGTTCAAAAACGAGTAACTACCTTTAGCAATTATCCAACGTTATAAGGGGTGTGGTAGCTTACATGGGCGGACCACGGTACTCATCGTACATCCCATAAAATCCAACAAAAAGTTTAGAACCATATTGCTAACTCAGTATGCTGAGTTGGTTCCATGAGTATGCTACCCACTTACTACTCTACGAATCTTATAAGTCGGAAAACTTTTGAGGCTCTCTTATGGTATAGATTAATGGTTTCTGAAAACCAAAAGGCAGGATCGACGGAAAGGACAATGTTTATGGGATGGCACATCTGTTTCAGACTCCCATCACTTTATACCATGGATCCCTCGACTAGAAAGTCCAAATTTGGATCGGAAAGAAGGGCTCACCAAACTGAATAGAAATAAAAGTTCAACAGATGCTTTCCTTGAACGCCTCATCCAATCGTCCAAAAGATGCAAGAGAAATTACACGTCAAAGACTTGACACGAAAAGAAAGTTGACATTAAGACAAGAGAAAGGAGCCATCGAGAGTACAAAGACTTGACGCAAACAATAAGTATTGTTCAATCAAGTAATAATCTGCTGTTTAAGTTCCTAATAACTGATTTGCTGGAAATTGCTTTTTCTGTGAAGGAACTGCTGAGCACTTATAGAGGTTTACTTGTAACAGAGTACTTTTGATAATGTTATTAACCACTCATGAAAATTGCTAATCACTAATAACCAAAAGCCTACTTCCATATTGGAGAAATCACAAAGCAATATGAAAACTTTAATTGATGATAAGAACTTTTCAAAGATAATCACCGACTTTTAAGTTACTATTAACCTTAGAAAGTTACTAACAAGACTAAAATATTACTTAGCTTTCGTGAAATGTGGCCTACTTACGCAATAAAGAAAGTTATTTACATAATTGAAGAACTTATTTTTGAAAGAAAAGTGAAATATCTTCTATACATTAAGGCTCCATTTGTTTTGAGAAAAATAACTTTCAGAAAAATGTTTTCTGAATTTCCGGCTTTTGGTTCGCAGAAAAGAGGCTAATCAAGAAAAACATGTTCCAATGGAAAAAAAAAATCTCATTCAAAAGTGAGGAAAACATTTTTGCTCCATCAACTCTTTCACATTTATTTTATTATTTATTAATTTAAAAAATAATTTTGAATGCCTTCATTTTTTGAAGTTTCAAAATATTATTATTTTTAGAACATTAAAAAGCAAAGCCAACTCAAGAGAAAGCAAATCAGTGCACAGCTGTGAGTGAAGTCACATTGGTAGTAGCAACTCAATAGTAGGAAACAGTCATGCGGTGTTTAAACTTAGAGAAGTGTACTTTTCATCATGTCCATGAGCTGGTTGGACAAAGATGGATTGATGGGGCGTATAGCCTTTGAGTTCAAGTGGATCTGGATCTCCTGTGGGAATGATTTGGAAGATTCGTATTCTGAAACATGGAAAAAAATTATTTATTAAAAAAAATGACTTTTATTTAAAAATAAAAATAATTAAAAATTTGAACTTTTTGTTAATTTTTTTATAAGAAAATCAATTTCTTGCCAAACGATGGAAATTATTTTCCAATTCATTTTTAAGTCTCATATTGAAAAATATTATCATTTTCCTAAAAAATGACTTTTCAGAAAATATTTTCTGAAAACATCACATTTTTTTTGTAAAACAAACGGAGCCTAAGTCAAAACAAGAGGTTGTGTCATTTTCTAGTTTTTTCATGAATGTCCCTACACAAGAGTAATAAGATAAAGCCGGTTTTATCACTATGGCCGAAATGGCTAGAGCCACGACCAGGATGTCCAAGAATTTTCAACCTAGCCTTGTATAATCTGTGATGAAGGTTCTTTGAACCATAATCAATCTATAACTTTATCGTGTAATTGCGATTTATTTTTATGTTTTATTTTCATTCTGTTCAATTTCCGGTAGTTGTACTTTCCTGCAATGTATAGATTCAATATAATCAAAACTAAACTTCTGCTAATTGTCCAAAAAGTCCTAAACTCATTACACTTTTACCTATTCAATTCTAAAAATTTTCATTTTACCAATTGGATATTAAATATTTTCATATTTTTTTATTGAGTCCATTCAATCAACTTTGGCAAGAAATCTCTAACGTAAACAATTTACTAATGATATTTTAATATTTTTATTAAATTATTTATTTTCTTTTTTCTTTTATTTTCAATACTTTTAAATTTCATTAAAAACTTAAAAAAAAGATAAAGTTTTGTTTTAAAAGATAAAATTGAGAGAGAGAGAGAGAGAGAGAGAGACAACGACGGGCGCCGGTGAGGCATTGTCGCCACCGTCGCCCATCACAATAGGGGCCGGCCAAGGTCGTCGGCCCTAGGCGAGGGTGGCCGATCCTTAATAGGCCCGGGTGAGGGTGTCTAGATCTAGGCAATGCCGGTCCTCGCCTAGGGCGGGCAACCCTCACTAGGCCCGGGTGAGGCCTACCCTCAATCGGGGCCTATGAGCCTCGCCGGCCCCGAACCCGGGCTTCGCCCAATTATGGGCCCTAGCCCCGGCCTTGCAAAGGTCGAGAGCCGGCCACCCTCACCTAAGGCCGGCGACCTCGGTTGGCCCCTCTAGTAATAGGTGGTGGCGGCGGCGGTGTCCATCAGTGCCTTCCATTCTCTTTCTTCTTCTTTTTTCAGTTTTGTTTTTCATAAACTAAATTTTAGTTTTTAATCTAATTTGAAAACAAAAAAAATAAAAATAAAATAAAAATTAATGTAAATACATTATTATAAAATTATTTACGTTAGCGATTTCTGATCAAAATTAATTTTTTTTTTTTTTTTTTTTTGGTCGGAAGATCAAAATTAATTGGATGGACTTAATTAGCAAAATACGAAAATATTTAGAGCTCAATTTATATAAAAAAATTTAAAATTAAATTGACAAAATTACATTTTTGGACAATTCTCGCTCAGGATATCTTGTCACAATTTCCGAGAGCCCGCGATCAAGCGCTCGAATCGTTTGAGACCTCGACTTCCAAGATCCACACTCACTCTCTCTCATACGCACGCACAACTCGGAGCGAGCTCGCTCTGCTACAACCGCGAGCAATTAGGTAAAACGAAAGCTTTGGATTTCCGGATCCTCCTTCCGCGTCCTGCAATTCATCCCGTCCTTCTTCGGAGATTGATTCTTCGATTTCGCCGTCCTACTCGTTCGTTGAAGAGATCTCCCTCACCCATCTTCTCTGTCGCAGGGAAGGAAAAAGACCCGAGCAAAATTCGATATCCACGGGGATGGCGACGTCGCTGGATGCCGCCGGAGACCCGATCCCGACGTCGGCGGTGCTGACGGCGTCGTCGAAGCACATCGGAGCGAGTTGCCTGTCGGAGAACGTGGCCTTCCTCAAGTGCAAGCAGAAGGACCCGAATCCGGAGAAGTGCCTCGAGAAAGGCCAGCAAGTCACTCGCTGCGTGCTTCATCTGTGAGCCTGCTCTTTTTTTTTTTTTGGTCTTGCTGCTTCCGATTCAGCCGCGCACGCCTTCAATATGATTGTTATTGTTGCCACATGGTTTGTTCGTTTATCTAAAATGGGGACATGGTGTCGGGTATCTGACGCAGGGTCGCTTCTCAATTCCCATTTGGCCTGTTTTTAGCTATCCATGTTCATTTGGCCTGTTATACGTGCGATCTTTTGAATGGATTCCGATAGGCAAATTAGTCTTCTTTACATGCACATTCTACTCAGTGTCTAACAAAATTTTTGCTAGCATAGGAACAAGAATTCCAACAGAATGCCCCTTGCTTGTGTGTTCTCTCAAATTCGTCTCTTCCGTAAAAGTAAGAGAGAGAGAGAGAGAAGGAAAGGTACATTATGGAAAAAAGACTCATTTAGCTTTGCCACCGCAATGCAAGGAACACTCAAGTGGAATTGAGAAAAAGACACGAGCAAGGGGCATTCCATTTTCAATCCGAATCAAGCATTAAGAATATATCTTTTGATTCTATTCCTTTCTCAATGTGGACCATCCATTATTTCATTCTTTCATACAAAATGTACCACTGTATAGAGTAACTTCACGTGGAGCTCCTTTCACATCTGGCTGGGAGCTTCCTTCCTTAGACCTCTTTATCAGTTTGCTTAGATCAAATGTAGTTTAGCAGCACCTTGGGTTTTAGTCTTGGATCCAAACTCCAAATCTCTTGGTAGAACAAGTATTTCTCTTCTGAAGATAGTCATATATGCCAGGCTTCTGTTTTGTGCAGCATTTAAGATTTATTGCTTAGAATCAGTACATTTAAGTTTTCTCTCCATAAAGATGTGCGGCTCGGGATCTGTGACTTTTGCTTGGATCAGTAGACTTTGCTTACACAATAATGAAGGGATTCACTTCTAGATACTTGGTGATCTTGATATAGAGAGCACACAGTTTTGTGACCGACTTATGGGCTATGCACTTTCAACTTCAAGTGAGAGGAATGCAGTCTACTTCTTTTCACAGTTTTAGATGCAGACATGCTTGTGGGCCTCTTAGTCATTGCATTAGTCTGTCTTCATTTTTGGACTGCGCAATGCTGACATTTGGCAAATATAAACTAGCTGTAAGCTTTACTGTGAATGATTCATGACGTTTGCCCACGGAAGTATACGGATGCAAATGAATTTGCTAGAAGCTTAAATAGAGGTGCCAATAAAATTCACGACACCCCTTTATAACTGATAAAAGTAGCTGTTGCAATTTACATACTGCTTTCCATTGTAGTGTCTAAACCATGAATTTTTGGCTGTGCAGACTGAAAGATCTTCACCAGAGGTGTACAAAAGAGATGGACACTTATGTTGGTTGCATGTATTACCACACAAATGAGTTTGATTTATGCCGCAAAGAGCAGCAAGCCTTTGAAAAGTCATGTCCATTGTAATTAAGAGGTGGTCAGTACCTCCAAGTCTCAACTCTTTAATAACTTAGAGCAGCTTGCAAGGAGCAGGATGCTGCTGTGGTTCAAACTGTCTTGAATGCTGTCAAGATGTAGCCCTTGAATAGCTCAAGTTAATCTTTTTTGAATTGTTTGAGAGCAATAAGTCTACCGCTTTGCGCTTAAATACTGATGAACGCATTCCTTGTTGGAAGGTTTTGTGCCAATGCTACTTTCAGTTTCTATTAGAGGTGGCAAAATGGTGACATTATCCATTTTCTTAATCTATTTATTGTTGTAAGTGTTATAAGGTTTAAACTTATTTAATATGTCAATCTCAATGTCTCTAGCATTATTCATCTTTTAACTTAGGGTCACCCAATTTGTGTAATTTATTGGACAATTAGTTGGGAGAGCATATCCAGAACTTGTCCAACTGATGATTTTCTTGAGATTGTGTTTAATTTGAAATGGCATAATGGCTATGATAACGTCCCGTCCATAACTGAAATAAATGGCTTGCACATTTTTAATCCCTTTCAACCTATCCTCCATTTTGACTGCGGAAATAGTGCGAGCCTTTCGTAATTATAAATTTTCGTAGGGTGTTCCATGAGCTTTTAAGTCTACCGAGTCTTGGCGTCCATGCCTTTGAGCTATAAAAAGCTACACATTGTCTATGATTATATATAGTGACCTTTTTTTAATAGATCTTCACCGTTGTAAATTTGTGAGGAGGCATGTCTTACTTTCTTTTATTTAGTATGTTTCGTATTCATTTTTGATGAAAAAAGTAACTTCCCACTTTTTTCATTAATCTTACCGACAACAAAGTAGTGGCAGCGGAGGGGACATCGTAAGAGCGGTGGCACGGCGGCAGCACCGCGGCAGCTTAATTCAATGCACCCGAACGTAGTCCTTTGGATGGATTTGTGTTCGGTCCCAGGTTAAGTCTACTGTGTGTGGTGCAGGGTAAAGGTCACCTAGTGCATCTAGAGGCCACTCTCCTCACGCAACCACAACAATTGACATCAGCCCGCCACGTCTCTTTCCAGTCTCTTAACGCTGCTCCGCCTTCTTCCTCTCCCTCCCTCCCTCCGTCCATAGTCGTCGATGAAATGACAACAATCGAGACACCACATCGACAACTGAGGCGCGATGACAATCTACGTGTCGGTGCACCAAAACAGGCCCCCTACGCCAGGGATGTTCGTGTTATATTTTAACCAAACAATTTTAAAGTCAAATAACCCATCCAAGTCCACCCAGACCACCCAAACGCACGTTAGTACAATGACCTATCATTCAGTGTTCCATTTCCACTGACCCTCAACCATTCAAAACCAAGTTTGTACAACTGTTCCTGTTCCACTTGCTGTTGGTTTCATTTAGGTAACCACAATAGCAAGAACTAGCTTATTTTTTGACGGGATTATCTTCAGATGATAAAAAAAGGAAGAGCAAGTAGCTCATGTACAGATCAACCGCAGTTAATACAGAACTGGGACCGACTCCATGCATTGGGTACCTCTTAGGACCTCTTTCCGCCTACTTGGTTCTTGCTAGAAAGGGCTATCTGATGAATTTGCCATCACCTTAATGCTTTCTTAGCATATAAAGGAAAACATAGAAGGAAAAGATCATGACTGATGTTGTCACTTGACTCTCACAAGCGCACCACGAACAGTTTCAGCTCAGCATCTCTTGAAATTTGAAAAATACACAACAGGCAATCCAGATACTCGATAACACACATGTATCTTGTGACTTGGCACCAGGATACACATTTAACCAACAATAAAGAAAAACCAGATACAAATAAAAAGTTAACAGCCATGCATTAAGGACAAACAAAATACTTAAAAGAGTCACCAGCAACCAACAACCATCTTGCACTTGATGTTCACAAAGTTTCAAATCCAACAAAAAGGTAAAAAGCATTTCTAAAGCATAGACAAATCCATGATACTTAGGATTCAAAGAGCAACAGGATCTCCAAAATGACATTCTTCATCGTTCACTTCGATACTTGGAAGTACACTTTGCAAAGAACCACCACCAGCATACCACCATCTCTACTGCAAGCCCCGTACTTAGTACTCAGAAGGCTTTCAGCGCGGGCTGCACAGGAAATGCACAAAAGAAACCCCTTCATTTGACAAAAATATGCTAAAACTGTAGATACTAGCACTATGCCACCATAAACCAGATAACTCCACTAGCTATTGGTTAGTAGTAAATGGAACGGTGCTGGACTTCAATAACATAATGATGGAACATGCTTCATTCATGCCAATTCATAGTATTAATACTCTTTTTCATCAGAAAATTTTGAGTACTTTACCATCTATATCAATTCTCTTGTCAAAGGAACATCATATATGTCCCAGCAAAAGCAATCACCTGATAAATGTAAATTGCTCTAGGAAAAGCACCTAAAGCGGAATAACAGATCGTACAGACCTAGAGGAATTCTCACAGCTCTATCTAGACATAACTTATGCCATTTATTGTCAACCACCAAATTTGCAACATAAAAATAATTATCAAGTTCATGCCACCTAATTGCCAAGGTCATATTCCAAAAACAAAAATAATGACTTTGATGAAAGAAGAAATCATTTGGCCGAAGCGCATGGAAATGCACTTTCCAGACCAAGACTAGAAAAATAACAGATATACCTGTAAGACCGCGAACGAGACCTTGAAGGACTGCGAATATTGCCCCTTGGACTCTGAGACCTGCTTGCTGGATAACCCCTCTCTTGAATGGGACTTCGACTATCTTCCCGTGGACTTGGAGACCTCTTACTGGACCGCTTAACCTTGTGCTCCTGAGGAGATGGAGAATGTGGTATGGACCCAGATCGCATTGGAGAGTGGTACCGGTCCTTTGCCACACGGCTCCTGGTTCAAGGAGTTGGTGTATAGAACATTGATCCATTTAGATGGGAAATAATAGCAAGGAAACATAAAGATTCTCATACATGATCTGAACATGATCTAGGGTAATAAAAGATCTTACAAGGAAACATTACTCAGCTTGAAGCATGAATTTTACAAAAAAGAAAAAAATACCATCAGCAAAAGCTCGTGAAAAGTAGAAGAAAATCTGTTATGCAAGTCAAAAAAATCTCACTCAACTTACAAAATCATATAAGCACCAACATGATGGTATCACTATCGAACTAATTGAAGATGACTTTTACCTGCACCTTTATAAGAGTTCCGTACATATTACCAACTTGGGCCCAAATACTGGAATTAGTCTCGTTAACAATGAACCGGTACGTCAGCATCCAACAACGGCACGGCTCTCTTTGGCCCAACTTTTTAAAACCTCAAACTACCTTTGACAATGTCATCATATCTCTACACCGGTATTGCTTCCCTTGATTGAGGATGATTTCTTTCTTTGGCCAAATAAAAGCTCTAGTTCTTTTCTTAACTGGATGGGATATGCAAAACAAAATAAAGCTTCAAAACCTTTTCATTAATAACTATGTTAGATCACACAGAGAAAACAAATAGTGAAAAAAAGGTACTTTAGTGATTTAATCATCTGCTGACAGTGCTTTACTAATCAGTTCAGTTGCAACTGCAGGCCACCAGACCTAGTATGCAAAAGCCCATGCTTTCTTGGCAGTAATTGGCAAAGGTGGGGTAATAACATATTGAAAAGCTTTGACAGAATGGTAAGGGAGTTGTCCATCGCTCTCTTTTCTCGTTTAACTTTATTTACCCATAGGTCTTTAAAATCTTCCTGTTCACTTTAATATCTGCATAAACAAGGCCACAAGCAGATACTGTTCAATACCACAGAAATGATGCTGCACTGCATCCATCAACCCAAATCGACAAAAACCAGTGTAGTATGAATATCATACGATAGAGATGCATCACATCACTAATACAATAAGCAGCAAGGCCAGCAAACAAACAAATTACCAATATTTTATAGCAATCCGCCATGCCAGAGTAAGTGAAGTTTTCCTTTCACTTGTACATGGCAACTCTTTTTCACTCATAAGCCTCATGCGAATGGTGTACAACTAAACCATTCCAAAAAAAATGGTTGGCTAGGACGATTGGTCGCCTTCGCCTTTGTCACTCATTTAGCCAGTCCTAGATATTTTAAGAAAAGGCTGCTATTTCAATAGATTAAATTTGAATAGTTCACTATGGTCTATATCCAGAATAGACCAGCTTCCTATCTAAAAACACAAACGTCCAATAGACGTAAACAACAAAAAGTTTACCTATTTGGACAAGAGAAAATGAAGAACGTATAGCTTTCTGCTCACAATTTAGCTAGGGAGAAAATCCCATACCACAATTATTACGAACAAACAGAATGCGAAACATGTACCATTCTTGGGCAATATTATCAACTAAAGTTCACAAAGGACAAGAATCTACAAATAACTAGATCTGCCTTTTACTTAGCAAAGACTGGACTGAAACGACTTGATCTGTCTTTCATTTACCAAAAAGATTGAAATTAATATGCACAAAGCATTATTAGTTGAAAATAGACATAAAAAGAATAAATATCATCATATTCGACATACACAACTTCAATGCCACTAGTACCTTAAGTTCCTAATATGCTCAAGTACAGTGTACTTATCATCCTAAGAGAGGCACAGAAAAGTGTGAAACCAGTAACAATGCTATTAAATCTACTCGGACAATAATGCCAAACCTTGAGTCATGCCTATCTGGTGTTGGTGACCGTGAGTCAGCTGTAAGAAAATACAAAAGCAGAATAAGATACTCCAAACTCACAAATATGTCCATCATGACAGACTACTTTATTCTTTGTACAAACCAAAGGAAGAGAAAGCCACATATGAGACATGAAGTCAAATTACTGACAACGATAGTGGCGCCTTGGAGACCTTGACATACTTCTCCTCCTTTCCCTGTGTCGCCCACTTCATTTAAAATGAGGGAAAAAGAGTGAACCAAAAACAAAACAAAAAACTTGTCACGAATTGATGAAAACAAACGCCATAAAGACAACTGAGTAAAATGGAGAATGCAACAAATTGTACCTCACGCGATCAGTCACGCGCATCTCGTGAGGAGTTTTTCTGTTCTCCTCAGCAAAAACAATTCTTATCTCACGTCCTCCAATAACAGAATGATTCATTTGCTGCTTAGCCTCAGCTGCATCTTCCGCATAACGAAACTTGACAAATCCAAAGCCACGAGGCTCCCTGACAATGCAATATACAATCACTGAAGCCATTAAATTACATACCCTGTGATTATCGGAGATGAAATATAAACAGATCGTCGAGTAATGGATCTCCTCTGATTCAATTTTTGTCCATTTTCGGAATCACAGTAGCTTAATGCTAAGAAAGAAAATATACAGTTTATTAGTTTGCATCAGAAACCACCCAAACAGCCAGCCTCTCAAAAATGGCACTCACTTTGTAAACACGGGCAAGGGAAGCCCATAAAGAATGGCAATATGGCACACTCACTAATGCAGTTGTTTTGTGAAAAGTGCCATCTTTTTTAGCAAAAAAGGTGACAGGTAACACCCATAATGAATCTATGTAAGCCCAAAATGGCTATACCAATCATACTCAAAAATTCTTTTGCCCATATGTTTCTTCAATTACATGCAAATTTGGCAGCTCAAAATATCCCAAAGTAAAATTTCAACGTGAGGGATAGACAAAAGGAAGAATCAACTGAGACAGGTATTCTCCAACCAACCAGAGACCAAACAGGTCTATTTACTAACTAAATGTTAAACAGGAAAGAGAAATTGCTATAAATTGGATAATCCAGCATGCAAATTTTAAAACAAGGGGAGTTTTACAACTGTAAAACTAGGAAACATATGCAACTTTACACAATCTGCAGAAGCAATGTGAGACAGAAGCCAGATTATTATGGTGTTGATGCACAGTCTAAATGCACATTCGTAAATGTTGAAGTTATAAGTCCACAATTTTGTAGATCAGAGTAACAAATCCGTTAGTCAATGGATTGGCTGCTGTTAAAGTGACGGTGCACAAAGACAGTTTCTTTCATTCCTAAAGTCTGTCGGTAACATCAAACATCAGCACGGTTCTTCACAGACTCAGTTGGCTGGCAGTTGTCCGACCAGCCAACACCATCAACCAAAAAACGTGCACTAAACAGTCGATAGTTCACACCGCATCAACCTGACATACCCCGTGTAATAATTCTTAGGAAGGTAGACATCCTTCACAGGACCGAACCGCTCGAATGGTACCCTGAGATCTTCCGCCCTGTCACAATAACAACAACAATTAGATTAAATCGTTCAAGACGAAGCAGACAACGCAAAACCCACACTGCGAATAGCCACTGGGGTTGTGCACACGCCGAAAGCGTACCCATGTGGAGCCCTGATGTCCAAATACAAGAGGCAATTGGCCAAAACCACCGAGATAACACTCGTCACTCATACACCATACACTTCAACGTCACATCAGCCAAGCAAATACGAGAATCCAAAACCCAACTCCAACATCCAACAAAGCAAGCCAAAAAGTTTAAGAAAAAAAAATAGGGGGAAGAAAACCTAGTATCGAGGGGGAGATTGCGGAGGAGGAGGCCAGAAGGAGCAGGAGAACGGCGGTCTCTGTAAGAGCGGCGGTCGCGAGGGTCGTCGTCGTAGCCGTAGCGCTTACGGGCACGAGGTGGGGTTCGGCTGCGGCGGCGGGGGCTGTAGCTGCGGCTTCTGCTCCTGTACCTCGCCATGGCTCTCCGATTGGGGCGCCTCTCCGTTGGACGATTTTCGATGAGAAACCCTAACCCTAGCAGGAAGGGGGCTGGCTTTTGTGGTGTGTTTCCAAAGTTTTGGAGGGAGGGGGAAGAAGAAGCGTTTCCCTTCCTTGGCGTCTTTCTAGTTTATACTCGGCGGTGGCATTTCTCTAGATTGGCCCTTTAAAAAAAAAAAAATTTAAATCCTACGATCGGAGTATTTTGATTTTATTTTCATAATTAAAATTCCTAAAAAATCTTCACAGCGTAATTAACATATATTTTTTAATTAATTTTTCGTTTTAAATTTTAACCAGTTGTTTTTTTGTGTATTTTTAAAAAAGTCCGAACAAATATAAAAGGGTTATTAATTAAAAAAAAAGAATTGTTCTTTTATATTTGATGGTAAAAATTATACGAAATCCAATTATTCAACACTTGAGCACAGGTCGAGTTCGGCTTGATAATTACTCAAGATCGGCTCTTTTGATTTCTAGTTGAGCTCGAGCCTAAGTCACTCGAACTTGTTTTACCCATGCTCATAATTTCACGGGACTAATCGAGCTTCTTTTGTTTTTTTAATAATGTCTTATGGTTATTAAAATAGATAATAAAAAAAACCTTAAAATCACATAGTCTACCCATATGTAAAACAAAGGAGAACAACTTCTGATTTGCAAAAGCGATTTTAAGATGCTCCGAATAGTGATTTCATGCCCAAAACTGTATGTCATAACGGAAGTTTCCATAAGTTTTCGAGTGATCGATTCGCCTTCCTAAAAACGTCAAACCCTAATGTGTTGTCTTCACACTTTCCATATGAAAATGTCATACAATGCATACTGTTCAAAAGATTTTTAATGAACGATATAAGGTTTAATCTTTTATGATCTAACGGTCACCAATCTTTGAGATCAAATCCTCCACGATCTGTATGATCCCGTAGCTTTTCACTCACATGTTTCTAAGTAAGGTCCGCCCTTGTCCAAGCAAATTATGTAGTGGAGTAATAAAGCAAAGTTCCTTTTCCCATCAATATACACTACCAATGTCCACAGCACATCAAATTAAATATGAAGACAGCAAGTAACTTCTACAGTATGAATACTCTCTCCTAGAATCTCTCGATATTGGATCTGAGAAATCCTAAAGGGCCCAATTAGTCATGATCGAAAGAACTCCACTAGCTTAGGCACCAATGGACATCCACAAGCGGCGCCGGTGTTGATGCGCGAATTTGATGGGCGCTCGATTTAGCCGGCGGCGGATGTTGAGCATCTCGGGCTTGCGTGTCACCAAGGAAAGGAAGTCCTCAAATGTTGGCAATTGAAGACCTTCCAATGCTTAAGGGATCCGGATTGCCTAACATTGGGATTTTTGTGACACGCGTGACATTAATCAAATCAGACCGTCCAAATGAAAATGGACGACTTGATTTGAGCCACACTTGGGATTCAAAAATTTTCAAACCCCAAAAAAATTCTCACCCACATTTTTTCCCTTCCTTTCAACACATGACGTGGCTCAAATCAGGCCGTCCATTTTTATTTGGACGACTTGTTTTGAGTAATGTCACGCATGTCACAGAAATTCCAATGTTAGGCAATCCAAATCCATGCTTAAGACCCATGTGAGAATGAAGCTAGAGAGAAGAGTGTAGGCGTTTGGGGTTATAGAGGAAATAGACGGGCCACTTGTGGGCCTTGGGCTTTTGGGCCATAGATCCTAGCGAAGGCATGCTGGATTTGGGCTTTTTTGCGAGCCCATGTTGATTGTGGGCTTTTCCATAGGCTTAGTAAGCTTCAATTAAAAAGGTTTATAGCAACTAAACTAGTCTTAACTATCGAGTATGCATCGTTCCTATTCGAATGCATTTTTATACGACAGCAAAACTCATCTCCAGACCAATGAAGTACCCCACCGATCGTGCCGAGTAAATTCCATCTCAGCTTTCAAGTGAAATTTATTCATTAATTAGGTCGGATGAGATGAGTTCGAACTCAATGAAAACTAATTAGAGTCTATTTTCGAGCCTTGAATATTCGAGTCGAGTATAGAGCTATGTCGAAAACAAAACCGATTCTGACCTGGGTCGACCTGACTTTTCCTCCCATGGAAAAGAAAAACCCTATTTCGACCACCGGCGTGAACCGACGGATGTTCGTGAGTGGGAACAAAGTCGTCCATTTGCATATAATACCCCGAAAATCAACATCGATCCTGGGCAGTTTCCTGCACCATGAAGTCAAGATCTTTTTCGGTTGGCCAAACGTTAGAAAATGACAGATAGGAATTATTGGATACACTCTTGACTGTCGAAAATGACTAAAGCAAAAAACAAGGGAAATTTCCATGGCTAGGCTCCATTTATTTCGTGAAAAATAACTTTCAGGAAAATGTTTTTCGGATTTCTCGGCATTTGGTTTGCGAAAAATAAGTTAGTCAAGGAAAACATTTTCCACCCATGGAAACTCCTTTACATTTCATTTTCTTTTATACTTTATTTTATTTTTATTATCTGCTTTTCTTTTTTTTCTTTTCTTGTTCTTCCTCCTTCCTCCGGCCAAGGCTCCATCCTCCTCCTTCCTCCGCCAATCGCGAACCTCGACGACAACCGGCAGTCTAGCAATCGGGCATGACATGGGCCGGCCGAGCCTCAAGCTCGCCTGCTGCCAGTCGCTGTGGCCCAAGTTAGGATGAAGCTAGAGAGAGAGTGTAGGCGTGTGGAGATCTAGGGCAAATGGACGAGGCCACTCGTGGGCCTTAGGCTTTTGGGCCACAGATCCTAGTGAAGTCACGCTCAATTTGGGCTTTTTTTGTGAGCCCATGTTGATTGTGGGCTTTTTCATAAGCTCGGTAAGCTTCAGTTAAAAGGGTTTACGGCACTGGTCAAACAGTAAAAGTAGAAACATTGAACGCCAAGAATTTCATCCCAAAGCAGACAACTTCTTTCTGATATTACACACTCTTAGGGATTGTATGGTAACACTCCTTGGAAAATATTTCTATTCCGAAAGTATTGCCGGAACACTTTCGGAACGGAAACAAGTGTGGTTGAAAATTTTTCCAAAAGTGTTGAAAAAAAAAAACACTTTTGAAGCCAAAAAAAGAAACAAAAAAAAATTGTTTTTGGGTTTTGGAATACTTTTTAGAAACAACTTGAGAGCGAGCTCGTGCAAGCCATCACTGCCCACCATCGTCGACGAGGAGCTGAAGCGGCCACGTCGCTTGTTGCTCGCCGCCGCTTGTTCCGGGTCGCCGGTTGCAGATCCTTCCTTTTGATGAAAAAAGTATTTTTTTTTTTTTGTATTTGCCAAACGCGTTTCTGTTCTTGAAAATCGTAATCGAGAACAGAAATACAAAAAAATACTTATGTTCCAAATAAGTTTCCAGGAACGTAAACGTTACCATACGCGACCTTATTCATTTGCAAGTGACTAGTCTTAACTATCGTGTCTGCATCGTACGTATTCAAATGCGTTTTTGTACGACAAAAAAACTCATCTCCACAACAAGGAAGTACCCCACCGATTGCGCCGAGTAAATTTCATCTCGACTTTCAAGTGAATTTTATACATTAATTAGGGTCAGGCCAAGACGAGTTCATATTCAATGAGAACTAATCAGAGTCTATCTCCGAGCCTTGAATATTCGAGTCAAGTCGAGTATGGAACTATGTTGAAAAGAAAACCGATTCCGCCCTAAAGATAGGGAAACACATCAATCAACTTGAAGGGCCGACCCGACTTTCCGTCCCCCGGAAAAGAGAACCCGATTCCGATTTCCGACCACTGGCGTGAACCTACCGGAGGTTCGTGAGTGGGAACAAAGTCGTTGATTGGCATACGATACCACAAAAAAAATCAACACGAAGTCAGATCTTTTTGGTTGGCCAAGCGTTGGAAAATGACGCACGGGAATTATTGGTTGCACTATTGACGGTCGAAAATTGATTGGGCTAGTAATTAGAAATTATAAGATGGCGATTGTTTTGGGACTTAGTCGTGTAAGCGCTTGATTGGCTAATCCCATCTTCAAATAATTCTTTTTTTTTTTTTTTTCTGAGTGCGAGCATAGAGACTCGATTATATGGAGGCCCGTGAATACACTCTACAACTACAAGTTGGTGGTCCCCTAAACTCAGTTTGCGATTTGAAAGTCACCCGACCTCCGGACCATATGTGTTGAATCGACCTTGGGGATTGCCACCGAACGAGCTAATCGTCAAATTCGAGGCTTGTAGCGCGAAAGCCCATCGCCTCCCAATTGTATAGTCTTTCTTACACCCATTAGATCTTGTCCGATGCAAGAAAACCCCACACTCTAAAGTCCAAACAAAGTGGGAAGAATTCAAACCGCAGCGTCTGATCGGGTCCATTGATCACATTATGTTATTTATCGAATGTGTTAGCGACTCGTTCCTTACGAAGCGCTTCGATATACGGGAGGGGTTTACATTGTCACGATCACTCGTCTTGCAGAGACATACCCAAATTGTTCGCGATAATGCGTTTGGAATCATGAACACGCCACTTAATTGCCTTGGTCAAGATTTTGAATCATGACTTATTTTACCATTTTGTTGTCTTGACATTTTCCTTGCTTTGCAATTTTGCGTTTTGCGTTTTGCCTACTCCAACCCTAACAATCCATTTTTTTTTTTTCTAGTGAGCATCATTGTCTTGTCCCGTCGGCATCATTACATGGTCATCTGCCGGATATTAGTAACTTAATGCATTAATTAATTCCTCGGCAAGTCCAATTTCAAATCATGCGATAAAGATGAGTGATTAAGAAATTAATTATAATGCCACGACAAGTTAAAGTGTTGCCATTCATCGATGCGAGTTGTCATCCTTTTCCGCATACGACAAATTTTGCGAGGAACAAGAATATGTAATTGGAATACGAAGCGTGACCTTTTAATGTGATGCGACATCACGAGATGAAAAAAGGTAAACACTTTGTTGGAATTAAATTATAAATTTACTTGGTAGAAAGATTCTCTTTATTTATTGACGTGGAAAAAAACTTTATACTGGAATAAAGGGGTAACTGACATTTATAATTAATCCACTTGATTAATCAAAATCGTGTGTTTATCTTTTAACCGTGTTTGTGTAGAACAAATTTCACATACGAGTCTTGTTAACAAGTATTGCAGGAGCACTTGTTAACTACGTTTAAAATATGAAATGCACTGATTATGCAAGAGGGGAGAGATAGGGGTAGTACTTTAAGAATGAGAAACTTTCGTTATTCGAGTATTTCACAAGCGCCTCAGCAAAACTTGTTAACAAAACTCGACTTATGCATGCGCAAATTATGGAAAAAAAATTGCAGCGGAGAAAATTTAAGTGGGTTGCGGGACTAATGTAACAAGTTTTGGGACTTGATTGTACTTTTTGAAAGTTTTAGGACTCGATTATACTTTCTTGATAAATTTTTGGATTTCATTGCACATTTTGAAAGCTTCAGGAGTCGAATGCGCTTTCGTAACAAGTTTTAAAGCTTTTTGAAATTTTTAGAACTCGAATACACATTAGTGGTCACGCTTTTTGAAATTTTTTGGACTCGATTGTACTTTCATGACAAGTTTTAAGACTTTTAATGTGTTTTTTTAAAATTAAAATTTAAATAGAAGAGATTTATGGTGTGCATGAAAACACTTTTCCATGAGAAATCAACTTCTAATCGGAAGTTGATTTCTTTACTTCTCCTCAAAAGTAGAAGTTGATTTTTCTACTACTGTTCCAAATTGATTTCTGATTATAAAAATTCTTTTGACAACGGTTAAAAATTTCTACTTTTGAAATATTATTAACAAAATCTTCGGCGGCGATGGTTGATGGTGGCGGTGGTTGGCGGCAGCGGCGGTGGGCGGTGGTTGGCGGCGGCGGCGGTGGTCGGTGGCGGTTGGCGGCGGCGGCGGTTGGCGGCGACGGTGGAGGTCCGCGGCGGTGATCGGCGGGAGGCTGGCGATGGCGACCACTAGAGGCGGTGTTCGGCGGGCTGGCGTGGTCAGTGGCCGCCGGTCAAAGCAACGATAGTTGGCGGACGTGGCGACGGTGGTCGGCGGCTGCGGCGATCGACAGTAGCGGTCGATGGCGGCCGGCCGTGGCGGGTGTGGTCGGCGGCCAGCGGTTATAGCAACGGTAGTCGACGGAGGCGATTGTGGTACAAGAAGTCATTCTGAAGCCGAGAAGTTAAAATTTTTTACTTCTTAAAGTTGGCCAAAAATCCTATCAGAAGTGAAAAATATTGTCGGAAGTGAAAAATCCTACCGGAAGTCAATTTTTTTGCCAAACAGATTTCTATTTCGATCGGGTTTTTATCAAACACATTTCTCTGTCAAATGGATTTCGAGCGGAGAAATGGAATTTCTGAAATGTTACCATGTGCGCCCTTATTAGACTCCATGGTTAGGACTTTTAATACACACATACATATATATTTCTTTACATTTACTTCACAAAATTTCCAAGCGAAAATTCGAAATTTAAAATTTGTCTGGGAAGTGCTTTATTGAAGATATTATCATTTTTTTCACGCGGTTAAGAAGATAATGACGAACCATCCTCCTTAATGGCTCTTGCCGAAAACGAAGGGGCGGCTGCGCCTCCAATGATTTGCGCCGATGTCCTCATGGCGCGGACAGCATCTTTCCACATGGTCGGAAGCAGCCCCCACTTCCCCACGCGCGCCGCGGCGCGTTCGGCCGCACCGACCGCAGCAATTCGCCACGTGGGCAGGAGACGGCGGGGCTCGTGAAACGATGGCGCGTGAGGACTCTGACTCCAGGAGCGCACGCATCACTCGCTGATGTCGTCATTATTTGTAATAGTCTTGGGGACAACCTCGTCGCCGCTTTGCGCGCGTGGCTACACGGCCCGCGCAGCTTCGTCACGTGTCGCCATAGCCGGATATTTTCTTTTTTCCTTTTTTTTTTTCTGACCTCTCACATTTTTCGTGTGCTGGAAATTATTTTTTTTGTGCTCGTCTGGATTGGATCGAAAAGACGTTTGGAAAATTATTTCAAAAGAATATAAATTTTACATATATAATTTTTAAATTAAGCGAAGTTAAAGTCAATCTGAGAATGGGTAGCAAGAGACGTGACGCACCGTATTGTGACTATTTCGACGACTTCTCCGAAGTGCTGACGATGGAGTTCAGTTCCAAGGATACATGATCTCGAGCATATACCCCACGCGCTTGCGTGGTTGCTTTTGTCTTCTTCTTCTTCTTCTTTTTTTGTACAATTTAAAATAAAAAATCAATCAACATGGACGTCAAAGATGTGAATGTATCTGTGGACCATCAAATTGAGTTCATGAAAACATTCGCAATAATTTGCAATGTAACGTTTGCAAAAGATGGAGTAAGAAGTTGGAGGTTGAATACGCCATGCGAGAGATCGTGGGTAATTATCGCCTTGCCAATTTTCGATAGATAAGTGCGAACAAAAGTTGTTGAAAATGCATCTCGAATTTGGGCATGAAAATGAGGCTCTTCTATGTTAAATGGATTTTCTAAAATGGGGTTTTGTTGTTTTCGATCCAACTCTTGTCTATATTATAAGAATTGTCTTTATTTGCGAAGAGTATCGGAGATACAACTTCTTCATGAATTACACTTTGGAGTAATTCGAGAGTGTAGAAGCCGATTAAATTTTACATTACTATTTGTTCATCCCTTTGAGGGATTGATATACTATTTTGTGAGGAATTGTAAGGCTATTACCATATGAGTTATCGAGTGTAACCAGAGGTTGGAAAACACACTAAGAGTGTTTATGTGACTAGAGTTTGGTTGTGATCTCCTTTGTGGTGCTTGATCTTCGGTGAAATTTTTTTATCCTTTTACACATTTTACTATTCAATCGCTTGTTTTTCGCAATAAATTGTGGGTGGTTATCATCTTGCGAGTTCCCGATAACCAGAGCGAATTAGTGATCAAGTGGCATGCGGTTCCGTAGGTAATTTACAATAAAGGATTTCAACTGTACAATAACGGACAGAAAAATCAATCAATGATGTCTCCATAACTGTGGAGGCAGACGCCAAATCCAAAAGTTTGAATATTTCATTATGAAAAGTTTCACCTTTGATGGTAAAAGGTAAAAGCAAAAATATAGGAGATGGCCAAAACCCTAAACCCGACACCATAAATTTCACCCATTCCTCTCTTTCTTCATTTAAGAGCAAGGCAAAATCCCACCTGGAGTCGAAGATAAGGCAACAGAGAATCAATCACTTCACAGCAAGAACACACCTGAAGGAAATTTGTCCAATTCCATCATCCAACCGTCTCTCATGCAATGCAACCACTCCTGACCAACCTTTGGTTCTCTCTTGGACGGAAGGTTGGTCTTTGCTCTCCAATCATCTTCTTTGTGCTTTTTGTAGGTGGGAAGTTGGACCAAACCCGGACGGCGAACCACCCAACAAATTGACATTGACTCAACAAATGCGAGGAGTCCTTCGCTCGCATGGACAAATACTTCTCGAAGCCAACTAAAACGTTTTTGGAATTTCTTAATGGAAAAAAAAAAGGAAAAAGAAAATGGATGGAGGGCGCTGTGGCAGCTATCTCTATGACGTTAGAATGAGGGTCTCACATTCGTCATGGAATATTTGATAAACCCATCATTGCAACTCCCTCGACGTCGCGGCCCGAATCTCTCAACTAAGCATGTAAATGCGCGAGATGAAAAGCTGGTGAGAGGTCAGCTGGCGAGAGGTCAGCTGGTGATATGGCTCGAATTAATAATCTTGTGAAAAGCTGCGTGACCCTTTTATTATTGAGCCACTTGCTCAATTATACGTTGATAATTTGGCTATAGGCATTAGCTGACTATACTCGACAATAAAATGTTTTACTTTCGAATTCATTGATATCACATAGTATGAATTACTTTTTTTTTTTTTGGTAAGGCGTAGTATGAATTACTTTGACTATTTAATAATTTTTTTAAGGCAATTTTTCAAAAAAAAAAATAATCTACATAAAAGACATATACGTAAGTGCGAGAAGCCAATTCATGAAAGTTTCCAATAAAATTTTTCATTGGGTTAATGTAATTAGCACATTGGAAAAAATTCGGGGCATTTTCCTTCTAGAAGACTAAGACCCAACTTTACTTTATTATCCAAGTTCATCGTATTAAATGAAACAAGAACTTCAAAGTGATTTAAGTTATTAAGAACAACGGAGAAAAGAATTAGAAGGGTACATAAGTTTGATGAAAAATAAATATTTTCGTGAAAATGATGGTATGTATTGTTTGTAAAAACAAATGAACGAAAAATACTTTTATCGTCCACGAAAATATTTAGAATTAAATGTTATCGATGATGCAAATAATTTTCATTGATTAATTATTTAAAACGATACTCGCAATCATTTCTAGTAAAATATTTTTTAAATAATTCATTTTGCACGGGACAAACGGAGCTTAGCGAAATTTATAGAAGTAAGGATGATGATGGAATGAACATTTTTGTGAGAGACCACTTCCGAAATCTCTCCCCTTTTACATGTCCAGCGCATTTGATTGCAGTAATGTCTATTACATTATAAGTCCATCGCAGGTTGAGTGCCTATTACAATATTTGCTTAGCTATTACAGCGTATTTACCATTGCACCATTGTCTTTTTCTCGGTTGACCCTGTAAATGTTAGATTATTTAAATTGATTTTAATTAAGAATTGAATTTATCTGCATTATTTGGAGGGAAAATTTCAAAAAAGGGCCCCAAATACCCTCACTTTCTCAAAAAAGGGCCCGAAATGAACTTTGTGTCAAATGAGGGCCTGAAGTGCATTTTGTGTTTCAAAAAAGGGCCTAACTAGGGGGTTTTGGGTCTTTTTACATTTTCTGATTTATTTCCTTTTTTCTTTCCTTTTTTTCTTTACGTTTTCCTGCTTCTTTTTTTTGCCTCCACCACCTCTCTCTCTCTCTCTCTCTCTCTCTCTCTCTCTCTCTCTCCCACCACGCCCTTCCCTCACCCAGATCCAGCAAGCCCATGCTCAAATCATCACCCGGATCCGGTCCACCGGCTGTGATCGCTCGCGTAGGGCAAGGGTCTCCCGCTTGACCCGAGAGACGGCGACCCTTGCCCAACGCAGGCCGAGGCCGGTGGTGGTGCCTTTGAAGATGTACGCGTGCTGGAGACGGGCTACCTACGTTACGTCCCGAGGTCCATTTTTTCGACCGTAGTTTTGCTTTCCTTTGCTACCAAAAGCGCACAAGTCCTTGCTCGATGATGCTCGGATTCGATCCTCAACTTGTGCGTAGATTTTTATTGGAACCGGACCGGCACCCGACCCAGTTGCACTCCCTCTGCTTCCCCTACAGTCCAATATTCTCCATCTATATCTCTCTCTAACCGCAACGTCCCTTTCATCGTCCCCGAAGAACTATAGTTGGGCCTCGCTTGGGTCGACGTCGAATGAGGGCGACGGTCGCCCTCGCCTGGGCCGGGCGGGCGACTCTTGCCCGTCGCCGCAGCATCGACGCTTAGACAAAGACCTATCCAAAAGGGGGATAGCTTCGGGCGAGGTATCATATCATGTTATTGGAGGCGAAAACAAATGGGGGCTTGATGTTGTAGAGGAAGAGGTGGAGGAGCAGGTGGCCTAGGAGGTGGTTCTTATTCTTGACGGTGGCGGCGTGGCCGAAGAGGGCGATGATTTGAGCATGGGGTTGCTGGTTTAGGGTGAGGGAAGGGCGTGGTGAGAGAGAGAGAGAGAGAGAGAGAGAGAGAGAGAGGTGGTGGAGGCCAAAAACCAAAAAGGAAAAAGTAAAGAAAAAAAGGAAAGAAAAAAGGAAATAAATCAGAAAATGTAAAAAAAAACCCAAAACCCCATAGCCAAGCCCTTTTTTGAAACACAAAAGGCACTTCAAGCCCTTATTTGACACAAAGTTCACTTTAGGCCCTTTTTTAAGAAAATGAGGGTATTTGGGGCCCTTTTTTGAAATTTTCCCTTATTTGGACAATGATACCACCAGTTGGTGTTATGTCGAATTAATCACATATCATATAAAATAATGAATAATACGTACATAATTGATGCAACGTTAATTAGGATGTCTCGATTATACATAATGAGGAGCCGTATAGTCGTAGGTTATGTGGTTACCGTTATTATAATGATAATTGACGGCTAAAGTGCTAACTATTGTATTCCCTCCAATTTCAATTTTTAAGGGTATTTTGAGAATTATAATGCTATTTACTATTTTTTTTTACAAAGTATTACTTAAAATCAAACAACATAACAACTAATTTTATCATCTTTGAGTGTAACGGCTATCGCATTACAATTTTATTCCATCGCTACATCCAAACGGGCCAATAGTACAGAGATAAAGGTTTGAGTTTACGGACGTCCTTAAAGTTAATACTATACATACGTGGCAACTAAAGTGATTCGAATTTTAAGTGATAATATCGATCGGACATATCACGAGAGTAATTAACGTACTTAACGGTCGCGATTTTTTTTGCCAGCGATTGAAAGAGAGAATCCCGCTTGCAAGTTATTATCTCTACACGTTGGAATTACGTTAATGCCATTGGAAAATGAAAATATTCCCTTTTGACCAATATACCCTCGTGGAAACCCCTTTTAACTTTTCAATAGGGAACAACTTTTGAAAAGGACAAATTTTTTATTTTTCTTTTTTAACCCTTTTTATTTTTATTTATTTCTTTTTTTTAAAGAAAAAAATTAAAAAGAATAAAAAAAAAGGCTACCGGATCCAACCACCACCACCTCAAAGTCCGTGTTTCTAAGCATCCTTCGGTCAGCGACAGCAGCATAGACACAGAGCCCCTAAATCCATGGAGCCACGGCCACCCGAACCACCTCCCTCTTCTTCCTCAGCCCAGGTCCTCTCTCACATGGACCTCCACGCGCCGCCGCTCCTCGACGACAGCGCCGCCGCTGACTCCGTCTGGGACTTCGGCGACCTCCTCGATTTCACCGCCGACGACCACCTGGTCATCCCCTGGGACGAGCCCCCCGTGCTCGACAACCCCGCCTCCGCCCCCTCCGACCCAGATCCCGACCCTTCTCCGGAGGACCCGGCGGACGATGCCCCGGTGGCGACCCGGGTCAGGAAGCGGGACCCCCGGCTGGTCTGCTCCAACTTTCTGGCGGGGCGCGTCCCGTGCGCCTGCCCGGAGCTCGACGCGATGATGGAGGAGGAGGAGGAGGCGGAGGGATTGCACAAGAAGAAGCGGACTCGGGCCCCGAGGGGGGCGGGCCAGGGGATGGCCCGGTGCCAGGTTCCGACCTGCAAGGCCGACATCCGGGAGCTCAAGGGGTACCACCGGCGCCACCGGGTTTGCCTCCGGTGCGCCAACGCATCAGCCGTGGTCTTGGACGGGGAGAGGAAGAGATACTGTCAGCAGTGTGGCAAGTAAGCTTTAATTTGCAGTTGGTGTGGGGTTTCGGGTTGTAGCTTTTTGAGTGATGATTTGAGATTGTTTGTACTAATCGGTTCCAGAGTTGTTTGTTTTTCAATATGAGATGATTATTGCGGTGGTCGGTGTTGAAGTGAAGTTAAGTGGTCGTACTCTGTTTGTGCTCAATTGGAGACTGGTTGAATAGTCGTTGCTAGTTTCAACCAAAAAAAAATAAATATTGTAGTTGCTGGTAACTCTGCCATTTTACATTCCGATTCTGAGTTCCATTAAAGATTTAAGTGATGTGAATTCAGTCATGTCATTGTCATCCATGTTGCATATTGGCCAATGGGCAATGAGGTTGCTGCTGCCAGAGTCAGTTTGGTATTGTTGTGGCATTAATGGGTTTAGTCATGTGGCATGGTCATATACCTTGTGTTGGCTAAAGGGTACTGCTATCCGGTATTCCTGGACCTGCTTCTTGTTCTTAGCTCCTAGCTCGACTGGCTCATCATCATCTCAGTTTTCATGAATCGTGGGGCAGTTGCTGCTGCTCGGTGAACTTCGACATTTGGCAGAGATAGCGACTTAGGCGCAGAGATAATCTACTGGGATTGCTATAATGACTAAAAGCTGTTGCTTGGTGTGTTTCAGGATTGGTGTTGTCGGATACTGGTAGTTCTCAAAATCGTTAATGTGCAGTTTATTCGACATTTGGCAGAGATAGCGACTCAGGCGCAGAGATAATCTACTGGGATTGCTATAATGACTAAAAGCTGTTGCTTGGTGTGTTTCAGGATTGGTGTTGTCGGATACTGGTAGTTCTCAAAATCGTTAATGTGCAGTTTATTCGTGCTAGTAAGGATAATCAGTGTCTTTCTTTTTTTAGGGGATAATGTGTAAATAACCGTATAAATGTGATATCGAGGTGGTGAAACTTTGAAATAACAGAAGTTTGAGAAGCTTGGTGGATTACTCCGGTGGCCAAGTGTTCTGTTGAAGTGACGGTAGCTTTTCAAAGCGGACCCCGTACTTCAAAAAGAATGGCAGATCGGTTTTTTATTACATCTGTTTGTGTACAAGCTTGTTTTTAGCTTGGTGTGATGGCATTTGTAATATATCAGGCATATTCCTTCCAGCTTAAATCCTAGTTTCCTGATTGCTTTCGGAGTTAATCTTGTTTGGCTCAGTTGCCATGTTACTGGAATTCTTGTTGCAACAGCTTCTTCTTCTCTGAATCCCCTTTTGGACTATTATCTTCAATCGACCTAGTTTGGTCAGTTGATGACACGTGTTTCTATGGTATTTAGTGATTAACGCATGGTAGAGTTTTCTGTTGCGTTTCATTTACCTAAGCCAATTTCTTATTAGAAGGCATTTTGCCTTTTTCATACATGGCTATGTATGCAGTTTAACTTGGATAAACTCATCGTGGAAGTATCTGATAACTGAATGATGAAGGAAATTGGCTAGAGTATCATATAGTCAAGTGTTGTTTCATGAGCTCAATCGATATAGTTGAAAAGGCACTGTTTTTTACGTCTTGTTGAGGGGGCAGATGATCTTACGCTGCAATAAGAAAGTAAAAAATAGTGTTTGTATTTTCTGGAAGCAATTGCGGAACGCGATGCATATATTTTCATACGTAAAGAAGGAATTGATACGCTGAAACTGATGTTGTATGCCTTTCTTGTTGACATGATATTCAGTTTGTTTTGTATGGGTTCTGGATTCAAATTGCCACCTTCTGCTGTTCTCTGGTCTAATTACTGAAGATTTAAGCATGAAACTTAGAGAAAAGTTTTAGTTTCTATCTGGGAGTTATCTGATCATTGGGCTTTTGTCTGGTGTGTTCTTGTCTAAATGAGGAATAGTGTATAGTTGTTGACACCTTAGGCGAAACAGTTGTATTGTGGGATTATATCATTGTTAATTGCCTCATAATGTGTTTTCCTTTCACAGGTTTCACATCTTGTCAGACTTTGATGAAGGTAAACGAAGTTGTCGAAGAAAATTAGAGCGCCATAACAAAAGAAGGAGAAGAAAGCCTGTTGATTCTGGCGGTGAACTAGCAAAGGAATTGCAACAAGATATTCATTCCGAAGATGTTGGCTGTGATGATGAAGATGGGAAAGGTACAGACAATAGCAATTAATATAAGTTTTTTCTTGATTATGTTTGTCAACAAGCTAATCCAACTGCTCATGTAATGTAACAGATACCTTATGTTTGAGTGGCCAGTTTGGTGAAAAGGAAGCCTCACTAGAGCCTGAAGATGGAGGAGTACCTACACCAGAAACTGCTCCTGAATGTCAAATTATTCCTACAGATAGCATTGCATCTTATGTAGTTTCTCGTGAAACCCAAATGAAAAGTAGGAAAGATAATTCGAAATGTGCACTTTCTCCGTCCTATGGTGACAATAGGAGTGCATACTCTTCTGTGGTGCGTCTGGCCTGGATGGTGTACTTGCTTTGTTTTTATCCCCTTTTTATTGTTGATATCCATGCGTTTTGGGTTCTTAGTTGAGTTATACTAATTCATTCAAGTTTTTTATTAGTGTCCAACAGGTCGAATTTCATTCAAGCTTTATGACTGGAATCCAGCAGAATTTCCTAGACGTCTTCGCCACCAAGTAATCTATACTTTGTACTTAACTATCTTAAATCAGACAACATCTTCTTAGCGCAGGCAGAATTGAATGGCTTACATGTGGTTGAATAATATTCAGATATTCCAGTGGTTGGCGAGCATGCCGGTGGAGTTGGAGGGTTATATCCGGCCTGGATGTATTATTTTGACACTGTTTATCGCCATGCCCAAGTTGATGTGGGGAAAGGTAGTGCTTGCAAAATAGGAAACTTGTATGGTGGTGATTATTTGTCTGAACTACTTTAATTTCGGCTTTCATAGTATAGCAATTGTTGCTTGTTTAAGCCCTATGATAAGTGGGTTTGGGTTTCCTTTTAATGCTGGGGCAGTAATATATGAATGTTCTGTGAAGTTGTACCCAGCATTACAATTTCGATCTCTGTAGCATTTCCTTCACATCAAACTAATATTATTTGGTTTGGCAATGGAAATAGTGCAGTAGATATAATTTGGCTCCTTCTCTTGATTACAAGTTCTTCCATTTAGCTTTGTATCAGTTAGATTGTTACAGGGGTTTTTACTGATCTCAAGAAATTGTGAAGCTTGATTTAGTGAGATTGCTCCATCAGCTTCTGCTCTCAGTTCCTTCCTTTGCTCATATTTATTTGTGTATGGTTTCTTGACTTATACATCTTGTGGCATCAAGCAGTTATATGAAGACCCTGTATCACATATAAACGATTTCCTCCTTCGGCCTGGAAGAATGCTCTCCGGAAGAGGCACTATTTATATCTTGATGAATGACATGGTTTTCCATCTTATGAAAGGTAAGTTGATTCCCTTCGGCCCTCATTAGCAAGCCTGCTTGTGGACCATCGATATTCCCTCGATGCTTATGGATTACCTTTCATAGTACGGTCATCTACTTTTCTGGTCCGAGTGTTCAGTGGTGGGTGCAGTTTGTAAACAGAAGTTCCCTCTCTGCTTAAGGCTGCTTACTTAGAAAAAGGCATAGTTTGTTTCTGTGGAATGCTTTACTTGCATTGAAGCTGAGCAAGGACCAAGAATTGATCATTTCCTGGCTGAGTGATAGCTTTTTGCTGTCAGCACAAATCGTATTGTCGCACCAACTGGTCTATCTGTATATCAGGAATGACTAAATTCATGCGTAACGGTTTCTCACTGAACATAAAACTGATAGTGGGGACTATTATGAATATAATTTTCAGTAACATTCCTGCATGTGGATCTGATTCTCATCCCAGCAGTGGGATAATTTATGTACCTTTTAGTTTTGTGAGCATGCCAGTCAGATACCTTGCTCGGTTGGTTGTTTATTAGTGCCTGGTGTCTATTTCAATTATAATTCGAGCACTGTTTAATCCTTGAGCCTCTCAGCTTTACTGTTGTCTTTGAAATTAACTATTGGCATTCATGGTGGTCCATGATGAAAATGCGTTTTCTATGTTCAAGTGTTACCGCGCCTTCTCTTGCTATAGACCATGCATTGCTTCATTTCTATCCTCCATGTGACATTACTTGATTTGAAGAAGCTCTTACAGACTTCTTAGAATTTTCTTGGAGTTGGGACTCCTCCCATCCTTATAGTTAATTTCTATTGTCTGTAGATGAATCTTCTGTCGCAAAGGTTGAGATGGGGGTTCGGACCCCGCGGCTTCATTATGTTCATCCTATGTATTTTGAGGCTGGCAAGCCCATGGAGTTTGTTGCTTGTGGAAGTGATTTGCTGCAACCCCATTTTCGGTATGGTGATAGATCTACTTTTGTTCCATATTAAAGTACCCGCGAGAGAGAGAATAAAAAAGAGTACCCTTGATTTTGCTCACCTTCTCATCCTTCCATTCCACTAGATGCTAGAGTCCTGTAGTCTGTTACAAAGTGCACCTTTAAGTAGCTTTTCCCCGTTAAATTGGAGAGCCTCAGCCTCTATGACTTATATTAACCGAAGTGCCATAACAGCTTAACTAAATATTAACTGTGAAATATATCTTTATGAGAGAGATTCTTGTGCTGCAGGTTTCTTATATCTTTTGCTGGCAAATATTTGGCATGTGATTATGGTGCTGCATCTTCATATTCTGGAAGTGAAAGGGGCATCAACTGTAATTCTGATCATCAGCTGTATAATATACATATTCCTTGCAATGAGCTCAATCAGTGTGGTCCTGCATTTATTGAGGTCTGTACCGGCATTTATTTTAGAATTTGCTTTATCTTAGAACATTTATTATGTAGGTTAGTTTTTCCCTCTTTTAGGCGACAAGGTGACAAGGAAACAAAATTTGTCTTTGTAATTATTCCTAGGGAAAAAGCCACAAAAAATCCCAAATTGTGCCTGTTGCGACACATTTACCCTAAGCTTATTTTTTTGTTGACATCAAAAGCCTTAAACTATGCCCACTTTGATATATCTACCTTAAAACTTTTTCTTGTGGCATAAAACACGACAAACTTGTACTTATATGACAAATTTACCCTTCATCTAAATTCCATCATATGATTTTTCAGCCAAAACGTCGTTTTTATTTTACTTAAGCAACGGAGGTGCTATGTCAATGCCGTTTGCTTTTCGGCGTCCATGTAGGCAGATTTTCAACGTTCCTTCATGATGGAACTTTGACGGAGGATAAATGTGTCATACAGGTACAAGTTTAAGAGTTTTGGTTCTTATAGAAAATGTTTAGGTTAAACTTGTCACAGTTGATAGGGTTTGAGGTTCTTGATGGCTTTTGCCCTTGTTTCAAAACCTTCCTTGAGATTTCAGTTGGCCTAACACACATTGATATCCTTTTTATGCCGTTTACTATTGTACGGCAGTAGCTTATAGGAATACTCAATTAGTGAGCTGAAGAGATGCTTATACCAACTTTCCAGCATGATGATGGTGGCTAACAAATATTAGCCCTGACCATTTTCGAGTATGTTTGTATCTTCTATAGGTTGAGAACCAGTTTGGCTTGTCGAACTTCATTCCCATTCTCATTGGTAACAAGGAAGTTTGCTCTGAGATGAGGATGATACAGCAGAAAGTAGATAAAGCTCTCTTAAATGAGGGGCTTCAAATTTCGAACATTGGTAACGTCCTGGATTCATGTGGGGCTTTCTCACAGAGACGAACCACACTTTCTGAGTTCGTCCTGGATATCGCATGGTTGCTGAAAGAACCTGTTTCAGAAAATCTTCACCACATTCCCCCTGTGTCGCAGATTCAAAGATTCAGCTCTTTGTTGAGCTTTTTGATGCATCATGATTCAAGCATAGTTTTGGAGAAAATATTGCAAAAACTGGACATTCTTATGGAGAATATCGCATTAACCAGTGAAAGTAGTAGTGGCAAGAACAATGATGATATTAGATTATTGAATACCCAAATAGATCAAGCAAGAGAATTTCTCAGGAAACATCAGTCATCCAAGATGGTGGTGCTGCGCTCAGAGCATTTGAAGCGAAAAGAGGAATGTTCTCATCAGGGTTTCCCTCAGAATGATGTGCTTTCGGCTGTGACCATCGCTAGTCAGGTGAGGCTTCTTTCACTCTACAAGCCAGTCTTTATGTGTGGTCTCTCATGGTTTGGCATTGCGGGGGCCTTGTAATCTCCTGTCGTGGCAACTTGTGATAGTGTGTCACGTGGCATAGTTATGCCAGTTTGTTGCCAACCGTGGAGGTACTTCTAGAGGACCTATAAAAAGTTGTTGCCAGGGTTTCAATCATATATCTGCCCTCGGAGATCAATTTCACAGTATAGGCTTTTGTTATAGTACTGAAACTTCACATGAGAATGCCTATTAAAATACGATATATATTACCTCATACTTTGTCAGTTTAATCTGTCGCACTGGTCAATTGATGCTTTAATATGAGGAGTGTAATTTTTCTTTTCTTTTTTTTACCAATTCATACAACCTTGTTGATGCTATTCTGTTTTTGCAGGATATGGAGAGGGGAGAGTGCTATAGGGTAGAGTTGCTGATGGGTTCCAATTTCACAAATAAAAACGAGGCTGCTCCACTTTTGGATGTGGAATTGGTCATGAACGGTAACCTTCTCAAGGAAAAGCCTCGCAATCGAGTCCTCCTCAATTCCGTAATGAGATCTCGTCCTGCTCTATACGTAGTCGCAACTGCAGCTGTTTGTTTCGGAGTATGTGCTGTCCTCCTCCATCCTGATAAAGTTGGTGAATTTGCGGTTTCTATTCACAGAAGCCTCTTTGACCGACCATAGGGAAATTGCTTGAGATCTCAATCTCCCTGTATAGTGTACTTAATGGACCTGACGTTATCTCATCGGGATCAAGCTGCCAGTGTTTTTTCGTCATTGGGAGCTTTGATAGCGGGAGGTAGCTCAGCTTCAGTTTTCCGTTGGGTGCATTGTCACTCGAACACAACGTTTGGATGGTAGATGCAACAGAGGTCATAGCTTGGTGGAGATTGTATTTTGGCAGGGACTCACCTGATTAGCAGATGTTGAGAACCCCCTACTTTGGGCTCAGCAGATATTGCTCCACTGTAAGTCGCGACGACTGAGAGATTTTAACACTGTTTAATGACACCTTCGTAGACGTTCAACCGTGCACTGGCAGCGATTGGGGTCGGGATTGTGCAGGTCTTGTATCTTATGCCTTTTCTTCTTTTCTCGCAAGTGAGATGATGTCTTCCATAAACACGAGGTGGCTATGCTGTGAGCATTCCGGCTTCGAGAGGAATAGGGAACTGCATGTGCTTTGTACTTCTGAAGTGGGAATAGAACTTGTATCTTATTACAGAAGGAAGCGAGGCTTTGGGTTAAAGTTTGTCCTCATTGTGGATACGGCCTTTCCCCTAAAAAGGAGGAAAGACATCAAAATGTGACATAGTTTCTTACTTCTTCTGTTGCTTGTTGTACTGATACCGTTTTCCCTCCCAGAAATGGCTTGAACCGGAGTAGCTCTTCCGGTTATCGCGAAATGCTTTGAATTTCAAAAATGGGGTTCACGACCTCTTAGGATGCTCACTTCTGTTTACATGTGTACGTGTGCTATCTTGCTGATTCCATGGACATATGAGACGCAGGTCGAAACCGGCGAATGGTTAGGGGTTGGGCTTGGAATTGTGTACGGTATCGGCTGAAGGGGACTGTTGTCTCTTGCTGTTGGGAGTACGTTGCTGCAGTTCAATTTCCCTATGTTTCCAAGTTATTGGGCGGTGACTTTGTAATATTCTGTTCTTGGTGTGCACATGGATGGATTTGCATATATGCCATGGGGTGATGGTTTATTTTATACGTCACGATACACAATTTGTGAGGTGGGTCAATCGTAAGCAACACCGTGATCAAAGATTTCTGTTTGGCAATTGGAACCTGTTGGTCCGCATTATTGAAGTCCACATAATGACCCGCATTGTAAGTAAGCAGCTTTAAAAAAATGTGATAAAGGATTAGTCAAAATGAGAAAAGGCAGGGAGAATTACAAAAAAAAAAGGTCCTAAATATATTGTAATCATTTCAATTCAGTCTTAAGTTTTTTGCATTTGTACCCATTTAATCCATTTGGTCGGCTGGCGACCCTCACCTGTCTAGATCCTGGCAACGTGTTGCCCTCGCCCATTATTGGCGAGGGTTGGCCAGCGACTCTCGTAGGCCCCAAGGGTTGGAGAAAAAAAAACTGAAGAAAAGAAAACGAAAAAGCAAGAAAAAGGAAAAACTCATAAAAAAATCATAAAAATATTAGAATATTATTAAAAAGAAGTCCATGTCAATGCCGACAATGCTACGTCGGCATCGGCCGGCCAAATGAACCGAATTGGTATAAATGTAAAAGGTTTAAAGTTGAATTGACAAAGAAGGGTCTAGAACCGAATAGACACAATTGCAATAAGTTTAGGATTTTTTCTCGATAATTTTCCCGAAAAATCACACTGGCACTTTCATAAGGTCAAATACCATCAAAACTCGTAATTCAGTAACACTTAAATATGTTCACCTGAAACTATTTTTCTATGCATAGAAACTTCCAAAGTGGCGCCACTGTCTTAATTTTACCCTCCAATACACCTCTGTATAAATTGGTCATTAAAGAGTTTTTTTTTTGTCATCTTACCAAAAAAACACCGCGCTTGATTGATATGGCATGGATTGTCAGCAGGGTCAAGGATTTTTTTTTCCCCTTCCAAACGGCACGTTTTAGCTCATTTTGAAGAGCAAAAAGGGCATCTACAACGTAAAAAGTTTGGAGCAAAATTGGAGTTAAGAAAGGGTTCTTGTGCAGGGGCGAAAATGCGAACCAAATTGCGTAACGGTAGGTCGCGAACAATCAAAATACGGTTAGTAAGCTAGTAAAAAAAAAGGTTGGTAATTCAAAAAAGAAAAGATTGATAATTTCTTATGATAGTCGGTAATTTAGAAATAATTAACCAGTTAAACAGCATTTCGATCATGAGAAAAACATACCAAAAGAGTTTTTACATAATCATGAGCACACACTATGGTTTGTCTAGAGGGGCTTTTGCTTTTAACTCTTTGCTTTTTTTTTTTCAAATTTTTTTTTTACTCTTTTTTAATTTGAAGAACTCGAAAACTTTCATAAATATAGTTATTGGTGCATGGACTCACATAACATTTTGGGTTCTTGCGGAATCTTTTTGTCTTCTTAGAAGCGAACGCCAAACATTTAAGACCCAAAAAACATATGATTTTGATTTGGTCCATTGTGAGTTTATTACACATTAATCGTTAGTTGGACGGCACATGGATGGATTTGATTATTTTAGGCTTAATACCACGAAAAATCCCAAACTTGTACACCTGTGATAAATTTACCCAAAACTATTTTTTTGACCATAAGAAGTTCCAAACTGATACAGTTGTGACAATTTATCATAAACTGGTATACATATAACAAATTTACTCTCTATCGGTTTTCCTTAATTGAAGCGTCAAATTGTTGAGTTGGATGATACGTAGCAGTTCATGGATGTACCATTTTGGGATTTTTACCATCTGTTTGTCACAAGTGTATCAATTTTGAATTTTTCATGGTACTAACTCAATTTAACGGAGGGTGAATTTGTCACGGGTGTATCAGTTTGAGATTTTTTGTGGCAAAAAAATTTAGTTTAGGGTAAATTTGTCACAAATATGCCGGTTTAAGGTTTTTGATGGTTAACAAAATAGTTTGGGGTAAATTTGTTACGTGTGTATCGGTTTGGGGTTTTTATGGTTAAAAAAATAGTTTTGAGCAAATTTGTTATGAGTGTACTAGTTTGAGGTTTTTCATAGTATTAATCCATTATTTTACTATCTCTAAGTACACCCGAGCGCACGAAAAGGTATTGTTTTGCAAGCCGAAGGCCCGAGAGCCCAAAAGACAAGAGCCGTAGGAAGTGAACCGGACCGGAGAGAGAGAAAACCCAGATAGGAATATGGCTATCCCGATAACCAAACACCCTCCGACCTTTTAACCGACTTCACCCGCCGTCGGGGGGAAGAGACTAAAACCCTTCGCCTCCACGCACGGGCGATCCCGCCGAGCAGCAGCAACAAGAAGAAGAAGAAGAAGAAGAAGAGGGAGAAGGAGAAGAAAGGGAAGATGGCGTATCAAGGAGGAGACCTGAAGTCGACCTCCATAAATGGAGTGAAGCTTTACTCAGTCTCCTCTCAGCAGCGCTCTCTCGCCACCTGGCTCCCTCCCAAGAAGCTCCGCACTCTTCGCAAAGACAAGAGTATGCCCATCTCTTCATTATCTTGCCCTTTTCCTTTTAGGCTTCGCCTACTTTGTATTGGCAAGAGAATTCGGATTTTGTTACTTCAATCGTATTGTGATGGGTGGGCGAGGCACATAAGATGGTGATTGTAATGAGAGCTGCATTTAGTATGAAGCAGCAGGTTTTTGGTGTGATATCCTGCTCAGGTGACCGTGTGCGCTGAATTGGCGGAATGTAATTAACATGCTAATATGAAGGATTGGCCTGGAGGTCGGCTAAGCTGTGTTCTTCGTAGTCTAACTTCACTCCATTTGTGTGATCAGATTATATGCAAAGGGTGGAGTTGATACAGGACTTGAGGTTTGAAACTGCGACAACAAGGATTAAAGCAACCCCCGACGGGGAGTTTCTTCTTGCATCAGGTTATCTCACTGTTTCTTTCATTAACTACTTCTTCAAGGGAAGAAAAATCGAAATATTGTGAGAGGTATGGGACTTGATGAATCTCGGATGTATTACTGCGAAACAGGTATCTATCCACCTCAGATGAAAGTATATGAGCTAAGAGAATTGGCTTTGAAGTTTGAAAGACACCTGGATTCAGAGATAATTGATTTCGAGGTGCTTTTCCCATCCATCATATGCTAACTCTTGAACTGGTGAATTATTGTGCTTGTTGCGATGTCTCTTGCTATCTTTAGATCCTTCGCAATCGGCTTTTATGGGTGACAGTGTTCCAAAAACTCAAATTTCTGCATGTTGTGCAATATGGATGTCAAATGAATTGTCTACTTAAAGGAAGTACTTTTTGGAAGTTTGCCATCTTTTATTGGATTGCTACTGTGCAAGTTCATAGTCAATATTCTGTTTGGTCTCTTTCTGTGGATTGTTTTCTAGTTGACATAGTCAAGGGAATGCTATCCCATATGACACTCTATGAGCTTGATAAAGTAAACTTTTGAACAGTATCTATTATCGCAACCCTGATGCTGAAGCTGTGAGTTTCTTTCATAATTCATTTGTGGTATTTGGATTTTTACCTCGAGTTATAAGAAGAATCATGGATCTATGAAAAGTAACGTATGGTGAAGTTCTTTGTTAACATATGTTGTAGTTCTCTGACTTGTAAGGGTTCATTTATGGTATATTTGCCTGAGTAGAAGGATAAGAAGGATGATGGCATCTTAGCCATCCGTGTGACAATAGTTTGTACAGTGGAAAGTTGTAATTATTCCACTTTGCTCTGTTGAATTTAATGTTTGAAATTATTTAGATTTTAGGTGGCGGTACATACTATTTGAACAAGTTTTCATGTTGTGCAAACATTGTGTTATATTGCCTAGGTTTTGGGTGATGACTACTCTAAGCTCGCTTTCTTATGTGCGGATCGTTCTGTCTGTTTACATGCTAAGTATGGAAAACACTACAGCCTACGAATTCCGAGGTACTTCTTCAGTTCTTTACTAATACGATGGTTTATAATTTCCGAGAGTTGCTATTTGATGACCCTCGATTATCCACATTTTATATTTGTAGCATCATGATGATTCCATTCTCTTAAGTCTTATACATTTAGTTTGTAAAATTAATGCAAAGAACCTTTGTTGACATTTCGGACTCACTTTTAGGCCCCTGCCTTCACTAGGACAGACTTGGACCAAACACAGACCTGTCCCCTGAGTCTTCTTTCAACATTTTCAATGTTTCCTTTTTCTGAAGTTCTTCAGAATGCTGATATCCCTTTGATTTAGAAGGAGACATCATAATCTGTCTTGCTGCTTTTGTTCTTGCCGATTCCATGAGTTTTGGCGTCTTCTGTTTGTAGCAAATTTGCATTGTATATTTTGATGTGGTTGATTGGGACTACTTACTTTCTGAAGATAACATACCAAACATCTGGGGCTGCCTCACTAGTTTTCATATTCATCCTGACTGGAACACTTGTGCCTTTCCGGAAATTGTTTTTTCCTCCATTGAGAAATAGATTATGTGTGTTTTAAGCCTCATCTGGAGAATTTCATATAACAGATTGTTTACCTTGTATGTTCCAATGCAGGATAATTTTTTGAGATTAGTTGCATTTTATTGGAAGAGAATATCTATACCTTTTAGGCTATTACTATTGGTGCAATGACGTTCTGGTTTTCGCGAATCATTTAAAGTCATCTGTCTGGGCGTGTTATTTGCAGGATGGGAAGGGATATGGCATATGATTGCTGGTCGTGTGACTTGCTATGTGCTGCATCTTCTCCTGATTTGTACAGAATAAATTTAGAACAGGTTCTTGTGTAATTCTTCTTGGGCTATTATGAGTTACGGAATTCTTTTTCTTTTTATTGTTTGTAGTTACTTGTTGTCCAACTATAGTTTGAGAGATGGGAAGTTTTTATTTTTCAACTATAGTTTCGGAGCGGGTTGGATGAAATGGCGCAGTGCATCAAGGTTTTTGTGTGATCGCAAAATCCCTCTTAGGCTAAAAGCAAAATTTTATAGGACAACAATAAGGCCTGCAATGCTATACGGAGTTGAATGTTGGCCAGCACAAAGGCAACATGAGCATAAAGTGGGAGTAGCGGAAATGAGGATGTTAAGGTGGATGTGTGGTCATACAAGGATGGATAAGATAAGAAATGAAGATATTCTACGAAAAGTTGGAGTAGTACCGGTGGTAGAAAAGATGAGAGAATGTAGATTGAGATGGTTTGGGCATATTCTTCGAAGTTCCTTATATGCTCCGGTAACAACTCCGGTAACAATAGAAGTTTGTTACAGAGAGCATGACATGAAGGAAGGAAGAGTGGAGGAAAGTTATTAGCATTGTGGAGAGGCAGAATTCCTATGTTCCCGACTGTCTTTTTTAGTCCTTTTTCCCTATACATATTTATATATTTTTATTTTTATATATGTATATTTAGTTTTTTATAATTATCTCTTTTCCCCCAATCAGTCTTGCTTTTATTTTATTTATTTTTGGGTTCATTAGCTGCCGACCCCAACTAGTTTGGGATAAAGGTGATGTTGATATTGATGTTGAAATCTTGGCCAAGCCTATGCTTAAATGATGTAACTGCAAGTGTGCATGACTTTCTTGTTTTTGTGTGTGGGACCTTTGTGTGGAAGAAAGGAATTCAATGCATTTTTCCAGTTAAGAGTTCTATTAAAACTTGGAAAAATTATCTTCTACTCACAAGTTATGATAATTTATCCATGCAATGATAAATCTCTAGGGAGCTTTCTTACTTCTGAGGAGCTCATGCATGATGAACAAACCCAACCCCCCACAACAAAAAAAGGAAAAAAAGAGAAGAATAGGATAATTGATTTAACATTTCCTTTTCCTGGCGATTATTTTTTCTTGTATTTGAGATGGATACATTGGAAATATTCTTCTCAAATACGGGGGGCAATTTTATTCCTAAATAATGATTTTAATTTCTGGCTTTTTCTTGGCAGGGACGATTTCTCTCCTCTCTTAGCACTCAATCGCCAGCACTGAATGTAGTTTCTCGAAGGTTGATACAGTAACATGTAACTTAAACTAATATTTCCATGTAGTTATTGAATTTACACATGGTACAATGTGCTGTGGAATTGACAAGGATGTTTTCTGCCTCAGCAAGCTTCATGGTCTTGTTGCATGTGGTGGCGAAGATGGTGCTCTCGAATGTTTTGACTTGAGAATGAGATCTTCTGTTGGTAGGATAAATGCAGTTGCACCTACTGGAGACATTGACTCAGTAAGCCTGCTGCACAGTTCTTAAATGCTTATCTACACCTTTTCAACGTGGAGCTGAAAATGAAACATTGATATGTGGGGGAGTTCTTTCTTTAGTGCCAAATGCATGCAGAAGCACCTGCGTCAATGTGTTTTCATCTCACGGAGAGGTGAAGTTTTCTCATTTTCTTGCCTGACTCGTAGGAGGTCACTGCTGTGGAATTTGATGGAGATGGGGGCTTCTTGATGGCTGTTGGAAGTAGCGCAGGCAAGGTATGATGCCATTCTTACGATATGTGGCCAAACAGGCCTTTCCAAAATCCACCTTTTTGAAGCACTTGCTACTGAATTTTGAAATCATTTGCTGTGCTCAAGCTCATAAATATTTTTCTCGTGAAACTTCTGTTATTACGTTCAGACATTAAGCACCGGAAAGAACATACTGGCATCGCACATTGCACCTTCCATAAAGTTTGTGAATTTGGTCATTGTCAAGAAACAGGATTGTTTTCAGTGTGGTTAATGAGGCCGAGACAGCTTCGGATGGTAAGGAGGGCGATTTTAGATTTCTTTTCAGAGGCCTTTTATCTGTAGACTGTTGAGTTACTAAATCACACAGGCTTACCAAATTTAATATTTCAAGTAGAGCTAATCTTACTTACTTGATAGTAGGAAATATCATAAAAAGGGACCAATGATTGTTTGACCTCATGAAAGACTCTAAGAGGTTGGAAGAGAGTCATCCTGGGGGCTATTTTGCTGGTGTTTACAGCGTATAGGCACCAAATATTTAAATGGTGTACTGAGGGTCAAAGTAAAAAAGAGTCGATCCAGTCTGATTATCAAATCATGTTCAGTAAAGGTCTATGATCACATTCATGCTCACTTTCTTCTGGACAATTTGGTACGAAGATCTTGTTAGTGATGGATATTTTGTGAATTCCTGAGTTTGCAACATTCACCTTGTTTGGAGCCATACTCGAATTATACTGAGAGGTCAAAACTTATATTTACTGAAATACCAATCTAAATATGTTACTTATGATGCAGGTTATGATCTACGATTTGCGTTCCTCACTTCCCATACGAGTAAAGGATCACATGTGAGATTTCTCTTGGTTATTCAGATTATCAAGTTGTGCCCCTTTTTCGGTTTTGCCTTGGTTTGAAATGATCATTTTTTTCATTTTTTTGGATATCAAAAAGCAAAATGTTATGTTCGATATCAAAAAACAAAATGTTATGTTCTTATGCAGGTATGGCAGTGCAATATTGGATATTAAATGGCATCGTACTCTGAATTCTGAAAACCCAAAGTTGATTTCTACTGATAGCCATGTTGTCAGAATTTGGGACCCAGAGACGGTATGAGTTGTATCCATGAGAAGCTATGCTTCTTATTTTTTCCTTTCCGTACTTTCTTTGTATATGGTGCAAATCATTTAGGAATTCCAATGAGATCTCGTGAGAGCTTTGAATCAGTAAGCTGTTACTTGACTCTTCTTCATATAGATAGAGGAATTCCATATCCTGAAATCGCCTCTTGCGGGTGATATTTTTCAATACTGTTGCCGTTGCGGAAAGAATTTTCAGAATTTGTTCTTTGACAATACTCCCGTTGCAAGTTCATTTAAATTTTAACTGGTTTCTGGTGGATGTCAGGGTGATGGCATGACCAGCATTGAACCGACTGCTGGAACAATAAATGACATATGTGTGTTCAGGGACAGTGGACTTATGTTACTGGCCTTGGATTGCAGCCAAATACCCTCTTATTTTGTGCCTGCTCTTGGACCTGCTCCTAAGTGGTGTGCTTATCTTGAAAGCTTGACGGTCTGGTTCTAAAGTGTTATTTGCTTCTATTCTATTCTATTCTATCCTTGGTGAGTACTATAGTTTCATTCAAGATTTCCTTTTATAGGAGGAGCTTGAGGAGGGAGGCCAAACAACTATATATGACGACTTCAAATTTGTAACAAAAGAGGACCTTGAAAAGTTGAATTTGACAAACTTGATCGGGACAAACCTTCTAAGAGCTTATATGCATGGGTTTTTCATTGATCACCGGCTTTACAAGAGAGTGAGTCCGGCTCCCCTTTACAGCATTTGAATAGAACTGATGCATTGTTACTCTGATTTCATGTTCTAAAATGCTTTATTATGCTGGAACTTTACTTTTGGTCATTTACCATGGATCATAAAGGGGAAAATGTGCTCAATATTTGTTTGAGTGAAGTTTCACTTCCCATGTCATTTTAGCTTGACACCATCACCCCGTTTGTCTGTTTGCACGGGAACATGCATATATTGGTACTTGTCCACTTATGTTTATGGTGGTGGTCATTAGGGTTTACCCAGCCGTGTTGAGTTTATATATGCACAAAAAAATTATTCTGAAGAATTGTGCCTTATTTATAATTAGGTGGGAAAAGGAAATGAAACATCAATTATGCTGATGACAGAATTTTATTTGTTGATTACCATTAAACAATAGTGTTCTTGTATCTGATGTAGGGGATGTTCACCTTTTTATTGCTTATGACATGACGTCAGGATGTTTTACTTTATGCATGTATTGCAGTCTGTATTGCCTTCAATTATGCATTATGGGAGGAAAAAGACCCTACTTTTTAAGTTTCCTGGCATGTGATTGAGCATGTCTAGACTTTTGAATAATGAGCATATCATTATTGATAGAGATCTTTTGGAAGGAATATCAATGCGGCTCTTTTTCTCAATATATTTTTGAAACTGCAGGCAAAGGCATTAGCAGATCCTTTTGCATATGATGCATATATAGAGCAGAGAAAGAAAGATAAGTTGGAAGCTGAACGTGCCTCTCGGATCACGGTTAGTTAATGCAAGATTTCCTTGCTTGTTTGCATATATATATATCCTGCAGCTATTTAGCCTCATCTTAGCTTTGCATAAATGGGGATGACACAGCAGATTTGGCTCCAGAAGTTGTTGGAAGCTTTTGGAAGTGTAATTAGTTTGACTTGGGCAAATGCTTCTGGCAAATGCTTCCTAGTCGGCCATTACCTTTGAGTAGTAATCATTTAATCTAATTGATTATTCATTTTCTTGCAGATCAAAAGAAAATTACCTAAAGTTAACAGGGTTCTTGCTGCTCGTCTCCTTGAGAATGATGAAGCTGAAAACGAGAATAAAGAAAGTGATGACAATGAGATTAAGAAGAAATCGAAGAAGAAGAAAGGACTCAACAGTGAAGTTTTTAAAGACGATCGATTTGCAGCCATGTTTGAAAATAAGGTAAAGAGAAAACCTCACACACCATAGTGTGCTAAAGGGCTTAGCTGGTGCTGAGGCTCTTGCTTTGCTTTCCCATGCTGGCACCCAACTTACTTTGGTTGATTCTGCATGGTCTGATGCTATTCTTAGGAGGATAAGTAGTGTACATATCCTCTTATTTCAATGTGTGTGTGGATATGTACATATATTTTTAGAAGTTGCCAATGGCTAGGTCTAGTGTCGTCGTCTTAGAGTTGCAAACTCTTAGGATGTTAGGTTTCAATACTTGTGGTTTGGTTATTTTAGTTGTGTGCTTATTGAAATCCGACATACTTTTGATTTTTGTCCACAGGACTATCAAATTGATGAAGAATCACAAGAGTACATTTCCTTACATCCAATGTCTTCCCAGAAGCAACCATCATTGGTTGAGGAGCATTTTGAGCCTGTGGAGGATGATGATGTTTCAGATTATTCTGATGCCTCTGCTGAGTCTCAGGCATCAGAGGAAGAGCCTGATTTTGATGAGGATAGAAGCAAAAAGAAGTCTCATGTTCCAAGGTAAATTTTTGCCACAGCCAATTATGGATGATGTGGTGGACAGTGCCTGTTACCTTGCAGAAAATTGGGGCGAAATCAATTTTTCCGTTGTAACTGGTGTGGGTCTTATTGATGAGATCCTATGGATTTCTGTGGCATGCATGTGTGTTTATGAATCCGCAGGCTTAAAAAAACGCTGGAAGTGAAGGGTGGATTCATTGGATTAATCCTCTGGGATAGATGAGATTTGCTTTTTTATTATTATATATATTTATGGCTAATATTTTCCTTTTGATGAATTGTAGATTATATGAAGTTAAGGACGAGCGTCATGCAGAGGCATTTTTTAACCGCGTGTCACTAGCAAAGGAGGACTCTCTTCCTTTGGGAGAGAGGGTGGCGGCTCTCCAACATGGCCAGCGCGCTCCTGGTGCTCCAAATGATGTAAGATTGGGACCAGGAGGGTCGAGGGAAATATCCTTTATTTCCAGAAGCTCAGCCAAGTACGTAGAAGACGTGGACGACAGAGATGGCCATCGTGAAAAGAGGAGGGGAATCCAATCACTAGGGTTGAAGTCGGATACACGAGGCTTTACCGGCAGAGGGAGAGGACCCCGCGGGAGAGGAAGAGGACCCCGGGGGAGAGGAAGATGAGGTCGCTGGTAATTCACACTGTGGTTTCGCCTTGTATCTTTCTTTTTTCTTTTTGTATTATGTAGCATTCTAAATTAGTTGACGAGGCATACGCGAGGCCTGGTTACTGAAATTGCGGTGCCTATTCTTTTTTGACTCATTGGATAGAGGATTGCTCTAGGATCTGGATGCTCTGTGAGTTCAATCTTCTCCTGTTTGGGGGCATTGTAAGGTAATGCAGTTTCATGTGAGAGAGTAGTGGTTGGCCCCAAGAGGACCTACATTTCTCAAACGCAATTTTGTTTTTGGTTGCGCTCAAACTCAGCTTTTGTTTTATGTTTAGACTAAAGTGCAATTTCTATGGAGTCCTGACACGGGAAGGTTATAGTGCATCATGGGTATGAATAAGGCTTGTCATATTCACGAATATAGTGTATGTACTAAACTGAATCTGGACCATTGAGGGTAGGGGGGAATTACTGGATATGTATTCATTATGTCCTTTTTTGTCATTATTATTTAATATAAGGGTATTATTGGAATGGTAAATTGAGACAAAATCCAGTGTTTGACTTAGGGCCTGTTTGGTTCGGTTTTGGGAAAATGTTCCTCGGTAAATGCAAATACCTTTAGATTAAAGTAGATTTTCGAAATGCAAATAGTGTTTGGTAAAGTATATTTTAAAAACGTATTGGAAAGTAACTTTGACGTAAATGCCGTTTAGAAAAAAATATCCTTTGTAAATAATTCAATTTTTTAGTTATTTTTTATTTTTTAATTACTTTCTTTGATTTTTTTTCTCCTTTTTTTTTTTCCTTCTTCCTTCTTTAATTTCTTCCCAGTCGGTCGCCGGCCACGACGACGACCGGCCACATGCCATACTTGGCCTCGCCTCGACCATGCTAGATATGGTGAGGCGAGCCTCGCTCGCTCTCTCGAGGCCAAGGCTCTCGTCATCGAGGTTCACAGCAGCAGAAGCAAGGACTCATGAAAACAATTCCATATCTCGAGCCCCCTCTTAGTCCTCGAGAGTAGCAGCTCCTGCTCGATCGAGAACAAGCTCGGGCCACACAGGTGAGATCTAGCGTTGTCGAGGCTTGCGTCACCAAGATCCAGCAGCTCCTCCTTGCGTCGCCGAGCTCGCCGGCCCGCATGTCATGGTCAATCCTTAAGTAGCCGCTGTCGCCAATGTTTGCGGTCGGCCGATGCGTGGCGAAGGGAAGGGTCCATTAAGCCATTTTTCGCCTCAACCCCCTACATATGAATAGGGGTACTTTACGAATAGGGGGTAATTGCTTCACACCTGATTGAGTTGATGTTAGGTGGAACCCTGAACTCCATAGTTCTTTTGGAATGAATACACCACGCGGAAGGGGTCTAACCTAGCTTCGGATACCACTTCCCCTCCGGATCGCTAGACCACGGACTTGAGACCATAATCCCTTGAATTCTTTGAATTCGTGATCGTAGTTCCCAATTTTCTAACTAGAAAACGGTCTCTGTCAGCCTTACCAGCTTTTCGAGATGAGCAAAAAACCGAATCAATCTTTTTACCCCCCTCAGCTATCCCTTCCCCGCCTTCGTTTAGCAGTGAACTCAAGGATGGCCTTTATGTATGAGCCGAAAAGGGGGTATCTATGGATACCAACCAAACTAGCTATTCAGGGAAGGTGGGTAAGTATAAAGGAAAAACTGATATGTTGCCTTGATCTTTTTTTGTCTCGAACCCATACTCCTATAATAATGGTAGAGTAAGGGGTACCCCCAAAGCGGAATTGACCGGTCGTGGTTGTACTCCCACTACTTGTGGCTACACAATCTAAAAAATGGAGAATGCCTTGATGAGATAAAAAAAATATGGAAAAATTGGATCTAGCTCAGCAGGATAGGTTACTCAACCATACTGATGGATCGGAATAACATAATAAAGTATGACTTCTCCTCTCGAAAGGCCAAGGGAGAAAGGCCAAGGGAGAGACTGCATCCCTTTTCTTCGGTATCTCTTTTTGTTTCCCAAGGACAGCGGTCGCTGGGCCAAAGCCCGCTTAACCAATAGGCTAACTAATCCGGTGTTCTAGCTTGAATCAAATTCATACTTTATCCCATCCGAGTGCTGGAAAGATCCAAGAGAGAAGCAACTCTTCCAACTATTAGAATTAGATAGGATGCAAATCTCAGTGAACCAAAAGATCGTTAGGGGAAGACCTATACATAGGGGGAGCACTGAGTGGGGGATAACTCGTTCCTGGAAAGAACATGTGTTGGCTTGGTATGGGGATCCCAACCATTATCTCGTCGTTTCACCGTCAAGCTCTTAAAGATCCTTCTATAACACTTATTCACCACTATTTTATCTCGAACAGAGTACAAGGAAGCCCCCCGAATGTCCCTAAAAAATGCAGGACTTCCTTATCCTTTACAAGCGAAATGATCAATCGCACACCAAGGGAGTATATTGAAAATTTGCTGGTAAGAAAGGTGGTTATACAATCCGTTTTCATGACGCGCTACATAACCTTCACTATGCCGGGGGACCAAGCGGGGTATAGCTAGCGGCATAGGAGCTGAGTCGGCATCGGCGGCTTCATGCTGCACTGGAGTAATCCAATATGTGGTTCCGCATTTTGAAGTCGGGCTGAGAGAACCCTGGTGTATATGGCATGGAATCTATCTAAGCCGGAGTTGATTTGGTGATCATGCGATTATCCTCCGCTCTTTGCATAATTGCTGCTCGACTAAGTGCTGCTAATCTTAGTAGGACTTTCGGAATTGAATAGGCAGCTAGACTTTGCCCGATCGGCTTCCAATTCTGCTTCGGACTATGGTCATTGATGGGATAACAATTGTACTAAAACTAACTGTTTTACACGGTTTTATTAGCTCCCGACTAGAGGAAGAGGGGCAAGGCTTTAGGGATTGCAGCTTCCGTCTCCAGTAATGGATGGATAAGGTGGTAGTTCAATATTTCAGAGTAGCCTTAATGGAAGAGATTCAATCAAGGTGTGTAAGAAAGATTTTAGGCATATGGGGATAGCAGATATACAATAGTGAGGCAATTGTAGCTAGTTTTGATTGAGCTCCTGACCTTTGACTAAGTTGATTTCGAAAGAGTACTTTTGATTGGTGTCATATGCTTGTCTCGTGCATACAGCTTTTTCACCTGGCCCCACCACTCTTTTCGGTAGTCCAACCCTTACCCGGCCATCTTTCTTGGGTATCGGTACAACATTAGAGAGCCAAATTGGATAAGTGTTGAAGAAAATGAATTTGGCTTTCGGCAGAGGAAGGAGCAGTAGGTGGAGGAAGGAGGAAGAAGGAAAGAAGGAAAAAACAAGAAAAAGAAAATAAAGAAGAAAATAAAAATGTTAAAAAAATAAAAAATTGTAACAACTTCGCAAAGTACTTTTGAAGATACTTTGAGCTAAAGGTCTTTAGGAGTATTTGGAAATGCAATTGCATTTTCCCAAAATTGAAAAAAAAAAAAAAAAACGAATCAAACACTATTTGTATTTGACCAAGGGACTTTAGAGCCCCAAAGCCCGTATCAAATGCTGAATCAAATAGGCTCTTAGATATAGGTAAATACATGTAGAATAATCCCTCCGGGCTTAAGCGTGTGGTATGGCAATTCATGCACGTGCATTATGGTGATGGCCTCGTTTTGTGCCCGTGTTTTGGTGTGCATGGTATGCGCACTTCACAAGTCACTCTTTTTCTTTTTCCTGTTCTTTCACCGAAGAAAAGTAAAGTAAAGCTGGAGATATATTATGCACGATTTACATCTAATCAGGCATTAAACAAATGACCATCCCAATAGTTTAGTCCAAGTCAGATATCTTATTATAAACTAATTGAAGCGTATGCATTTAGGATAATACATATGTTCCATTAGGATGGTATACTCATAATTGAAGTGAATTGAATTGAATGACCCACTAAACATAAAACCATTAACTGCACACGATCAAGACAGAAAATAAGAAAAGTGTTGACACCAAAAATTACCTAAGGTGTCACGAGACAGGTACGTAAGGAAGGCATGATTACCTACAGTTAATCGTACTGGAATCGGGTTTCGATGAATCAAGAGGATGCTACGCGTCAGAGGCGGCGGTTCCCAAAAGCGGAGAGAAAAAACGCGCGAAGAAACCATGACCAAAGCAGTTATGCAAAAGGCCGGTAATCCCAAAAGATGGAAAAGGCAGTGGCACGCGAATCTTGGAATCGTCGATGAAAACCGTCAAAGAATGGAAGAACGTGCGGGAGTGGAGAACCAAAGGCAATTACTAAGGAGCTCTCTATAAATATCGCAAGTCATTCAACGAGAAAGGCTCCGGAACAACTCAACAAACAAGACTTTACTCTTTTGCTTAGTTTTTAGTCTAGCTGTAGCTTTCAGATTCTCATCGTCGATTTAATTCCGGTGAGGTTCATATCTAGAGTTAGGTGTCGTCGATTGAATTCCGGCATCTGCTCATTTAGTCCAAGATCGTCGATTCAATTCCGATGTTGTATCCATCGCCCATCCTGTCCAATACCATCGATTAAATTCTGGTATTATGTCCTACATCCACCGTCCAGTGTCGTCGATTAGATTCCGGCATTGTGTCCTCCAATTTGATTCGGCCTCGTTGATTAAATTCCGGAGTCGCACCTTAAATCTTAGCACATCAAAGTTTATCTCACTATCGAATGAGTGGGCTGTCGGATTGTCAAGAGTCTGTATCATGCCTCTCGTGTCAATATAAGTATCTTTCGCATTTGACACTCTCTGTCCAAAACCGACCCTTAACTCCTTATTGGAAAACGAACGGATTAAGTTCGATCAAAGATTCCCGCGTGGATAATCCTTTTGGGCCTCAACCTCTCCCGGGCCAAGACCGGAGAGCTCGTTTTGGGCCTAGTCGAAAGATTTTTAATGCGCAACAAAAAGAAACAGGAAATTGTTTACCAAAATAATGGAATGGAAGTTGACAAACAAACTAAACACATGCACATGCTTATGCTAATGTGTTGTTCGTGTTAAAAACTTCTAACTTAAAAATTAAAACTAATAGGTGAAGGGAGACTATATGTACGTAAAGATTATATAAACCTTCTTGTCATCTGACATAGGACATTTTCAACACCCTCCCTCACGTGCAAGCGGAATTATGTGTGACACGTAAAATTCGAATGACGAGAGTGTACACACACGCAGAAATAGCAGAACTTGGCTCTAATATCATGTGAAGAAAGTCAAATTCAAAAGCTTGAGCCGATAGGCAGAGATGTGATTTAATATTTAGATATTCTAAGAGTTCGTATGGCATATGTTTTAACCCAATGAATCTATAAAAAAAAGGGGGGGGGGGGAGGGGGGGGCGCTTCTTTCATCTCTTTACATGTACAAATAGAAGAATAATGCATAGGAGTGCTCGTGTATCGACAACAACAGAAGTGAGCGCAAGAAGCTTAGCCACACGAACCCACGAGCCATGCACACGCTCGGGACACGCATATGCACGCTCGATTAAGCTTTAGATAACACATCCATAATCATATTTTTGTCCAAAAGAGACAAAAAGTCCCATCTTGTTGATGTCATGGGAGTTAATCCACTCTATTATTCCAGAGAAAATAAATAAATTAGTCATCTTTTTCCAATATATTGTGCTATTATTCTTTAGCTCAAGCCGTCAATGGGAGTTTATATATAAACGAGTCATGGTCGTCTCACCTTCTGATAGAATTGAAATTTTCAAAAACCTCAAAAAGAGTAATACATCCCGATGTTGTTTTCTTCTCCAAGTGGCTGGCCCTTGGAGGATTCCACGAGCCATGAACAAAAGAGCTACATGCACGGAGATGCCTACACTTGCTATTCACCACCTCTTCTCCATTTTCCCTTCTTATCACCACCTACACCTTATCCTCAGACGGAGCTAGCGGTCGATCCTCTCGATACTCCATTTGCAGTGGCGAACGGCGAAGCGACGATGGTCAAGAAATTGAACCACAATGCTAGCGAGCGTGATCGGCGGAAGAAGATGAATGGTGTGTACTCCACGCTCCGTTCGCTGCTTCCGGCCACTGATCAAATGGTAATTGTACTAATGCTATTAGTCCTATATCTATCATGGAAATGTAAATTGATTGTTTGTTTTCGGGAACAAAAAGCAAAAGTGGCTTCTTTGTTTTCAAGAATAAAATCAGAAACAATGTCATTTTAGAAAGAGTCTACCTTCGGTCAACGCTCGCCGCTGGTCGCCTGCTGCCCCTGTCGGTCTCCGGCAACCGTCCGTCGCCAGTCGTGTCAAATATATTTCTGTTCTTTTTCTATTCCAAGAATGAAAATTTTGTGCAGCTGCCAAATATATTCTTCTATTCAGAAACTATTCCAGAATCAGAAAAAATCATTTCTGGTCATAAATTGCTTATGGAAACAAAGAAGTTAAAAAACAAGCTCCAAAAGAATAGTAGCTAGTGGACATTGTGTCATCATATATAACCCTAGTTTCAGTAACTTTTCTCTAGATCATTTATTTTATTATGTTCTCGATCTTCTTTCCTGACAATTCGGATCTTTTAAGGCTTCAAACGGATTCTTTGACCTAATACCAGCCTGTTGTTCAACTTCATTTTGTTTTCCTATCACTGGCTGCTTCAACTTCAGGTCCCTGCGTACTCAAGTTATCTCAATGTTTATGCACTAGAGAAACTAAAGAATTACCCCTTAAAGTTTGGTTTTAACAGAGTTGGATCTCATTCCTTTTTCCTCTAGCAAAAGTTAAGCATCCCAACAACGGTGTCCCGAGCGCTGAAATACATACCGGAACTGCAACAGCAAGTGGAGAAACTCACTCGAGAGAAGGAAAACCTGTTGTCAAGAACTAATGCTACCCGAGACAGAGATTATTGCACTAAGAAAGGAGAAGGCTCGCTTCAGAATGTGGCGCCATCTATCTCGACGGCTCGCTTGAGCGAGAGCGAAGTTGCAGTTCAGATATGCACCCCAAAGGTCATGGCTCATCAGACTGTCGATTTCTCTGAGGTCTTGCTTACCTTGGATTGCCATGGCTTTTCTCTGATAAGCTCTTCCACCTTCGAGTCGTGCGGCGGAACAAGAACCTTCTACAATCTACACGTCCAGGTAGTTTACCTTTGTTAATGATCCATTAGTTTCTTTGGTTAGATTTAGGGTCAGTTCGTTTCACAGAAAATGCAACGATTCTCAGAAATATTTTTCATGAAGTCAATTTCCAGAAAAAATGATAATATTTTCCAATGTTCGGCTGAAATCTAAAAAAGTCTGGAAAAATATTTTTCATCTTTTGATATGAAAAATCGGATTTGATTTCCTCTGTGCACTTCTTTGAATAATTCTTTTTATTTAAAAATTCAAAATTTTGGTTATCTTTATTTTCTTTTCCCTTCTTCTTCTTTAGCTGGCCGCAGGTGAGCTTGTCGGTCTTGGGCAAGCTCGGGCTCCCCTGGGTCGGCCAAGGCCCGAGCTCGTTGACCTGCGTCATGGCTAGTAATTGCCGAGGCATGCGGCCAGTGAAGGAAGAAGGAGAAAGGAAAAGGAAAGAGAAAAAGAAAAAGAAAGACAAGAACAAAAAAAAGAAAAAAAAAGAAAAAAAAGGAAAAAAAAAAGAAAGGCATGTAAAGGAGTCCATGGAGGAAAGAGGAGGGAAAATGATTTCCTCATTTCAAAAGGAGTAAGCCTTTTCAATAGAAGAACTACAACTCTTTTCTTAGACAGAGGTCGATTGGTTCGCATTTATGGTCCATCGATAGGTCCACAGATATTTTTTCCCACTGTTGAAGGCATTTTTTCCATTGACAAAAAATGTTTTCCTCGACTCCTTTATTTTTCGTGAACCGAACGCCGAAAAGTTCGAAAAACATTTTCCTGAAATTTATTTTCTGCAAAACGAATGAAGCCTTAAAACTTATAGAATTCTCCATGACATGGTATAACGTATAAGATGTATGAATGACATGCATGATGGTAAATTGAAATGTGCAGGTTGAGAGAAGCTGGGGAACAGAGTGTGAGGCTTTGAAGGAGAAGCTATCAGCATTATTTGATCATCGGATGAGAAGCGATGTAGACTTCCTGGGGCAACTTGGGAACCAGAGAGTCTAAAAATAGTTTCTCCATTGCTTTACCTCATAGTGTGTGTGTATATATATTTTCGGTACTTCAAGACACAGCACAACTGCTTACTAAACGTGTATGAATAAAATAAGATCCAGACAAACACTGATATCAATATGGTTAGGATGCGTTCTTTGAGTGATTACTATGATCTTTATCTTTATGTTTAAGCAAAAAAAGTGTCATTTGCATCACTTTTTGATCTCTAAAAACATTGATTTGTCGTATAACCACCCTGATACCAAGTGGTTAGAGATCAAGAAGGGAACTCAATGGGACAAGCGATATGTTCAATATGGACAAATTTTCCAAAAAAATATTAAGCATATTGTACAACAGTTGATTCAGTCATAAATTTTTCGATTTGGCCAATTTAGTTTAAACCTTTTACAATTTATCAATGTAGTCATTCTAGCTTTTTGCCGAAAATTGCCAATATGATCGTTAGCTATTTTATATAGCACAACCGGCGTTGCATAAAGGATTTTCATAATTTTTCTTAAACTTCTATTGAATTTTTGTAGATATTTTGATTTTTCTCTTTTTAATTTTCTTTTTTTTTCTCACTATTTGTCGGGGCCTTGGCGATGGCCACTTTTCTACTGATGGAGAACCTTAACTCCGAGCAACCGTGACTATCCACAAGAAAGTGCTCGTAATCATGTTTAACTTGTGCCATTTCATTCTCATCTGCATCTACGGGTGCGTTTGTTTTACAAAAAAGATCCATGAAAGAGAATTTTTTAAGGAAAATTATTTGTTTTGCTTTGTTTGGTGATATATGACGAGAACATTTTGTGGTGTCTCGGTTCTTATTTGAAAAATAATTTCAATCTTATTACTTTATCTTAAGCAAAAAAATAAAAATAAAAATAAAAATAAAAATAAAGAATATATTTTATATTTTATGTTTTAATTATTATTTTTTCTTTTTTTTCTTTCTTCTTCCTCTGTCGCCACGTCCTCCACCGCGATTAGCTGGTGGCGGCCACGGCCGAGCTCAAGTTCACCATGTTGCCGGCGAGGCTAAACCTTGAGCTCCGCAACGGCCGCTGAAGACGAAGAAGAAAAAAGAAAAGGAAAATAGAAAAAAAAACTTATTAAAATATTGAAATATTAAAAAATAATGAAATAAAATGTTAAAAGTTTGAGAGGAACAATTTTGGAAAATTTTTTCACCTCTTCGGATTGGGGAATTTGCTTTCCTAATTTTATACATGGATTTTTCATTGACCGGAAAGTGTTTTCCATTGATTAAATCGTTTTTGGCGAACCAAACGCGTGAAAGTTCGAAAAATCAATTCCAAGAAAACACTTTTACTCAAACATACGCACCCTAAGGCTTCATTTGTTTCGCAGACAATATTTTCCAGGAAGAAGCTTTCATCATTTTCCGGTGTTTGGATTGCTTAGGAAAATGAGTCAACGGAAAATGTTTTTCTACCAAAGCTTAAATTCAGGAAAATGATTTCCTCTTTAAAAAATCGAAAATAATTTTTCAAAATATGACTAGGTATCGGCGTTTGGACTAGTAATTGCGATTGGGCACGGAAACCCCAACGCTCATTCTCGAGCCCTTGACAGCAAGGCCCTCGGCACTAGGCCTAGGTCCATTGAAGCTGAACCCATGGGACCCCATTGCGTTGGCCTAAGTCTATCTAGGCCGTGTCTGAGACCTCGGCCGCTACACCGAGTCCATTGAGACCGGGGCTAGGACACCAGTGCATGTGCCCGAGACACTGGGCTTGGTAACATCGAGGTTAGGCCTGGGTCCTCGGAACAGTGCCTGGTCCATTGAGGCCGCCCATGCACAGGTCCCTAACTGCCAAGCTAGGGTCCCTTGCGCCCTTGCCCAGATGGGCTAGTGTCCATCAAAGTTGTACCCGGCGACCCGTCGCCCGACCTTGGGTCTATTGAGACAATGCTCGGTACCTCAGCACCCATGCTCGGGTCTTCGATGCACGGGCCCGTGTCCAAAGAGTTCGAACCCGTGCTCAGGACCCTGGCTGCCCACGCTGGATCCATCGAGGCTAGGCCCCAAACCCCAAGCTCTTGGGACCAAGTCCATAACGTTCGAACCCGAGTCCTACAAGGTCAAGCCATAGACCTCGGCACTCGCACCCGTGTCCATCGAGGCTGGGCTTTGGACCCACTACTCGCGTCCATGTCCCTAGCAAAGAATTATACATTTTACAATGCCATAAGTTTGTAGAGTTCTGTCGGCTCATATTGACTTTCACATGCCACCTATCTTTGTCAAATTATTGGGTAAATGGGCGACGTCCAATGAGGAGGAATGTGGAAAGAACAAGTTGATGTTGATATTAGCGAAGATTCTGGAAGTGAATATAATTGCCTATATGGTCAACAGGGACAGACATATTTCTTGCTTTAGCATCTAATTTAGATTTCGGCTCTGTTTGTTTTGTGGACATGAATGATTTGAAAGTCATTTTCCTAAAAATGATCGCTTATATACCTTACAAAAAGTGAATGAACGAAAAATATTTTCATCATTCACTAAAATATTTATGCATAAACTATTGTCAATAATAAAAAAAATTCATTGGCTAATCATTTCAAGTGATACAAGTCAACAACATATTGTAATTATATCAATTCAATCCTCAATATTTTGTATTTATTCACTCCATCCGACAAATTTTAGGCGACACGTGGACAATTTTTAATATTTTTATTTTTTTTCGTTTCCCTAGATCGGCCATAGGTGAGGGTCGAGATGCCCTCGCCAAGACTAGGCGAGGGCACGCGGTGTCTCACCCACATCTAGCAAGGGTCACGACACCCTTGCCCGGTGTCGGCGAGGGCATCTCAGCCCTAAAGTCTAAAGAAAAAAAGAAACAAAAAGAAAATTATAAAATTATAAAAAATCAAAATGTTACATTAAAAATTATCCACGTTAGCGGCGGTCAGCCAAAGTTGGCTGGATGGACTAAATTGGCACAAATGTAAAAGGTTTATAATCGAATTGACAAAAAAAAGTTCATGATCGAATTGAAACAAGGGAAAAAGCCACCAAAAACCCTAAACTATGCCCGTTGTGACACATTTACCCCAAACTTTTCTTTGTGACACAAAAAACCTAAACTTATACACATGTGACACATTTACCCCAAACTTGTGCTCGTATGACACATTTACTCCTAACTTTTTATTGTGACACTAAAAACTCCAAACTTACGGGCATATAACACATTTATCCCAAATTTTGAGGTAAATGTATCACATAGATATAAGTTTAAGATTTTTGATGTCACAAAAAAATATTTTGGGGTAAATATGTCACACGGATATAAGTTTAGGGTTTTCGATGTCACATGAAAAAGTTTAGGATAAATGTGTCACATGAGTAAAAGTTTGGGATTTTTGGTGTTACAAAAAAAAGTTTGGGGTAAATGTGTCACAGTTGACATAGTTTAGGATTTTTGGTGGTTTTTTCCCTTGAAACAATTGCAATAAGTTTAGCACTTTTTTGTAAATTTCATTTTTTTTTAAAGGCAGCATGAATAAGGCATGTTCATATTTTTAAGGTGAGTAGCTAACTAATTTAGTATGGCCAAAGAATTTCTTATTTTTTTTTAAAACATGAATAGGACAAAAAAGTGCCACCTATGTCATGCATCTTTGGAGTATCACTGATTCTTTTGCTATATATATCTACATCAGATGAGCTCACGCGCATGTATCGCCAGACAAATGTCTTTCCCAGAGGCAGAGTCAACGGTAGAAGAAGGGATTGGCCGGCCTCGCTGTTCAATGACTACTGAGTCAACATCAACCATCTCTTTATTTTACTACTAAGAAAATGAAAGATGTTTGCTGGAAAAAAGAAAAGAGAAAAGAAAAATAATATATTCACTAAAAGTCCTAAAACTTGTCACAAAAGTATAATTGAATCCTAAAACTTATAAAAGGTGCAATCAAGTCTAAAACTTGTCAAGTTAGTGCAATCAAGTCCTTTCGTTAACTCTGTCCAATTAGACTAACGAAAAATGTTTATGTGGCATTTTGTTATTAATTTTTAAAGCTTGCAGTGCTGACATGCCACCCACCAAATGCCACATAAGAAAAAACTTCAAAATTAAAAAAAAAGGAAAAAATGCCAAAATTTATATCAAGAAATTGTATACTGGCGTCCACGATATTATTGTCAATTGATTGTTTCCTTTTCTCTTTTTCTCTAGTCGATCAACCGATTGTTTCTTCAAGATACCAGCTGCCTAGACAAATTTGCTATGAGAAACCCAGCGATGAGCGATGATGCTTCTTCGGACGCAGGACCACCACCACTACCTCTCTTCCTGGTTCCCTTTTAGTGCCTTCACCTCACTCCCACACAACCCCAAGAAAATGAAAATCAAAGAATGCAACCTTTCTTTAGGTTTTAATTGAAAGAGTGGGAGGTAGTTCTCAAATGTCCCGTCGCTGCCACTGAAGCATATCCTCAAAGAGTGCAGCCTTTCTTTAGGTTCTAACAAAGTATTTCAATTGACATCAAATTAATTGATGATTGTGTTTCTGTCAAATTGATTTCGGTCCCAAGATCTTGCACTCATCCAGCGTCCACAATGGCCTTTGGCCGCCCAGATCTGGGTTCGAGCGCAAACAGCCATGGCAGCAAGCATCGAAGCCAGTTCTGGCCATGGTGGCCGTGAAGATCACGTGGGCAAGGACCGTGCCGCTTGAACTCGACCCCATATTGGGCTGAGCTGCGCTTGCAGCTTCGAGGTCAGCCTTGGATCTGGGCTCGACCTCTGCACGTGGCGAGAGCTTGAACTTAGATTTGGGGGTCGTGCTCCGCTGTTCGCGGAGCTCGAAGAGAGGGAAGAGACCTAGACGGAGAGAAAATGAAGAGGCAGTGAGATCTGGCAATGCTTACCTGATGAACGAAATAGAGAAAGAACATGAAAAGGATGCACTCATGAAGAAGGAGAAAGAAGAACATGAAAAGGATGCACTCATGAAGAAGGAGAAAGAAGAACATGAAAAGGATGCACTCATGAAGAAGGAAGATGATGAACAGTTAAAAAAAAAGTCCTCATCGGTTGTTTTTCTTATTTTCTCCCTTTTAATTTTCCATTTTTTTCTGACCTGGCGCCATCTCAGCAAGATGTATTGTAAAAAATAATAAAAAAATACCACATCATCATTTTTCGCTAGTCCAATTGGACGGAGTTAATAGAATGACTTGATTGCTTCAACTTGGCAAGTTTTAGGACTTCATTGTATCTTTTATAAATTTTATGACTCAATTGCACTTTTGTGACAAGTTTTAGGTCTTTTAGTGAATATATCCCAAAAGAAAAAGAAGAGTGTTTCAAAAAGCTGTCCTGAAAAATCGACACCTTCTTATAAATCTCTTGACAGTTTCCATTAGCACTGACCTTGCCTTTTGTTTCTGCTTGCCTTGCTCTCATCGGACATGAAACTCTTAAGCACTAGTTTTGCAGAGTTTCAGTCATGCCGCTTGCTTCTTGGTATTGCTCTTGCACTTTGCTTTTGCCAAGTCTCTTCCACCACAAACGAAACGGACGGACTCGCGCCGCTTGCGTTTAAGGCTGGTGTAATCGGAGAACCTTTCGACGTGCTTGACTCATGGAACGATAACATTGGGTTTTGCCGGTGGTACGGCATTACTTGCGGCCAGAGGCACCGAAGGGTCACGGTCTTGGACTTGCAATCACAAGGGCTCTCCAGATCAATCTCTCCTTATATTGGGAATCTTAGCTTCCTAAGGGCAATGCGACTCCAAAACAACGGTCTCGATTGTGAAATCCCTCCACAACTTGGCTAGCTGCGCAGCTTGCGTACCCTACAACTAAACAACAATTCATTGGTTGGCAAAATTCCTAGAAACATATCGGATTGTTCTAACCTGGCCGCTCTAACCCTTGGATTCAACCTACTAACTGGACAAATTCCCACATAAGTTGGTTCATTATCAAAGCTATGGTTCTTTCCATTGTATAGTAATAATCTCATTGGGAGTGCACCTTCCTTCATTGGGAACTTATCTTCACTGGTGATCCATTATTTCACCCTAAACAACTTGGATGGGAGCATTCCCTAAGTTCTAGGCCACCCGACAAACTTGCAAGCCCTTGGATTTGGAGCAAACAGATTGTCGGGTACAATTCCATCTGTGTTGTTCAACCTCTCTTTGCTAACTAGTTTGTTGCTTCAAACTAGGGGTGTCAAAAAAGTCCGGGTCGGTCTGACCCAAATCGGCTCGAAAATTCACCCTAATTTTCGGGCCGGCTTGATCTTGTTAGGATCGGGCCAGCCCGTTCTCGGCTTTTTTTTTTCACCCACATTTTCTTTTTGAATTTATCTTATTTTCATTTTTATTTGTTATATTTTTTCATTCGACGGACATGTCAAGTGATTTTGATTAAAAAAAGAAAATAAAAAAAAGAAACCGACCCGACCTGACCCGACCCACCCCGAAGAGGGTTCGGGCCGAGTCGGGCTTGGCACTGTTCAATTTCGGGCTAGCTCGAGACCCAGACTGTTGACACCCCTACTTCAAACAATCAAATACATGGGACTCTTCTCGCAGACCTAGGCCTCAAACTCCCATATCTTGAAGGTTTTACCGTTCTCGGGAACCAGCTTGAGGGGCTAATTCCTCCCTAATTATCGAATTGCACAAAGCTAGATAAGGTTCTACTTGCAGCTAACAGGTTTTCCGGCAAAGTACCTTCTTTGGAAAATTTGTATAAGCTTAGTTGGCTTCTAATCTATGTTAATCAGCTTGGGAGTGGAAAACCCGAAGACTTGAGCTTCCTCTGCTCATTAACTAACAAGACCAAATTGCGGGAACTTAGTATTAACGTGAATGAGTTTGGTGTGGTTCTACCTAAATGCATAGGTAATTTATCCACCACTCTCACAAAATTTAATATTGCCTTCAATCAAATATATGGGGAGATCCCACAAGGAATTGGGAATTTTGTCAACTTGGAATTGTTGGTTATGGGTTCCAACCAGCTTTCGGGTGTTGTCCTTTCAAATTTGGGGAATTTACAAAATCTGGCAATCATGTACTTAGGTGACAGCAACCTAGGAGGGACTATCCCATCTTCTTTGGGAAATCTAACCAAGTTGACTAAACTCTATCTCGGTGGGAGTTTCTTTGGTGGGCTAATTCCGTCACATCTATCAAAATGCCGATATCTTAATCTACTCGATCTGCCTAATAACAATCTTAGTGGTGCCATACCTCCACAACTTATAGGTCTCTCATCATTAGCGATCACTCTGGACTTGTCTCGTAACCATCCGACTAGGGTTCTATCCACAAAAGTTGACAAGTTGAGAACATTGATTGTGTTGGACATTTCGGATAATTTGGTGGAAGGAGAAATCCCAAGTAGTTTAAGTAATTGCATTGAATTGACATCATTGAGGATGGCGGGCAAATTTTTCCACGGGTTCATTCCTCTAACAATCAAATTGTTAGGAAGCATTGAAGAACTAGATCTTTCGTGTAACAATTTGTTGGGTCAAATTCCAACATTCTTAGCGGTATTTCGTTTCTTGAAACCTCTACATTTATCCTACAATAAGTTTGAAGGCATGCTACCACGTGAAGGAGTCTTTAAGAATGCTACCGCTACTTCTATAATTGTGGACAATGAGCTTTGTGGCGAATTGCCAGAATTTCACCTCCCTAAATGCATCTTCGAAAGCTCCACAAGCAAAAAGATCAATGTAGTGATATTGCCTGCTTCTTTTATTTCTAGAGTTCTTGGAATAACTCTTATTCTAGGTTTTATATATCTTTGTTGGTTGAAGAAGAAGTAAATGAACCGGTTTCAAGTTTGAAGGTTGATTCACGTTGAAATGTATCTTGTGGAACACTCCTAAACGCAATTGGCGGTTTTTCTTCAGCGAATTTGATTGGTGTTGGCAGCTTTGGTTCCATTTATAGGGTGCGGTGAAAGTGCTTCATTTAGTCCGTGATAGTGCTTTGAAGAGTTTCACAATCGAGTGCGAAGCATTAAGGGACATTAGACATCGAAATGTTTTGAAGATACTAACGGTTTGCTCGAGTAGTGATTATCAAGGAAATGATTTTAAGGCATTCTTTGAATTCATGGACAATGGAAGCCTAGAATAGTGGTACACCCAACGCAACGTCATCTCATGGGAACGAACTTCCGAAAAAGTTGAATTTCATTCAAAGGATAAATATTGTTGTTGGAGTTGCTTTTGCACTGGATTATCTTCATCACCAATGCCATGTTCCCATCATTCATTGTGATCTAAAGCCAAACGATATCCTCTTAGATGCTAAGATGTTTGCACATGTTGGCGACTTTGGATTAGAGAAATTCCTTCTTGAATCATCCCTTGACATTGTAGCTAACCGGATGAGTTCGGTGGGTCTTCGAGGGACAATCGGCAATACTCCACCAAGTAATCACTCTCCCTCCCTCCCTCTCTCTCAACCATGAAAGTTCATTTTGTGATGACCCGAACTTTCACTTGCTTAAAGTAGAAGCATGTTAGTGCTTGACAATTTAGAATCATTTGACACGAATTTGGAATTTAGCTAATGTAAACACAACAAAGCAGTCAAGCACGATAAAACAGAAGCACGATAAATTGTTACGCACGACACGTCACAAGCCGACTCCACTATAAGCAGTTGACAAGTTGTTAACTCATTGTAAGCTGACTCCATCGCAAGCAGGTGACAAGTTGTTAACTCGTCATAAACCGACTTTGCTGCAAGCTGCAGACAAGCCGACTAGCCTAAGCTAACCGAACCATTATAAATAGAAATTGGCGTTAGTTCATTCTGTCAACTCTTGTCAGAAACCTTTGTTTTCACTCTGCTTGTTTGAACCATCGATCCCTTGGTTGTCCTTCCATGTCCGTGACACCGCCGTATGCCATCCACATCGCCATCTAGCAATGCACCGCCCTTCGCGCCGTCCGACACCGACCGCCCTAGTTGACCCCCTTAGGCCATGGTTGCCTTAGCTAGCCATCGAGCCATCACCGTTCGACGCGTCGGCCGTGCGCTCCCTTGGCCGATCGTCCATCGTCCGTTCGTCATCTTCGGAAATTGGAATTTCTTAATCCAAGCGAGTGGATTTCTAACTTTTATAGTTTGTTTGTATTGGCGTTAGAATTGTTCGTCGATAGTTTGGAATCCTGATCGTATTCTTGAATTCTCGCTTGATATGCTTGATTTCTTCATTGATTGATTTTATGAAAAGAATATGATTATGAAAATGTATGATTCATTCATCTCATGGAACTTTAGAATGCCAATGATGGTAAGATTGCATTTTGTATGCATGGCATGGCATTTCATGATGAAACAAGTAAAACACTCATCATGAGTCTATTCGATGTTATACCGCCATGAGGTTTATTTGGCGATGCCCCGCGAGAGATGGATGGAATTCGGGATGTCCTCCGATCACAGATCGGGGATGCCTCCGTCCTTATGAGCTCGGGATGCCTTTGGAGTGAGATGTCGAGTGAGTCTATCCCCAAGGAGGGCACACCAGCGGAAAACGCTCATCCGTGAGGAGCCAATGTTGCCTCGTGGGAGCCAGACGGAATTTGGGATGCCTCCGATGCTTTTTGATGGTTGGGGATGCCTCCGCCCTTGTGAGCTTGGGATGCCTCCGGAGTGAGATGCCGGGTGAGTCTATCCCCGAGGATGGCACACTCGCATAAAGTTCATCTAATAAGGAGCCGGTGCTGCATTGCATATAAACTCATGATTTTTCTAAAGAAATTATACTTGAATAGCTTGAAAGGCGTGCATTTGGACTATGAATTGTTGATGTGGCATTCTGATTTCAATGCTTGCATTCTATTGGGTTAAATGTTTAATCGCGGAGCTGTTGAGCTCACCCCTCGTGGGATAACTCTTTTTCTTAGCTAACTAGTGATGTTGGTGGCAAGGAGATATCCGTGGATATTGGTGGTGAATTATGAAGTCCGCTGAGAATGACATTAGGCCAGAGTAGTTATCGTATTTTGTGATGCTCCCGGAATCTTTGAACCTTTGTAAAGAACTGATTGAAAGATATGAATAAGGATGCTGTTTGAGATGCGTGAATCTGGTTAGTGAAATCATGAAAGGTCATATCCTTTGATTAGGCGTGCCTGTTGTATCGATATTTTGTTTTGACATGCACTTGTACCCGTATGGACGCTTGATTGTTTTTACTTAGAGCTTCCGCATGCGCCAGTTACTTTGAGTAATGAAAGATTAAAGCAGAGAACGTAAGCCATAGTTGTGGGTGGTTCGTATGGAACGTTCCGCTAACCTCGTGTAGATTAAGGACATGACAGTGGCGAATTGCCTTGGTCGCTACACATTTACTAAAAATATATTGATGGGTCTTCCTGTTGAAGTTTGATTAGTAATGATAACTCTTATAGTCTTATGCACATTACACTCCGATTTGATGATCCCCACTCCAATTTGACTAGCACTATGATATGAACGTGTGGCAGAATATGCAATGGGACATGAGGTTTCAAGAGAAGGCAATGTCTATAGTTACGGCATTCTCTTACTAGAGATGTTTACAAGGTTGAGTCCCACCGATGACACATTCAACGATAATTTGACTCTTCGTAGTTTAGTCACAGAAGCTTTGCCCGAACAAGTGCTTGAGATTACTGGCGTTGCTCTGCTTCAAGAAAGAGATAAGACATTTCAGCCCCCATAGTCCTCAGCATTGGCTTTCCGAAAGCGACGTCATATTTCAAGAGTGTTTGGTTAAGGCATATAATATTGGAGTTGCTTGTTCGTACGAAGTGCCTGGAAGACGTTTGAGCATCCGTGGAGTTGCAGATCAGCTTCGTCAGATTACGGAGGAACTCTTTGCATTGGGTTTTCATGAACAAGGTGAACTACTAACAGCTTATATTTAGTTGTTATACTTCTCCATAATATTTTAAAACGAATCAAAAACAAATTGCCTTGGTTTTTTTTCCCCCATTTGCATGAAGCTCATTGACGCGGATTGCGATCAATTACCTACTGGAAATCTTATTCAAAGTAAAATTTGTTTTCTGCAGATTGACTAGGCAAGCTCGCCACTTCGTTGTCTTGGAATTATCCATTGTCAGGAATTGATGATCTCTGTTCCTTGCTATGCCCGTTCAGACGAAGAAGAAATATATTGCTCAAAGCTCTATACAGTATTCTAGCATACGGTAGTAGGAGTTATCTGAGAAAGCTTCAGTAGACAAATGTAACTTGAGTGTATTGGATTTTTCTAGGGGTCCAATTGCAAAATTCGACACTGCTGTTTCAGAAGTTTAGTACTGTAATTATTTTTATTTTCGCATTTTAGTAAAGTTACTAGATCACCACAATTTGACCCAAAAAAAAAAAAAAAAACTAGATCACCACAGATGCATAAACCTTATTATAGATATGTCGATAGTCACTTTTCCATAGGGGGATTCATTACAGCAGAAAATTTCTAGCCACCACTATGCTCTCACCTACTTCTCTAAATAGAAAGGGACAATTAACGACGAGAAGTTACAAGATTTAGATAGTTCGAAAGTGAAGTTTTTTTTCCCCCATTTTGACGAAATTAGTAGTAATTGAAATGCACACACCCAATTTCCATGGTGAAAAGTTGCCAACTATGCTAAATGGCTGACTTAGGCTCCGTCTGTTTCACAGAACATAGCTTCAAAGAAAAAATTTTGTAGATTTTTTGCCATTTGGTTCATAGAAGATAAAATAATCAAGGAAAACATTTTTCGCCAATGAAAAAAACGCATTCAAAAGTGGGGAAAATGATTTTCTCTTTTTGATTTCCCCCTTATCTTTCTTTCACCCGGACCAAGCATGTAGACCTTAGCGCTCGCCCCCGAGTTTATCGAGGTGGGCCCTAGGACCTCGGCACATGCAACCAGGTACCCAACGCCTAGACCCGAGTTCATTGAGGCCATGCCTGGAACCTCGGCGACCATGACCATGCCCATGTGGCCCCAGTCCTTGGTGCCTGCTCTCGGGTTCATCAAGGTCAGGCTTAGGACCTAATGTTAGTGCTCGGGCCCGAAATATAGGGCCCCGCGTCTATCGAGACCTGGCCCGAGACCTCAGCATAAAATCAGTCAAGGTGACACGACCCTTGTAGTTACATTCTCAAAATTAGTCAAGATAAATTCTATCTCTATAGACTGTTTATAGGTATTTGCATATCGATATGTATCCTTGCGTGTACATTTTAGTTCCTTGGAGATGTATGCCTCTAGCATCCGGAACCGACTTGCTTTTTCAGATGTTCGTTGGGGCATCCAAGAATAGCCTGGAATATCGATAAGGCCAGATCTACTCCAAACAATTGAAAGCATCATCAATCTATTAACCGTCCATAAATAATTATGATAAGAATGTCCAGTAGTAGGGAGCTTTGTAGTTGAGCCCCATTGTTCCCTGGTTGCATTCCCTTCTACTTGCCCTATATTAATTATTGCAGAAGCAAGTGATTGAATAATAAAATAGACAGAACAAGAAAATAAATCAGACACTAAAATTAGGTGGTTCGATCGGACAACCTACGTCCACGGAGAGAGCAGCAACGAATTTCACTATGAATAAATTGATACAGCGGAAATTGCAACCACACTCGAGTCACCCAAAAACTCTCAGTATTTCTCAACTCCCAATTATACCAAATAACTCATGTGATATTTAGCCTCACAATTTCCCACGAAATAATATTTCAATCTCACGAAGGAATTTACAAATCTTATTGCAAGAATTATTTGCTTGAACACTCTTGAATTCCACCGGATGCAATTTCACAAAGAAACACCGGCCAACGAGCAAAATAGCTCATAGCCACAACAACCCAAGACTGTTCACTTTGCACCAATTCTTAGTGCATGTATCTCAACAAGAAAAATCCTTTTGCGGAAACCAACTGAACTTCCGTATCTTTTATTTCTTATTTTTATTTCTTTGCCTGGCACATGTTGATCGAGTCAAGGTGCAATTCCAAGTCTGCATTGGACTTTCCTGCTCCGTGAGGCAAAGACTCCAACGCACATTCCAACTTTCATTCGGAAGGCGATTGTGGTACACTTGATTTCGGACTTTCCTTTAATAAATTTCGGTTTGAGTTTCGTTCCTCCCATCAAAGGTATCAGATCCGATGTAGATTAGTGGGCTCTCGATTTGTTTTGGCATTTGGTGAATATCTCAATATTAGTATCTGGTGACCAACGTGATTTCCGGGTAGGTGGGCATTGTGGTGTAGCAATACGGGCCCAATGAAATGGGTCAGTCCAGAGAAAGAGACTAGGGATGAAAGTGCACGTTAGAAATTCAAGTTGAGATAAAGTTAATGCATAAGGATGCCTGAATTAAGGAGGAGCAAATCTAACACTGAATTCACATGTGAGAGTAAGATTGTTAGGATGCACATATAAGTCGTGTTAAAGAAGTCTCAATTTGGCGAGGAGCGATAAATATGTCTGGTTTGCTCGTAACTCGTTAACTTAAACTTTTGAATGAAGATAGATATAACTGAATATATTGACGAGATGAAAGTATAGGGCTTTTACTTATTTAGCACCAGTGATTCCTCTAATATATATTTAACGTTGGCTCATGTAACATATATAATTATAATTTACGTTGAATAATTATAATTTGGTATCTTTTGATAAAGAAGCATGCTTTCCTATTTATTGTGTATTGGCTAAAAAAGGTTTGCAACATACATGGAAAGTTTTTCCTTTACATATCTGAAAATGATTTGCTATATCTTTTGCTTTATTATCTGTATTTTTCATGTAACTGAACTTTTGCTACATTTTCCACGGATTATGATGAAAGTGACGATTAGGGCTGAGGTATGTATCCTCTGTTTTTAAGTATTTCTTTTTCTAAATGTAATGGAGATCTACTAATTTCAACAAGTGAAAAAAAAAAATTGAAAATCAAGAGTCACACATTTTACAATGCCATAGTTTTGTAGTTTCTGTCGACCCACATTGACTCTCACATGTTACCTATCTTTTACAAATTACACTGTGGAATACAAGACTTTTGTTTACAACCTGTTGGAAACGTCAAAAGGCTTTTCGGGTCTCAAGGAGACTCTTCGTAACCCAAGTTCATCTTGATACTTGGAATCTAGGGAGTTGTTACCTAGAAATTATGTCTATTTATTGTTTCTAGTCTTTCAATATAGCTTTGAATGTTATGAATCTAGACGTGTCTGTTCGTGTGTGTAGAGTATACGTAGAGTCATATCTTAAGGTTATAAATAGATGTGTTTTGTAATCATTTTCAGTATGAGTGAATAAACTTCATTTCCAAATTTCCTCCTTCAAACCTTTCGGTATCAGAGTGCTGCGCCTCCGAGATCCAACATTTGGTATCAGAGCTAGTTTGGCCGCTTTAGCCGGTTTGGCTAAGTTTTGTGAAATCTACTCTCGAGTGAGATGGCTTCTGTGAGTGGTGCCGGGATGGTCCAACCTCAAATCCCAAGGTTCGATGGGAAGAATTTTGAGCATTGGAAGATCTAGATGGAGGTGCTATTCGGGTTTCGGGAGCCGACCGAGATTATAGAAGAAGGGTTCGTGGAGCCAGAAGCGCCAGCAGATTTGACAACGGAGGAGCAGAGGACGCAAAAAGAAAATCGTAAGAAAGATCGTAAGGCTCTCTTTTACATCTTTCAAGCAATAGATTCGTCAATTTTTGAAAAAGTGGCGAATTCGAAGACGGCAAAAGAAGCTTAGGACACTCTCACCAACATATACAAAGGTGTTGAGAAGGTCCAAAAGGTTCAACTTCGGACTCTTCGTCGACAATTCGAGCTCCTTCGGATGGAAAAGTCGGAGTCCATTTCTGACTATTTCTCACGGACATTGGCTCTTGTCAATCAAATGAAGGCCAATGGTGAGACTATTGTTGATCAACAGATTGTTGAAAAGATACTTCGGACTCTAACTTTGCAGTTCGAATATATTGTGACTTCCATCGAAGAGTCACCCGATCTCTCCATCTTGTCCGTCGATGAGTTGGTGGGCTCTCTACAAATGCACGAGCAGCGACTCAAGGAGAAATCCAAGACGGTGGAAGAAGCTTTACAAAGCCAGTTGGTGTTGCCCGGTGAAAAGAAGAATCTTTCTAATCAAAAGAAAGATCCAAAGCGGCATGAGAAGTATGCCGGACAACGAAAAGATAAGTCCCTTATTCAGTGTTTTAATTGTAAAAAATATGGGCACTATAAATCTGAATGTCGAAGCGGGAAGGCTGGTGGTCAAAAGTTTCATGCAAATGTAGCAAGATCCGTCGATAGACATATCGATGGTAACGGTGAGCAATATAATGCTCTTTTATTCACGTGTAATTCTGCGGTGGAGAACCAGAAGAATGTTTGGTACTTAGACACTGGATGCAGCAATCACATGTGTGGCGAGAAGGAATTGTTCTCGAAATTCGATGACACCTTTAATTCGGAGGTGAGGTTCGGAAATAATACCAAAGTTCCTATCATGGGAAAGGGGACAATTAAAATCAAGGCAAAAGATGGATCGGTTTAAAGCATTTCCGACGTCCATTATGTTCCCGGTCTTCGAGAAAATCTTCTAAGCATGGGACAATTGTCCGAGCGAGGGTATCACATGACCATTAAGGATGAACTTTGCACGATTCATGATGGCAAAGGAGGGCCGATTGCAAAGGTAAAAATGGCTCGAAATCGACTTTTTCCTTTGTATATTAATTATGCTTCGTCATGCTTTAGTGCCTCAGTGCAAGATTCGACATGGCTTTGGTACAAGCGGTTCGGACATGTGAATTTCGACAGCTTGAAGCTGTTGTCTCAAAAGAAGATGGTACGTGGACTACCCGAAATTTCTTCTTCGAAGGAGATATGTGAACCATGTGTTATTGGGAAGAAGTGTAGATAAAGCTTCCCTTCGGGAAAATCATGGAGAGCTTCAAGGCCGTTGGAGCTAGTGCACTCCGACCTATGTGGACCGCTCGGTGAGTCATCGAATCAGGGGTACAGGTATTTTATTACCTTCATCGATGACTTTAGTCGAAAAACATGGGTTTATTTCTTGAAGCAAAAATCAAATACCATCGATGCTTTCAAGGAGTTCAAAGCCTATGTAGAAAAACAAAGTGGGCACAAAATTCGAATTCTTCGAACCGATCGTGGCACGGAATACTTGGTTGGAGATGGTTTCTTCAAGCAGTGTGGCATTAAGCATCAATTAACAGCACGGTATACTCCTCAACATAACGGAGTAGCGGAAAGAAAAAACCGCACTATTGTCGATATGGTACGTACCATGCTTCATTCCAAAAATTTGCCTAAACATTTCTGGGCGGAGGTGGTTGCCTGTGCTATTTATTTGTTAAATCGATGTCCTACTAAAGGTCTTGAGTTCAAGACTCCGGCGGAGGTGTGGAGTGGTCGAATCCCTTCAGTTCAACATCTTCGAGTGTTTGGGTGTATTGCTTATGCCCATGTTCCAAATGAGCTTCGCAAGAAGTTTGATGAGAAGAGTGAGAAGTGCATCTTTTTCGGTTACTGTAATGAGACAAAGGGTTATCGGTTGTATAATCCTGTAACGAAGAAGGTGTTTATCGATCGAGATGTCACTTTCGATGAGGAAGCTGAATGGACGTGAAACACGGAAGAAAAGAGGCAGTTTCACTTTGTCCTCAATGAGGAGGAGTCGGTTCAACCCAATTCAGATAGTCAATCCGAACCAACAGTGGGTTTGATGCAGCCTAATTCGACAGCAGATACTCGGTCGAATTCTGTCGACAATCTTGTCGAAAATCTTGTCGAAACATCCTCACGTCCACGGCGAGAACAAGTGTTACCTGCTCGTTTGAGGGATTGTGCTTTGTCGAAAGATGATTATCCCTCCGATGAAGAAATTATCAATTTTGCTCTCTTTGCAGATTGTGATCCGACACACTTCAAGGAGGCTTCCCAAGATGATAGTTGGGTTACTGCTATGGATGATGAGATACATGCGATCGAGAAGAATGATACGTGGGAACTCACGTCTCTTCCAGAAGGCAAGAAGTCCATCGGCGTGAAATGGGTCTATAAGACCAAGTATAAGCCTAATGACGATGTTGATCGGTTGAAGGCTCGCTTTGTAGTCAAGGGTTACAAACAGAAACCCGGGATTGACTATTTTGAGGTATTTGCTCCGGTTGCAAGAATGGATACTATCCGCATGATTTTTGCTTTGGCTACTCAAAGGCGTTGGAAAATACACAAAATGGATGTCAAGTCCGCATTTCTCAATGGCGTACTTGAGGAAGAGGTGTATGTGGATCAACCGGAGGGCTATGTCAAGAAAGGACAAGAGGGCTTAGTCTATAAATTGAAGAAAGCTCTCTACGGCCTCAAACAAGCACCACGAGCCTGGTATACCAGAATTGATTCTTATTTCATGCATTATGCCTTTATTCGCTGTCCGTATGAGCATACCTTATATGTCAAGGTTGGCTTGAATGGTGAGTTGCTCATTGTTTGCTTATATGTCGATGATCTCATATTTACCGGAGATTGTCAAGAGCTGATTTGTAACTTCGGGGAGGCCATGACCCGTGAGTTCGAGATGGCAGACATGGGTCTCATATATTATTTTCTTGGCCTTGAAGTCACACAATCGGAGGATGGTATCTTTGTTTGTCAACAAAAGTATGCCAAGGATATTCTTGAGCGTTTCAAGATGGCTACTTGTAAACCAATTAGCACTCCAATGGAGGAAAGATTGAAGTTGACAAAAGACGGAAGTGGTTACGAAGTTGATCCCACTTATTTCAAGAGGTTAGTTGGGAGTCTACGATATTTGACTTCTACTCGGCCAGATCTTGTTTATAGTATTGGGATGGTAAGCGGATTTATGGAGACTCCTAGACAATCACACTTGCAAGTGGCAAAAAGGATTCTTCGGTACATTAAAGGTACTATGGATGATGGTATATTCTACAATTCTTCTAATGATTTTCAGCTTGTGGGATATACGGACGGTGATTGGGGAGGCGATATTGGAGAACGGAAAAGTACTTCCGGTTATGTTTTCTCTTTAGGAAATGGAATTTTTTCTTGATCCTCAAAGAAGCAACAGGTGGTTGCTTTGTCCAGTGCTGAAGCAGAATACATAGTAGCGGGATATTGTGCAACTCAAGCGATCTAGCTACGTTCGATGCTCGCTGAGCTACGTCATAAGCAGGAGCATTCGACGGTGATTAATTGTGATAATAAGTCAGCCATAGCCCTTGCAAAGAATCCGGTCTTTCATGGAAGAAGCAAGCACATCGATATAAAGTATCACTTCATTCGAGATCTAGTGAAGTCTGAGGAGATTGTGCTACGGTATTGCGAGTCGGAAGACCAAGTGGCTGACATGTTCACGAAGCCGTTGAAGACAGACTCCTTCCTTAAATTCAAGAGGATGATAGGCATGGTCAAGATGAGCTTGGTTTAAGGGAGGCTGTTGAAAACGTCAAAAGGCTTTTCGGGTCTCAAGGAGACTTTTTGTAACCCAAGTTCATCTTGATACTTGGAATCTAGGGAGTTGTTACCTAGAAATTATGTCTATTTATTGTTTCTAGTCTTTCAATATAGCTTTGAATGTTATGAATCTAGACGTGTCTGTTCGTGTGTCTAGAGTAGACGTAGAGTCATATCTTAAGATTATAAATAGATGTGTTTTGTAATCATTTTCAGTATGAGTGAATAAACTCCATTTCCAAATTTCCTTCTTCAAACCTTTCGGTATCAGAGTGCTGCGCCTCCGAGATCCAACACAATCAAATTGAGTTTGTCCCAGCATCTCGATGTGCATTTTCCATAACCCCTTGATATTAATGGTTAAGGATTAAAGCAATTAGGAACAACTTGTCCACCGGCGGGGAATTACATTTTTGTTACAAGAATAGGCGAAACAATGCTATAATAACCAAAATCCACCGAATATAACAACAATTTCTCACTTCAAACATTTATAAGGAAACCGATTAAAGTTCGGAATTATTAAACGGGCAAAATGCATTGACTATAATGTCTACTTTTTCCTAAAGGCAGCATGAATAAGGTATGTTTAGATTTTTAAGGTGAGTAGCTAATTAATTTGGTATGACCAAGGAATTTTATTATTTTATTTTCAGATAAAGAATAGGACAAAAAAGTGCCACTTATTTCATGCATTTTTGGACCATCAGCGATTCTCTTTGCTATATATCTACGTCAGATTTGCTCTCGTGCATGCATGGCCAGACAAATGTCTTTCCCTGAGGCAGAGTCAACGGTAGAAAATGGGATTGGCTGGCTTCGCTGTTCAGTGGCTACTGTGTCAACATCATCTACTTCAACCATCTTTTTGTTTTACTAGTGAGGCACTGATTGACGTTTGCAGGAAAAAAAGATGAAGAAGAAGAAGTGCGCTTCAAAAAGCCGTCGTGAAAAATCGACACCTTCTTATAAATCTCTTGACAGTTTCCATTAGCACTGTCCCTGCCTTTTGTTTCTGCTTGCCTAGCTCTTATCAGACATGAAACTCTTAAGCATTACTTTTGCAGAGTTTCAATCATGCTGCTTGCTTCTTGGCATTGCTCTTGCACTTTGCTTTTACCAAGTCTCCTCCACCACCAATGAAATGGACAGACTCGCTCTGCTTGCGTTCAAGCGTGGCATAACCGGAGATCATTTCGTCATGCTTGACTTGTGGAACGATAGCATTGGGTTTTGCCAGTGGTATGGCATTACGTGCAGCCGAAGGCATCAGAGGGTCATGGTCTCGGACTTGCATTCATGAGTGCTCTCTGGATCAATCCCTCCTCATATTGGGAATCTCAGCTGCCTATGGGCAATGCGGCTCCAAAACAACAGTCTCCATCGTTCATTGTCATCTAAAGCCAAGCAATATCCTCTTAGATGCTGAGACGGTCGCACATGTTGGCGACTTTGGATTAGCAAAATTCCTTCCTGGATCATCCCTTGATACTGTAGCTAACCAGATGAGTTCAGTCGGTCTTCAAGAGACAATTGGTTATGCTCCACGGGTAATCTGGCACAGCCCCAGCACCCCCCAAAAAAAAAAAATCTTCCCCGCCCTCTCTCCCTAAACCAAGTTTATGTACCCAAAATTCATTCATGGGTGTCGTCCTGTTGAAGTTTGGTTGCTCATGATAACTCTTATAGTCTTATGCACACTACACTCTGATTTGATGATCCACACTCCACTTTGACCAGTACCATGATATGAACTTGTGGCATAATATGCAATGGCATGTGAGGTTTCAAAAAATGCGACATCTATAGTTAGGACATTCTCTTACTAGAGATGTTTACTGGGTTGAATCCCACCGATGACACATTCAAAGACAATTTGACTCTCCGTAGTTTAGTTGCAAAAGCGTTGCCCAAACGAGTGCTTGAAATTACGGACGTCATTTTGCTTGAAGAAAGAGAGAGCCATTTCAGCCCCTATAGTCCTCAGCATTGGCTTTCCGAAAGCAATGTCATATTTCAAGAGTGTCTGGTTATGGTGTATAATATTGGAGTTGCTTGTTCGTACGAATTTCCTGGAAGACGTATGAGCATCCGTGGAGTTGCACATCAGCTGGGAGAAACTCTTTGCATTGGGTTTTCATGAGCAAGGTGAACTACTAACAGCTTATATTTAGTTGTTATACTTCTCCATAATATTTTAAAACGAATAAAAAATAAATTTCCTTGCTTTTTTAATTTTATATTATTTCCATTTGCATGAAGCTCATTAACATGGATTGCAGTCAATTGGCTACTTGAAATCTTATTCAGAGGAAAATTTGTTTTCTGCGGATTGACTAGGAAAGCTCGCCACTGCATTGTTTTGAGATTATCCGTTGTCAGGAATTGATGATCTCTGTTCCTTGCTATGCCCAATCAGATGAAGAAGAAATATGTTGCTCAAAGCTATATGCAGCATTCTAGCATACGAGGAATTGTCTGAGAATGCTTCAGTAGAAAAATGTAACTTGAGGGTATAGGATTTTTCTAAAGGTGCAAGTGCAAATCCGACACTGCTATTTCTGAAGTTTAGTACTGTAATTACTTTTATTTTCACAGTTTAGTAAAGTTACTAGATCAGCAGTAATGCATAAAACTTATTATAGATATGTCCGACAGCCACTTTTTCACAGGTGGATTCATTAAATCAGAAAATTACTAGCCACCAGTGAACTTTGCTAGCATAACATTTTTTGGGTGACTAAGAGAATAACCATATATTGTGAGCCATAAAATCTTAAAAGAGTGGATCATGCAATAATTTAAATTAATTTTTTATTTATTTTTTGTGGCCCAAAATAGGCTATTGACATAACAGTCACCAAAAACTGGTATATAATCAATTCTTGCCACCAATATGCTCTGACTTACTTCTCTAAATAGAAAGAGACCATTAATGTGCAGAATTTACTAGATTTAAATAGTTAGAAAGTAAAATTGTTTTGTTCCATTTTGACAAAATTAGCAGTTATTGAAATTCACACACCTACTTTCCACGGTGAAAAGTTGCCAACTATGCTAAAGGATTGACTTAAGCTCCGTTTGTTTCATAAAAAATAAGTTTCGAAATAAAAATGGGATTTTTCGGCGTTTGATTTGTAGAAAATAAACTTATCATGCAAAACATCTTCCGTCAATGGAAAAAACACTTTCAAAGTGGAGAAATGATTTCCTCTTATCATTTTCCCTCCTTTTTCTTTCACCCGGACTAAGCACGTTCTTTTCCAAGTACTTCTTTTTATTATTTTTATTTTTATTTTCTTTTTAATAGTTTAATATTTAATTCTTCTTCTTTTATTTTATTTTTTATTTTTCCTTCTTCTTTGGCTAGTCGCCGGCCATGGCGAAGAAAGAACAGAGAAAAGAGAAAAAAAAACTAAAAAAATAATTAAAAATTTGAATGAAAATATAGAATTATTAAAAGGAGGTCACGGAGGGAAAAAACACTGAACTTTCTATACCAAACGGCAAAAAATATTTTCTAGTTGATTTTCAGATTCTAGCCGAACACCATAAAATATTATTATTTTCCTGGAAAAAAACTTCCTAAAAACATTTTACAGAAATGCCAGATTTTTTATGAAACAAAAGGAGTCTTAGTGTACTTTTTTCTGCTAAAGCAGCACTTGGTTTCAACACTCGGTATAATCTGCAGCACTTGGTTTCAACACTCAGTATAATCACTTACCCGAATTTTCATTCGAACAGTACTAATTACATGGATCAACTATTTAGGGTGGGTTTGGTTCAGTATTTGAAATGGATTTTGAAAACATACAAATGCTTCAACCTAAAGGGTTTGGGAAAATGCTAATTGTGTTTAGTAAAAATTCATTTGAAAGAGGCTTTAGGTTAACTAGTGTTTGGTAAAAATAAGTTTGCAAAGGGGCTTTGAACGCAATTTTCTATTTTTTTTAATCAAAAATTACCATCACCAAACCGGCAAAGGTTTCAGGCCGCCGACAAGCTAGATCCGGTGCCGGAGGCCATCGCCCGACCTCAAGCTTGCCCTAGTTGAGGGTCGCGCGATGCTTGGGTTTGCTACCAGGCTACTGCGCCTGGGTCGGGTGACCTCGGGCACCGTCGCCTAAGTTCAAGCAAACCAAGAGCCGCCACCTGGGTGGTCGGCCTTGCCTAGGCAATTGATCCCTTGCCGACCCCTCATTGTCTCAGCCGATCCTAGCCTGGAATACTAGATCTAACTCCTCCATGAAGAAGGTGAGCAATAACAGAGAGGTGTAAAATCGAAAAAATAGAAAATTAGTGAGGCTAGTTTTGGAACAAAAAAAAAATCTTTTAGCATTTGGCCAAGTACTGAAAACCCAATGCTGATTCCTATCAAAATTGAGCTTTCAATTTTCCCAAGGCCAGCATTTAACTAAATGCTGGCTTAAAACTGAACCAAGCACTTCAACATTCTCCCAACAAGGGGCTTTGAGGGCCGAAAGCCCCTTGGGAAAGCTAAACCAAACCCACCCTTAGTGGCCCAAGCTTAATTTTCCTGTTAATGGGGTACTATACACATTGAAAAATAACTAGTTATTAACGCATACTTACATGAGTGTCCAAAAAGTCCTAAACTTGTTATACTTTTGACAATTCATTAATAAACCTTCCAATTTTTTCATTTAAGCCCTAAATATTTTTGCATTTTGCCAGCTGAGTCCATCCGATCAACTTTGATCGGAAATTGCTGATGTGATCGGCTATCCTATATGGCATGATCAGAGCCGACGTAAAAAATTCTTAATAAGATAACAATATTTTTCAAATTTTTCATTTTATTTTTTATTATTCTTATTTACTTTTTTTCCCTTTTTTTTTTTTTCATGTGATCCTCGCCGGCCGCCGAATTGCGCAAAGCTAGAGTCACTTCAACTCGGAAGTGCCAAACCTTCAGTGAAAGGGCCTTCTCTGGAAAATCTGCACGAGCTTCAACCGTCCACCATCTACGAGAATCAGCTCGGGATCAGAGGAGGAGTCCACTTCTGGCAAAAACATCGGTGGGTGTTTCCTAAGGGCATATAGCTAATCCAGCTACCACCCTCTCTATTTGATTTGATGTGAGTGCGAACCCAATATTTGGAGAAATTTCAAGTTGGATCCAAAATTTCGGGAGCCGCGAAGTATTCAACACGTTCCTAAGTGAGTTCTCAAATGTTTTCATCTTGAACTTGGCATACATATGGAAATAAGTCATTTCTGTGATTAGAATATAACTGTCTTAGGAGGACAATTCCTTCTTCTTTGAAGAAATCTCACCAAGATGAATGTAATAGGTCTTGGTGGAAACAAATTTTGTGGATAAATTCCTTCACACCTGTTTAGCTGCCAATCTCTGAACCTGCTCACACGTTTTAGTACAATCTCAGCAGTATCGCATCTCCACCTATGTTGCACGGACACAATACGCGACACGCGATACGACACGCCGACACGTGATTTCTAAAAAAATAGAGAATTTCGACACGTTAGGACACGTCGTATATTAAATATATATTTTTATATTTTTATGATTTCACAAGTAAAAGAGCTTAGAATGAATTTACACTACAAATAATGATCAATCATTTCTCCCATTTCCCTTCAAAATAAAAAAAATAATAAATACACTAAAAGAAGCCAAAGACACCACCCATACTTTTCTTTTTTCTTTTTTTTGCTCAAAAAAATAAAATAACAATGAGAAAAAATCACTAGTTTAGAGTCTGAACTTCAGACCCAATTCCACCAAGTTCCCAAGCGCTGCATGATGTCCTTGGCCTCCCCCCTTACTTTTTCTTTTTTTAATTTTTTAAGAAAAGAATAAAACAAAAATTAAAAACCTCTCAAAACCCTAATCGCCCTCTACTTTTCTTTTCCGCCCCCACCCCCACCCCCTTACTTTTCATTCTAGCACAGGTTACGATGGTCTTCCAGCGAGCTATGATCTCCTGCACAACTCTCTCTTTAACCTCGCCGCCAAGGAGACCGATCATAACTGCTCACCCACTTGCTACACAATCGCCCCCACGTCGAGACTTGAGCTCCACGCCATGTCCGCCATCATCCTCGGCAAGCTCCTCTCCGGCGATGGCTCTTACATCTACCCCTGCCTCACCTCGCAGACCTAGTCCTCCCTCAACTCCATGATCCTCACCTCGATTTAGCGCCAGAAGGCCAAAACGATCACCAAGACGCATAAGTTTTTGCCCCTAAAAGACTGAAAATTTCCCAAATTACCTCAAGACACACGAGTACCAACAACGGCGTGTCCGAACGTGTCCGACCCCGACACATGTCCAACACCCAAAAATCTCTCGGGAGGGCGTGTCTGTGTAACATAGATCTCCACAGGAAGAGAACTACCATTCCTCTCTTTTCACATAGCCGGTTTAACCCAATGCTATCGTTTCTCTTAACCTTGGCCTTCTAAGTTCATTTAACTTGGCCATATATTTGGATAGAACCATGTGATTATGCCAGTTTTAATCTTAAGTCATCATTTTTTTAATCTGGGTTATTTGTTCTTATCTCCCTTGGCCTATAAATAAATTTCCATATCTCTCCAAGCTTTAAAGAGAAAATCAACTTGTTTCCTCGTAAAGAAAGAGAGACTTCCATGCCACTTCCCATTCTCTTTCATCTCATACTCTTTTGAAGCAAAGTCGAAGATTTCACATTTGTATTCCTAGAACTTCTGGTTTTATATTTCTAGAGTTTACAAAGTGGTTAAGGCTTCGACTTGTCCTAGCCTTTTATTCAAGGTAAGTAAAAACTCTAAGCACATTGATCTATTTAGTACTCTTGACTTGGTTTATTGATGTTTATTAATTTAGTTTGAATATGATGGTAAGTAAAAACTCTAGGAACAAAGTTAGGTCGATCTACTTAGTACTCTTAACTTAGTTGATTGGTTTTTTTAATTTACTGTGAATATGATTGTAAGTGAAAACTCTAGGGACTAAGCTGTGTTGATCTACTTAGTACTCTTGACTTGGTTTGGCGATGTTTATTAATTTAATTTTAGCTTTAGTTGAATTTGATGGTAAGTGTGAGCAAGTCTCAATAGTGGCATGTTACAATATTGTGTTGATTTGACTTGTTTTGATGAATTCTTAAATGTGTAAATGTGTTTGATTGATTCCTTGAGTGGTGGTGGCATGTTGTCTCTGAAAATGAAGAATCCGGGCTTGAAAGTGTTATTTTCCTAAATTGTGACTCACCAGCCGCTGCTCATATACACTTGTTGAGATGACCACTTATCGAGTATATTTGCTAGTCGAGTATACTCATTGTCCTAGTTAATCTAGGGATGCCAAAGTGGCACCCCATCTAAGAGGTGTATGGTTTGGGGACGAACTAGACAAAAGCTGGTGGGCCTATAATGACCTAGTCTGATGATGTCGGGAAATGATCGCCGAGGTGAGAGGCCCCGGACAAAGAGCAGCTCCTAGTAGCTTCTAAAATAGTGAAGGGGGCAGAAACGAAGTTAATTGCACATTGAAACAAGTGGAGAGCATGTTGGCTATACCTCAAGAGTGTTTGGGATGCCTTGTGGGATTAAATGAATCGTGTCCAGTGACAAGTATGAAATCACCCACCAGGTGATATTGATGCCTCATGAAGTAAAATGACATCGGCTTGCATTTGAGTGAATGATCTTATGCAATATTGTTAATGGTTCATACTAGCGAATCATGATAGGAAAGATAGAGCATTTGTCTCTGGATTTGTCATATATTGTTAAGTAGTATTGTCTTGAACTCACGTTGTTTGTTGATACTAGGTTGAGTTTTAAGCTGATCTCCTACCTTAAACTTAGAGATTTCATTTACTGGGCTTCGGCTCACTCCTTATTTTTCAAATTTGTAGGATAATTGCTCCCCACCACAGAGGTTTGGAGTTCCTTTGTACTTTGAATTTGTATATTGAGATATGCATGTACCCAAATCGGTGGTGGTATATTTTAAGTGCAGTTCTATCATATGGGTCGACGGAGAGTTGGACCACACAGGGGTATTGATGGTCCTTCCGATTTCAACGGAGATGGCTTGCCGATGAGTGATGTTGATGATCAACTATGGATCGCTGGACCATGTGATCCACTTAGGGGTATCATGTGGACCACTTTTGGTTTTTGTAATATTGATGTTAATATAAAGAAGAATATGTACATCGACTAAATTTGTGCAATTTCTCGTACAGGATACTATGAAAATTTTATTGTGCTCTCGCATGGGTAGTTATAACTTATGAGTATAAACCGAAAGAATACATATTGCGCATGACGATTTGGAGCATCACAAAAAAAAACCACCATGCAAAGCAAGAAGGAAAATTTCTATGTGTAATATGTGAGCGAAGGTTTCTCCCTTGTACATTGAGATACCTAATTTTTTTTGCCGTGATTTTGCTCAAATTTTGATCAAAAGCTAATCTCATCAAAATTTTGACAGACGGGTACAATTGGATTGTGCTCAATTTTGCTAATAATACCCAATCTGACGGAATCAAACAGCCAAATAATCACGACTTTTACTAGGACCATCCAATCTCGATGTAGTGAGTAGGTTTGACCGTAAGCTTTTCAATGCCTCGAGAATCATTTCGAGATGAGTTTTTTCTAGGGAAATACCATGACTTTCACTGTGGCCACCCGTTCGGCCCCGACTTTGGCGGAATTTCGTGATCCCAACACTTTCTTGAGAAGTTCGGCTAGTGAACCTTTCCAAGTAGGCACAAGAATTGCGCTAATCGGACACCAAACAAAACAATTATGACCGGTCAAAATTTGGTAGAAATGGTAGAAATTATTTCCTTTATAATGGTTCTACAAAGAAAAGGACGCCAGCTATTAGCGGTGGCTGGCCCTGGCACGTAGTAGTTATGGTGCTGGCCCGGCGCAAGCACACTTGTGAACTTGTGGAATCATTGCGCATGGATTTTCCATGTAGGATTGTGGCTAATTTGGATGGAAGTACAAAGGAGTTGGGACAGTGGTAGAACTTTGGGTAAATGATTCCAAGTGATTCCAATTTATGATTTTTTTTTTTTGTGATATTTGCCCTAAAATAAATTTCCACAAGTTACCTTGTTTATCGCAGTCCCCCATCTTAGGAAAAAAATGCAAAAAAAAATAAAATAAGGAAAGCCTACACTAAAAGGGTTAGTACCACGAAAAATCTCAAATTGATATACATGTGATAAATTTACGGCAACCTATTTTTTTATCACAAAAAACTCTAAACTAATATATCCGTGATAGTTTGGGGATTTTCGTGGTATTAACTCACACTTCAAACAATAAATAACATAGATATATTTACCGGAAGTCCTAAAACTTATCATGAAAGTGCAATTGAGTCTTAAAACTTGCAGAAAGTGCAATTAAATCCTAAAATTTGTCAAAACTATTCAATTGAGTCTTTTCGTTAATTCCGTCCAATTTGGTTAACGGGACTACTGACGTGATTTTCTTTTATAATTTTTCTATTCTACATCGTCCAAATATCATTTTCTAATGTAATCTATATAAATTAAATATTAGAAAGGTGGGGAACGGTGGTGAGGGCTGCAGCCCAAGAAGCACCAACATTCTCTAGGACCTCCGTATCATGTCGTGTTTGACACTTTTACACTCTTCGACGTACAATCGACAAGTGGTTAACGCTTTAGACACGCTAGCAACACGCGAGTCCAGCTTCATGACACACCATTTCAACATGGATGTAGTCAATTTTAAGCATTTTCAATCCATTAGGGGTCAAAATGTAAATTTATCACAAATATATATATATACTTAAGTTATATACCCAGTGTAATGTCCTAAGGCGTCAGCCATACTTACTATCTACTATACTCCGCTTTAATATGATATTACTTATATAATTGGCGCATGTAAAAGACTATAAACATAAAACAATCAGCGGCCATACAATCACACAACCGCATATAAAAAGAGATGGCAGGCACCACTACTATGTATGGCCTTTCGCGGGTTCACTAATGGGACCCGATAATAACACCGTCATCATACGGATTCGGATAATACGAACTTTATATACATAGAAATAGTTTTACACATTTTCCATTTTAATAACCAAAGCAAACAACTGGGAGACAACGACGAAAAGATAACTGCTCCCGTCTTTGTCACCACCACCGTCGTGCTCCATCAACGCCATTGTCCATGTCCACTACTTCTCAAATGGCTAGCTTAACTGAAAAAGGGTTAAATCCACGGGATTGAGCTAAAGCTCAGCAGTAGGACTTTCTAAACCAAACAACTAAATCATCTATTTGTCACTTGATCAAATAAATTCCACAACTATGTGATACTACCACAACAAGTAGACTCAACACGCAAACCATATACTCAACAACAATGACAAGCAAATATGAGACTTGACAATGACTCCACACGTCATGAACTATGATCTTTACCTATATCATGAACCTCACACTTATGAGCATGCACATGACTCGTTGTTAGTTGTCAATTTCCAATTCATAACCATTTTTCCATGGATACAGGCCATGGTCACTTAAGGGACACAGGCCTCAATCTTCGAGGGACACATGCCTCGATTTTGAGGGATAAACACCTCAGCTTATTGTCCATGGGACACCGATCATGTTTTTTCCCTTACTCCGGGGCTTTCGAGTGACACAAGCCTCAAGCTTCCACGGGACAGAAGTTGTGGACTTCTCGATTTCCCTCCGGCTCCCATGGGATATCATCCGGACACATGCGGATATCATTTTGTCCTCATCGGGACATAGGCCAACAACATATTCAATTCATTCTTTCCATTTACTCTAGTTTCATGCGTTCACTTAACCACACAATCCACACACACAATCGACTTTGGACTCGTTAGGTGTCACTACCCTTTCGAGGAGCGCTCTCTCGAGTGGGTTAATGGATCGCCCTTCAATCCAGCTATCTGTGGATCTCGGACGCAGGCCCCTTCCAAGGCCCATACCCAAATCGTAACGGAGGAAAAATAGGGTCGACCTTTTGATGTGGTCTAGTGATATGTGCGTACGTGTATATGCCTCGAAGTCGCCACCAATCATTTCTTGGAGGGTATGATTAGAAACCCCTATCGAATAGTCGGGAGCTTCTATTCGATTTTGCGAGAACCAAAGAAGTGGGATCGGTAACTTAGTTACGCCAACTATCAAAGTTGATGTCCTTTCGGTACCTAAGTTGACTGAATTTTCTAACCTCAGAATTTCATGCAAATGAGTAGGGGTGCGAATCCTAAATCTATGAGTTTATACGGGTAGGAGTGACTACCCTAGTAATCACAATCAATTAAAGTAAATGCGTAAATCAAGGAATCCATAACATGCAGATAAAACGCATCAAATCAGCATGGCGTTCCTAGTAAAACCCTATTATTTAAGAGAATAGTCAATCACAGCCCATAGGGTAAATAGGGATGATTTGGACATGATTTGCCCATGAGGGGCAAAATCGTAATTTTGAGAAAATCGGACGATAATTTGTCGAAAAGGGAAAATTTGTCATTTTTGAAAATCAGGAGCCCAGAGCATCGAAAATAGGATTGGCCAGTTGATTGTGGCCATTTCCTATTTTTCGACATTTTTCTGAATTTTTCGGAATTTTTGGAAACAATTTACCCTAAAGGAGTAAAATGATCATTTTCAAAAAGAGTTGGGATGAGAAAACCCAAAATAGGATTGGCCACCTAAACCGACCCGTCTCCTAATTTTCAACATTTTCCGTAAACTCATAGAAATTTTTGGAGACAAATTACCCCTAAAGGGTAAAATTGTCATTTTAGGAATACCGGGAAAAGAAACCTCAAAAATAGGCTTGGACAGTTGACTGTGGCCATTTCCCAATTTTTGAGAATTTTCGTAAATTTTTAGGAATTTTCTACAATTTTTCCTAATTTTTTTTGGTTTTTCAAAGATTTTTCCTTTTTTAATTTTTTTAAAAAAATCGAATTTTTAATTGATAAAAATTATCCGAACCAGGTCGGGTGACCCGACCTACGATTCAGAGGCGGCCAGCCCAACCTGCGTGGGTCCGGATCGGCCTCGCCGAAACGAGCACCGCTTCACCATTTAGGCTTGAATTTTTAAGATTTTCAATTTTTTTTATCAAATTTTCAAAATTCCTGCCGATTCCTAATCCTACGGCTCAGAGAGCACCCCGTGGCGCATTCTCGATGCTTCGATCTAGAAGCAAATCTAAGGTCAGGGATGGGCCACGTGGCTAATCTACGACCCTCCGATCTTCTGTTTAGATCTATGGTCAAGATCGGACGACGTGGCTAATTCATAGCCATCCGATCGAAGGCTTTTGAAAATGAATTTTTTTATTTGAAAAGAAAAAACTCGATCTAACGATCAGACACGTGACACGCGGCCAAACTTGGGCCGTGCAATCACAAAATCAATCTTTTATTTTCGAAAAATGGGATATTTTTAAAAAATCGATTTTTATTTTCGAAAATACAAAATCACGACACGTGGCATTTTGATCACCGTCGAATCAAGTTTTATTTTTTCTTGTACCGGTATAACGGCTCGCCGACGTAGCTGCCACATCATTGCCACGTCTGCGTTGACCGAGTCAAATCTCGTTGATTGGTCAATACCTTATTGGAGAAGACAACCGACGGACAGCTGAAAGCTTTCCAACAACGTTCAACAGTGAGATCTAATCCGATTTGGGCAATCTAGGTATCATTAGAATCATCTCAACGTCAGTTATCACATTTCCTAAAATTAGCTCGATCCAACGGTGAAAACTATGTGAAAACAGCAAGAACAGGTTCGGCCACGGCAACAAACGGGCGCGCATCTTGCACGATATTAATCCAAACTAAAGCTACGACTAGCATCCATGGGATTCAGGAGTACTCACCTGCGAGTCGGATTGGCCCGGCAAGGTCTGCGGAGCTCGTAGGATTGAGTTGTAGGTTTGAAGCGTTGCGAATGTGGAGGTCAACTCGGGGAATATATATGCAATGAAAACACAAATAGAGAGGATGTATGTGGTCAGTGGAAGCTTAGGAATCATCTGGACTAAAAAACTCGAAGAACGATTAAGCGAATCAAGCTACACCATGGGAGCTGAAGCTCGGGATCGGCGACAGTGCTCACCTTTTTCGCAACGAAACCACAGTACAAAGGGTTTAGGACCTTCGCCTAGGCTCCATGAAGTTTGCGGGCTCAATGTCGAGACTTCGTTCGCTTTGGATTGCCGCGACCGAAGCTTCGAAGCTTCTGCTCCCACCTTCGTTAATGGCGGATCGTGAACTCCGGGAACCTCTTTTCTCTTCCCTCCCTCTCTTCTCTCTTTTTAGTTCGTTCTGGAGCCTCCTTTCCCCCCGTGTGCGAGCACTCCTTCTAACCTCCTTTTCGTTTGTTGAAGATCCTTGAGAAAAAATCTCACCGCTTCAGCCCCTCTTCTTTTTTCTGTTATGCGAGGTCGATGGGAGGGAAGATCCCCTCATTGGATCAGCTCCTCCTTGTTCTGTTATGGCGCACAAAGCTCGTTGGACGTGCCAGCCCATACCGCACGTGCTCCAGGCATACTTCATGGTGAGTCGGTGCCGGAAAAGAATGGGTAAAGGGGCAATCTCCGGATCGAAGTTTGCGTTGTGCATTGAGGACTTTGATTTGACCCATGTTGCATAAAATCGTCTAATCGGGCCATTCCTTGGCAAATTTCTGCAAAATTAACACTAAAATCAAATTCTAAAGCATGTGTTTCATCTAAAAATGATACAATTGAGTCAAATTGGTATAGATTCATATAAAAACCCCAAATCTCAAGTTTAGCCCCGAATACGAAAATCTGCTCAATTAGGGTCCTTAATCATCAATTAGTGCCAATCTGACCTCACCAATGTATTTAGAATGTCAAAAAACCTATGGGTCAAGGTTTGTTTGCACATGGGTTCACCCTTATAAGGGCCAATTTGACCATAATCGGAAATCGGGGATTAAATCGGAAATGCAAACAGGTTCACTTTGCAAACTGCTTAAAATTTGAAATTGATTGGACTAAAATGCAATTAAAGGTGTAGGAATCAAATGTCATAACTGACTCAAAGTAAGAAAAACAATAGAAAGACCTCCAATGATTTTTTTTTTCTCAATTTGGGTTTACGTTTGTGAAGACTCATGCATCCACAAATTGAATTTTTCAAAATTTTCATAGGCCAAAATGAAGAGGGAATTAAAATAAAATCTTGGATATTTTTCCAGATTTTTGTGGCCACAAATGTTTTTTTTTTTTTTCGGTATTTTTCTAATATACGGAAAATATAAAAAAAATACCGAAAAATATTTTTGTTCAAAAATGGATCCTCAAGCTTGGCCAACACTTCCAAAATTGATTTTGCAATCTTATGAATTTTTAAAAAATTTTCTAAAGAAAAACTGCTTAAAAATCAAGTGTTAACGTCAGGCAAAACAATCAATCACACGTGCTTGATCGCCCACTTTTTCATACTAGAAACACAACTCATGCTTTGGTACTTACATGCAATGCAACCCGACACCACAACTTGACAATCCAAAGCCATGAGACACCACATTCTCAGTCAATATACAAACCAAGACACACCTCATGCACCATTCAAGCTACACGGCCGAACACCCACATACAAGACACCTCCAATACACGCTATTCCAACGACGAACAAAATGATCAGCCCTTAAATTTAACTTACCCAAGTCCACAAGAGACTATCCCAAGCGACAAATTCGACTTGCAAAGTAGTCATCCCATCCACCCAAGCCAAACCTCATTTTGGCATCCCCAAGAACAAACAGTGCCGTGACGCCGAATCAGCGTGCTAATAAGTAATCTAGTGGAAAGAATTAGAGTTTCTACTTGCCTCGAGATCAAAGCGAAGAGAATCTCGAATCGTCGCCGCGCTAAACACAACCTGCCTCCAACTTCAATCCACTGCAAACTGATGGCAAACAAAATGATCAACTCTCATTTTCAGGTTACCCATGATCTAAAGATACAACTACAAGCAACCGATCGAACGTGCATCGACATTTTCCCATCCATGCAAAACTAAAAGCTCATTCGGAATACCCATTTTCAAAGTCGATGATTCACGCTATGACGAACGTTAATTGAGTTGTCTGGTGGTAAGGCTAGATGACTACTTGCCTTTGGTCCAGGCTCGAATAGAACATAAGTGAAGTCGTGTCGGAAATGAGCTCGCTTCGCCGCCTCCTTGCTTGGCTTCGCACGTGGGAGAGGGACCGAGAGGGCGAGCAAGAGAGGGACCGTGGGAGGAAGCTGGTGCCGAGAGCTTTGAGAGCTTGAGAGTCGCTGGCATCGGACTGAGGAAGATGAGTGGTAGTCGAGCGAGGTGCACAGCGAGAGTGAGACCGAGAGAGATATGAGAGCGAGTTTGGGGGTGAGAGTTCTCTTGAGGTTGCAAATTTGAAGAGAGAGACAGGTGAGGGAGTGGAAGCAGGGGACTGATCAACGGTCTGCTATTCAAGCGCGAACCAATTTCGCTCCAGACCGATATTACTTTAACTAACACAATCGAATAAATCACCAATGGTCCAACTAAAATTACCGCCTTTGACTGTCCCCTTAGGCCCAAGCAATCCATCGCACTCATGATTTAAACCCCCAAAGTCCTTTTGACTATTACTTCAAGCCCGACTATGCCTATTCCGCTCATTAATTCAATATGGTGGAAATTCAGGTCGTCACAACCAGCTACTCCAAAATTAATATGCTCAACCAACCAAAAAAAAAAAAATCGTGAATCCCTAATAGAAGAAGAAGAAACTTTATCATGTATATATAAAAATACACATTTGATATATAACGTGTCCCAACGTGTTGAAATTCTCTATTTTTTGAAAGATGATATGTTAGAGTGTCGTGTCGTGTTGCGTGTTGGTGTCGGTGCTACTTAGGTTGCAGCCCTCGCTAGGAAGACCGGCAAGAGTGGGGATGGCTTGTGACCCTCACCAATCGAAGGCGAGGGCACTCTTGTTAGAGGTTGGCCGCCAACGGTGACCCCTGCTAGCCTTCCCGAGAAGGGTGGGGCGGTGGCTGTGAGGGCTACAACCCTCCCCTCCGTTTCCCTTTTTCTATTTGATATTTAATTTAGATAAAATTCATTTTAAAAATAAACACATCGTTATAGCCTCATGTTTTATGAGTTACATGTCAACGCAACATAGGAGAGAGAAAATACTAAAGAAAAATGCTAAAAATACTAAAAAAAAAAAACCATTTTAGCATTTTTCTTTAGCCAAATTGGACGGAGTTAAGTGAAAGACTCGATTGCACTAATTTGATAAGTTTTAGGATTTAATTGCACTTTTTACAACTCTTAGAACTTAATTGCACTTTCGTGATAAGTTTTAAAAATTTCAGTAAACACATCCTTAAATAATATGAATCAATCGCCTTAGTTGGAAGATGAGTGCACCGAATCCTTTTTTTGTGTTCGGGGATTCCACATGGCTCTTATAACTTCGTTTCAACTTTATAAATTCAAATTTAAGATACGTCTTTCCTTCCTAAGAAAAAAGATCTATCTAATATTTGTCTCATCATTTACTAAAATTTTCAACTTTTTACCATGCACAAACATTTATTAAACTCAAACTAATCCCACGTCGGTCGAGACAAATGAATAATTGAATTGCGTTTTAGATTATATTAACAAAATGTGAATTCAAGAAAGTTGTTCATAAGTAAATGACGCTTGAATTGTTACGAGAAACACTTTATATAATTAGAGGACAATATCGCTCACTCCAAAGATGGAGTGAGTCGAGGTAACATTTACATGTGGCGAAATGAGAAAATTTGGGGGAAAACGTAAAATTTGTATGATGACAAATGGGAAAATTGTCAAAATTTTCACAATAATGTCTCCAAACACACAATAAAGGTGGGTTTTTGCGGGTCACTTGAGAAACGGATCCTCTAGTGAACACCGTCTACTTACAAAAGTCACAATGTCTGAACAAGTGAGTTGGGGGCGTGGTCCAACGAAGGATCGATACCGTCTGCCGCCGTGTACGTCAGCAGCACCGGTTCCTGGATTCAGACACGTGTCGTTTGTGCGGCCAAGGGATCTCTGGCTCTTGGAGCTCTTTTTCCCGGAAATCGAAACGTAACAGCCGACGAAGAAGAAGAGACGACGACTCAGCGTGACATCCTCCTTACGTCTTCCCATACGCACTCACTTATGCATAAATAAACCTTTTCGTCTGTCTCCTCCCCGAGACTTCGATCATAGCCTTGTTCGGTTTCTTGCTCCAAACGTTCTGGCGTCTCTCACCTTCACCGGGTGGGTGGTGATGTTGTTCTGCTCTGATTTTATCTGAGTCACTTTGTTTTGTTCGCGCGCTAAACCATGGGTTCTTCTTGGTCAACCCAAACCCCCCTGGTTTCGATGTAGTTGAGGTCCTAACGTTGAAACATTTGGTAGTTTGTATCGAAATTTCTCTTATTTTAACTTCAGGGAATCAAAGACCGAACCTTTAAGGGATATTTGATTGTGGGGGTTGAGTTATGGCGCTTAAAACTTGACAAATTGCGGAAATTTTGACAGATTTTTCGTTGGTTGTGATTGAAAGGAGATGGGATTTTAGTCGGATTGTATTCTCGGTCCCGACCTAGTTCCGAGGGGTTTATGGCGTTCGTGATATGTTCATGATGTTTTTGTTCTTTCGATGGGCAGCTCGAGGTAGCTTGTTATGATTGCACCGATGGTGTCGTTTGGCATTTTCATGAGTATCTTTAGTGTGCGTGAAGTTCGGTCATCTCTCTTGGGCATTATTAACGGTCATGTTGTTGTGGGAGTTTAGTGTCTTGATTCTGATGGGGTGCAGAACGGGCAGTTAAGTCTGTCTTAGTTTTGTCATCTGCAGGATTTGCCTCGTGGAATATTGGGTCAGCTTCTCACTGTTGTACATTCTCGGAGGCGGAGTATATTTTTCCCAATAGACTCGTATATGCAGTTATAGACAAACTAATGCGCAACAGGTGAGTTTTGGTTCAGGCTTTGCAATGTCTCGGCATTTCAAGCGTACAAAAATCTGCAACGAGGAGGGTTCTGGTACCCAGTCCAGCGGAGCTCATGGATCCGGTGGAAATTTAGGTGACTTAGACCATGAGATTGCTCAGTTGACAAAGCGCAGATCCGAGCCCAATGAACATTTGAGAAAGGCTAGGCTGGGGGGATTGAAACTGCCTGTCTCTACCCTCAGAATGTTGGCTGCTCGAGAGAGCAATTATTCAGGGAGGGGGAGGTTCTCATTGTCTGATAGCTGTCATGTGTTGAGTAGATGTTTGCCTATATATGGCCCTCAAAAGGTGGATACGATGGGATCCCGTGCATATGTTTCTCAGTTTTCTGCTGATGGTTCGCTGTTTGTGGCAGCCTTCCAGGTAATCATTATTTTCCTGATGGTATTTGGCAAATTATGGATGCCACATCATGACTTCAGTTTGTGATCTTGTCAAATTAAGTTATGAAGCACACTTGTTTCTATGCGATGCTGTTGATCCATAGCTTATTACCATTGCAGGGGAGCCATATTAGGATATACAACGTGGATAAGGGCTGGAAAGTTCAGAAGGACATAATGGCAAAAAGTTTGCAATGGACAATTACAGACACTTGTCTTTCTCCTGATCAACGTTACCTCGTAAGTTTGGAAAGGTCCAACATGGAAGTACATTATCATATTGGATGAGGTTTCTTAGATTTAATCTCCATGTCATTTGATTTGTTGTACAAGTAATGTCCCTCCTAAGTCCTAATCTTTAAACAGTCATATAACGTGCTCTTTTCTTTTCGATGTAGGATTCTCTTTCTATGATTTGAGTACATTTTGTCGGTTTCATTGACTCATATGTATGTCTTTTTTGAGTCTTGCTTTTGATGGAACTTCTTTTCGAGACTTCCATGAAATTGATGGTTTCTTTGTGAAGGAGCTCAGACAGGTCTGTGTTTTGCAGGTCTATTCCAGTATGTCACCCCTTGTCCACATTGTCAGTATTGAATCTGCTGCAACAGAGTCGCTTGCGAATGTCACGGTAGGTCTGCGACTGTGATCAGAAGTGTGAAATTCTTTTTTCCAAATTTCAAATTACAAAGGAGAATTTTGTGCATTCGCAGAATTTTGTGGACTGTTATGCAAAATGGTTAATATAATTACATTATTATACATCCATACAAACAATTTACTTCTTATGGAACTATCATGCAAGATGATTATTGGGTATTTCAAACTGGCAAAAGAATATTGTACTCAATTATGTTCCTGCCGCATGTCAAGATTTTGTTTGGGAATAAATTAGATATGAATTTTGCATTAAATGGGATCCTTCTGTTAGATTACGTCTAGAGTAGAACAAGATGGGAACTTTGTTTTGAAATGGGATCATTTGGTTAGATCATGTCTCATACTTAAATTGCAAATTACATGACTCAAGACATAAGATAGTCCCACATTGATTTACTGCAGTTCAATCAGTGTGTGAGATGATACATCATATAGAACAGCTGCATAGGAACTTTTTCTAAAGAATTCAGTTAAGCCTTTCTTAGGTTGGCACTTGGAGGGTGAAGTGCTTCTCAACCTCATAGGTTGCTTTGTTGCTTTCTCATTATGTAGCAAGCTATGCATATGTGATGGGTAAAACTGCTCTTTTCATGCTGCAAGTCCTCTCTATGCAGGAAATACATGATGGCTTGGATTTTGCTTCTAATAACAATGGTGACTATGAAGATTTTTCTATCTTCTCCGTGAAGTTCTCGACCGATGGGCGAGAGCTTGTTGCTGCAAGCAGTGATGGGGCAATATATGTTTATGATCTTCTAGCAAACAAGGTTGGCCTTCAAATTCTCGCTCATCAGGTAGGCGAACTTTTCCACGGATATAGTGCTTTCATTTAGTTTGAACAAATGGGCATGAGTTTGATATGCTAAACGTCGATAATTTAAAATGTATAAATCGAAACTCTCACTTGCAGTTCTTTTTCCCCTTCTTTTTTCGGTTTGCACTTTTTTTTGTGTTTGGGTCTGGCTCTGACTAGACCCCTTCTATCACATGCGGAAATCTTGTTTAATCAGATTTTATTTTTATCGTGTCGAAGAGTAAAGTAAAGGTACTCTTTTTTCTGTTTTGCTGCTCGACTCTAGTCTTGCTTAATTAGCATGGTAATTCTTTTTCCTTTATTCTCTTGACTTTGGCTTTTCGTGTAATTTACACTTTCATAGCTTGAATTTTGGGCAAACATGAAATTACAAGCTCTAGTTATCTTTGTAAAATGATCGGTTTCTTATCTTTTGTATATCAAAGTTTCCTCTAAAGTAAATTCAGGTTCCAACTTTTCCCCAGTTTTTCAGACCAACTTCCACTTTTCCTAGTTCCAAGCAGATCTGGGCATTTTAGAAATTTTCTTTCAACAAAGGGTTGTAGCACCAGTTGATTAAGCTTATTATGGTAGCTCAATAGGATAAGCACTAAATGAGATAAAAACCGATCCAATAAGCATGAAGTGGGAAAAGACATGCATTAGAAAGGATGATGAAGAGTGAGATTGATAATGTCAATTGAGCAAGGTTGATCTAGGTCCAACAGAATTTGAATTCAAACTAACTTTTGCTGGTGTTTTTTGTTATTTAAGGTACATTCTCATATGTCTCCACGCTGTTCAAATATCCCTTCTGTTCTGGCTGCATGACCACAAGACATAAGATGCTAAAAGCTACGGTCCTCATACTTAACATGCTTAGCATATTACAGGTTGATGTTAACACCGTATGCTTTGCGGATGAAAGTGGCCACATCATATATTCTGGAAGTGATGATAATTTCTGTAAGGTAAATATCATTATCTTCTGTTGGAGGAAGAGAGTGAACTTGACTAGTAGTTCTTGTGATTTCTTTTTCTGGTGGGGGGGGGGGTGTAATGTGAATACTCTGTTGACAGAAACCTTAATTTTTTAGTTCGTCTGATGACTTTTTTCCAAAGTAGCTTGGCATGAAGAAGGTAGCCTTCCATGGTTTTGGGAAAATGATGTTTTCTGCTTAGTCAAGGATCTACATTTCTACTCAAATCAAGAAACTAAATTCGCGTATCACTTGAGTGGTATGGTCTTGAATTGGCATTTTTTGTTTCTGATGTTGTTTTAGATGATTATATATAATTATAAGGCACCTATAGGTACTTTGTTAGTGAAAGGCTCTTTATCTATTTCTAGGGAACGTGTTATAAGTATTTGTTTCCTGTTGGAGAATCGAATATCTAAGGCATAAGGACACCTCAAGTGCAAATATTTGTCTACGGCGCTCAATTTGGTGCCAATATCTTTTTTGGGATCACTTAAGTGCCAAATCGGAGAAAAAACGATCACTTTAGTACCAACGGCAAGAAATTCCGGCGACCTTGCCGGAGTTGGCACTCAAATAATCGTTTTTCAAAAAAATTAGCACTTAAGTGATCCAAAAACGATCACTTTAGTGCCAATAGGAGAAAAACGATCACTTCGGCGCCAACGGCAAGAAATTTCGGCGACCTCACAAGAGTTGACACTTAAATAATCGTTTTTAAAAAAAAAAATAGCACTTAAGTGATCAACAAAATAATATTGGCACCAAAGTGAGTACCGTACACAAATATTGGCACTTGAGGTGTCATTTTGCCGAATATGTAGGTACTTAAAATAAATTAAGTCGTGCAGCTTTACAGTGTCTCCCCGTTGAAGATGAAACGATCCTTTCCTCTTTGTTGGTTGACTGAACTATTTCATGTGCATAAATAATCAGGATAAAGTTATCCCTCTGTGATTGAAATGTAATACTTTGTGAAAAATGTACTATTTCACCGTGTTATATAGCAGGTATGCACTTCAAACTACCATAATCAACAATATTTTTGGCATGACATTCTCTGCTAAAGTTGTCAATGGAAATAGTATGCGAATATATATGTGGAGCAAGAAACTCATGAATTTGCATTCTGCTTTACAAATGAATTCTCTTTAGGTCTGGGACCGTCGTTGTCTTTCTACAGCAGGACAAGCAGCTGGAGTTTTGACAGGACATCTAGAAGGCATTACGTTTATCGATAGTCGTGGAGATGGACGCTACCTCATTTCAAATGGAAAGGACCAGTCCACCAAATTATGGGATATACGAAAGATGACTTCGAATTGTCCAACATTGTAGGTTTTATTATGTCTTTAGAATCTTACTGGTCCTCTCTCTCTCTCTCTCTCTCTCTCTCTCTCATACACACAATATTAGCAGGGTTGACCAACGGTTGTTTAAGACATTGGATCTCTTCTATGGGATCTTTTGCAAGTGATTATTCACATATTTATCACACTAGAAGTTGAATTTGTTCCTTGAATAGTTAATTCTCAGGTATAGTTTTCTCTTATGAAATGGCAGCCACAGGCGAAGAGACTATGATTGGGATTACAGGTGGATGGACTACCCAGAGGAAGATAGAAACTTGAAACATCCCTACGATCAGTCACTGACTACATATAAAGGTCACTCAGTGTTGTATACTCTGATACGATGTTACTTCTCCCCCGCCTATAGGTAATGCACCAAAAGAGCCCTCTCCTTTATGGCGAAATCTTTTTGAATTCTCCTTCTGTTCTTGTTGGTTTCTCGGGATGTCTACTAGTGCTAAATTCGTCCTTTTCATAAAGCTGACACTGGTTGATAAGTCTTCTGCTGATATTGTGTTGTTCTTTTCCTTCATGGCAGCACTGGTCAGAAGTATATCTACACTGGATCTGGTGACTGCATAGTTTATATATATGATCTGGTATGACCCTTACTACCTTACAGATTATGTCTTCATTCATTCAAATTTTCATGCTGCACTGTGAGAGGAAGAAATCAATTTCCTTTTATATTGCTATCAAATAACTAGATTTGTACATGGTTTGATCCTTGGACTTGTAGTAGAAAGGTATTTTCGAGAATAGGTACCAACTACCATGAGCGAAAAAAAAAAAAAGAAAAAGAAATGTGCATGTTCATTGGTTTCGGAAGAGAAGGATTTAAGTAAATTTTCTCGCGGTGCTTTAATGGCCATGAGAAATAAATTGAATGGGGTAATTTGATCACAGGCCCCGAAAAAGGAGCAGTCATTTGGACCTTTGTAACAGATTTGGACTTTTGATGTCTCAACTCCTCTAGTGAGTAACTAGGTCTTGTGACCTTTCAACCTAAAAAAAACTGGGTCAATGAAACTAAAATCTGTCTATTTGGTCAGTATTTTCTCCTGATTTTTACCTATTTAGGGTCCATATCTCAGATAACAGTAGGTGGGAATTGAATAAAACCTTGAGTATTACCTTTTCTGCTTTCCTCATGTTACCTCGAAATGTTTTTGAGTAATTTGTTTGCTTCATCTAGGTGAGTGGAAAGGAAGTTGCCAAACTCGACCATCATAACGAACCTGTAAGGGATTGCAGTTGGCATCCATTTTATCCGTTGCTGGTCACCTCTTCGTGGGATGGCGTGATTGCCAAGTGGGAATTCCCATGGGAAAACAACATCACCGGGTAAACCAAGGCAGAGAAGGAGGAGGAGGGCAATATTTTACTAGAGTGGGTCGCGGCCTTAAATGTCCTGGTCTTTTTATATCTTTTGCTCAATGTTTATAGTCAAAATTAACATAGAAAGAGCCTTTACCAAGGAAGAAAAAAAGGCGAGACATAAACTTACCTTATTGCAGTTTCCAGTAAAGATACACATTACAGAGGTTTCTTCTCAACTTCATCCCTTTGCTGTATATAGAGATCAGAACTATTCTTGTCATTGCTTCAGCAGCAGTGAGATGAGTTTTCTTTTGTTAATCGTCTGCTTCCTCCAGCCAAATGTGGGAAAGTCTAGGGCATCGAATAGGGGCAGTTCTCCGTGTGGCGGGTACTGAGGGGTCATTCTGTTGATCGGCGAAGAACAGGTTTTCAATTGTTCTGTTTCATAGATGTTTGATTACCCATCTATATGCTTCTGCTTGCTTTGGAGCTCTGCTGCTTGTGATATTTATTCTCATTGATGTGGTCTCTGTGTGAGTTGTAGAATGCGCGACGTAGTCAGTCCATTCCAATAGTTGCTTTGCCATTTTGAACGTTTTAACTATAGATCATCGATACTGATTGAAGATGAAAGTGGTAGTAGATTCTTCAGGGATTACGAACCCATCAACCAGGGAAGAGACCAATAGTCCACGTACGTCGACACGGACTTGTCACAGACCGGGTCTATTGCTATCGGCGGCAACCCAAAAAAATGGGCTCGCATCTCCGTCAGACAACTGGCTATCTTTCTTGTTTTGGTGGATGATGTATTACATGCCACATATATGAAAGAACTAGCAGCTAGTTCTTGTACATTAGTTGAATTAGTCAACACGGCATAATCTCTCCAAAGGTTGAGTTTTCATGGAGGCTGCGATCGTAACCCTATCGAATAGGGTTCACCGTGATCTTTTACGACTTGATGAGGACATCATGTGGAAATTTTATTTCTGTTCTGCATCAGGAAGATCTTGTGCTCTTCTTTTGAACGCCAATTCTATGATGTAATGAGCCGTCGTCACTGCCCATCAGTTAAGAAAGTATAGAATTAAATCCCAAATACAGCCACAAACGCTAGACTACACACAAACTTGTTCCTGTTCTAGGAAACTACGAACACAGAGACATCTTTCTCAGTGGAGACCACACAGAAACAGGGTCAATTCTTAAGCTTAACGGCCCGAAGAAAGTTCGCAAAATCGGGTTACGGATTATCTACGGCATATCAGGGGTACGTTGCTATTCTGCTTAAATTTTTAGAAGCTCGTGATTTCCATAGCCGGGATGGAACCGCCCGCTGCCACGATTTGCTGCTCCAGCTGCAGTAAACAAGAACATATGTATCAACAAATTAAGCAGTGAACACAAACTGAAAAGATGCTACTGATTCGAGTTGGCTGCGAACTCAAAGGGTAGATATACTCACGGTGAACAGAGTATCGAACTTGTTTTTCACAAGGTAGAACTCTTGCTTCACTTGTTGCAGACATCCCATGCACCTGCACACAAAGAATGAAAACCGGTTTGGAACATTTAGGACCTTTCTTCAATGTTTAGGTCCAATTCTAATGTCCTGCGAATCTTCATAAATCCTAATAGTGCTATCGCGATCGATCGGACATGAAATGGCGGAACATGAAACTCGAAAACACGGGACGAACAAACTCACCCTTCAAGGTTTTGCTCTTCGCAGAAGTTGCGGAACACGACGCAGGCATTTTTCACTCTCTGTGCACCTATGCTGCAAATTTATAAGAATCAACTGTTTGTATAGTCTGAAAAATTGAGTCTTTCTTTAAGTTTGTTCCTTTTATTTCGTTAAGGAAATTCTGATGCACCTGGAACTACTACCCTTCAACTGGTGAACATGGGCATCAACTCTTTTGAAGTCCACATTTTGCTGATCTCTGTGCAGAGATAACAAAATGAAAAGAAACATCAGAGAAACCCCACAGCCACAGGCCCAAAACAAATGATAATCCAACATCATTAGTCTCTTCAAATCAGGCAAAAATCAGGAGATTTGTCATTTACAGAGCCAAGGTCAGATCATTGAGCAGCTTCTCAGAATCTTGAAAGAAGAGGGACACAACTTCCACAACAAAATCCGGGTTGCTCTCATCCTGCAGCTGTTGGAGCTGCAAAAACTGACCATCCAAGAAACCCTTCCTCTCACCCAAAAACAGAACGAGTATTCCAAAGTCAAAATCAATACACAACCATACAAAACCCAGAAGAAAAAAGGAAAAGAAGATACAAACCCACTTGAGAATTGCACATGAGTTTTACAGATATGAACTTTTTACCTCCATAAACATTGACTTGGTGAACTCCGCCAACCTCCTCTGCATCTGACCCACCTCCATGCCTGTTGTTCCCCGCCTGTTTGAAGACTGAAGCGTGGGGGGGTGACCAATGAGCTTGTGGCTCTAAATTGGCAGATCTTGGGGGTGGAGAATGATGACTGCTAAATCAGATCAGATCAGATCAGATCAGCTAATAAATGCTAAAGAAGAACCTCTGAAAGTGATTTTTAGTGGTCTTTAAAAATACAAAACAGACTTGCTTTATAATGTGGGAAATGCTCTGCCCACTTACGACATCCTCTGGATTGGTGCCCTTTTGTGACAGAATCAAGAGTCCCCCCTTACATTCACTGCCAAGTAACATCTCATCTGCCTTTTTTCTCAAAGAAAAAGTTAATTTTTAATGCCCATATTGCCTAGACAGTGGATCAATTCAGTTACTTATTCTTATCCAATTGAACACTTTACATGTTGGATTGTTCTCAAAGTAGAAGATTCTTCTTATTTCCAATTTCAAATGAGAACGTATGGTGAAGATTTAGAGAATTGCAAACATAATTACTTATGAGGGATTACGATTAACATGTAGTACCACTAATATCGATATTTTTTCCCTCTCTCGCTGCCATTACGAGAATCAGTGTATCGACATATAAGTAACTTCATTTATCCCCCTAGATCGCGTATCTCATACTTTAAATTGATTTCAATGCGCACTAATTGTTGATCGATTATAATTGCTTGTTATCTAAGACAGTCAAGGGTAAAGCCTATAAATACCTCATGTACTCTTTAATATTACGAATGCATAAATTACACAACTTTCTCTTCTGCATAGCCTTATCTTATTTGAAACATATTTCGTAAATGACGTTTTTGCTCTCGTAATCTTAAGAGCCAACCCAAGTGGAGCAATCTTGTTGGAACATGGTTTTGTCACCAACAACCTCACTATGCTACATCTGCTTTACAATATTTTTTAACTTTTATTAATCTTAAATGTGGATCATCTAATCCTACACTGACAGAGGTCTCAGTGTCTTTGTTCCTATGAAACCTCATAGTTATTTTTTTCGAAAAACCACGTGTTTTTTTTTTTTTTTTTGGTCCAAAAAACCTCATAGCTCAAAGGGTAAGAAAACAAGTAGACTCACTTTTCCTTAATTTCTGCTTAATTCTTGGAGTCATGCCTCAGCACAAATCCAAACCCTAGTTACTCTTTTAGACCCAAAATGCAAAGCATGCCTTTTTATTAGTTTAAGTAAAGATAAAGTTAGGCAAAAGATATGATGGCGATCCCCCGAAAAGACCTAACTTTTTTCAATTAAAATAAAGAATAACTCCAATTAGTACATAATGTAAAAAATTTACCCTCACACTATTTTTTTCAACCATCAAAAATTTCAAACCGGTACATCTATGATAAATTTACCGAAAACTAATTTTTTGGCATGCATCTATGACAAACTTATCTTCTGATAGTTTCTATTAAATTAATTTAATATCACAAAAAAATCTTAAACTGATACGTATGTAACAAAAAAAGAGCAAAAATTCCAAATTAAAACACTCATTAATTGCCACGTGTTATCCAACTTAGTAATTTGACGGTAAAATTTAACGAAAATTAATTGAGGATAAATATATTATTTGGTGGTCAGAAAATTAGTGTGAGGGCAAATCTATCATGGGTATATCAGTTTTGGATATTTTTTTTTGTTAAAAAAAATAATTTAGAGTAAATTTATCGTAAATGTACTAATTTGAGATTCTTTTATGATAAAAAAAATAATTAAAGTAAATTTTGTATAGCTTAAAGTTTTTCGTGACATTAGTCGTTAAATAAAAATACGTGAGTTTTTGGTCGGCTGAACCTACTCTTTTGGACTCCGACCAAAAAAAAAAAAAAAAAAAAACCTACTCTTTTGGACATCGACAACATGGAGAGAGAATCCTTATCTTGCTTAGTATCATACTGCAAAAACTAATCAATTTAAGCTGATTTGAGTGGTCCACGTTCTTCTCTCTTTCACCATCAAAGCACATATCCTGTCCCGTGACATCATATTCTCTCTCCATCATTCATCCATTTATTTATTAATTTATTTACTATGAGATAGTAATAAAATAAAAAATATTCTTGTCAAACGAAAGGATAGGCATATTCCAATTGTCACATCTCCTCGTTCAACAGAATTTCCTTGGTCGTTGGTTCTCAATTTTATTCCATCATTATGCGGGGCAGAAAAGTTATTAAGGGAAGCATGTGCAATGATTTTTTTTTTTTTTGGTTGATTATATCCTATCATATCATATCCTATTTTATAAGCCACATTATGTGCGATATGTACTATGCACAGATTACGAAATCTCGCTCCCTCGCTCATCCATTTGCACCCATCTCTCCCTTTAAGAAGGCGAATAATTGAACTCCCAAATGAAAAAAGTGATCTCTCGAGCAATCCTCAATGATTAAACATGTGTAAGAATTGATGAACTAGGAATTATTATACAGTGTTTCTTTGAATTAATTATTCATAGAGAATAACATTGAAACATTTTTTTTTCGTAACTAAGTAAGAAGTAACAATTTGGAGGATTTCATATTATATATTACTGAAAAATTAAGTAAGAAGTAATAAAGATGAAGAGTTTCAATTAGTGAATGAATACTGAATATTCAATTAACATCCCTCATGTGGCCAAGCCAGGCCACCCTCTAGGACATCTTACTTGAGGAAATGATGATTTGATGAGAAGTCCTTTGAGAACTTGTCTAATCATAGTCTTTTTGAGGGAATTCTTCCTCAAGTTTCAGAATAAATGCAACAACAAGGACAAAGATTTTCAGAATAAAAAATAAGGATAAAGAATTTTGAATTTGCCAAGAAATTTTTACTTTCAATTTATAGAAAAAGTGTCATGGAGAATTAGAGAAAATTTCAAATAAGAGTCCCAAATACTACCGATTTCTCAAATAAGGGCACTAAGTGAAGTTTATTTCAAAAAAGGACATGAAGTGTCTTACTTATTTTAAAGAAGAGCCTAACTAATCTTTTTTCCTTTTTTCTTTCTTTTTTCTTTCTTTTTCCCCTTCACCGGTGGTTGGCCGACCACTGGCAAGGGCCTCACCTGTGCGCAGCGAGGGCAGCCCTTGGGTCTAAAATGGCCTATTATTAATGGAATTCCTTGTTGGCTCTCGTCGTGGTCTACAAACGCTACTGAAGGTATGGGGATGGGGAGAAGAGATATATTTTACATCCAAAGGGCAATCAATCAATATAAATGGATCCGAAACCTAATTTAAATCCGCGTTTGTTTTGGGTATAAAATGTCACAGGTTCAAATCCTGTCATCCCTACCTATTACTTCTCGTCCAAGCAGTAATGAGGGATTCTTTGAAATTAAGGCTGGCCCTAGCCGGATCTAGGCGAGGGTGAAGTTGCCAAAGGGTCGACTTATATTATATTCATGTAATTTAGCCTTCAAGGATTTTTTTAATTCTGATGATTGCCGATCTTATGCCTGTGTGTTTCTAGATCCGAAATTTCGTTTAGTGTTCACACTAGATTTCTCAATATTAGGCCTTAGAAATCAAACGAGGGGCTGCAAGCAAAACCGTAATGATCCAACCGAGATTCAAAACTATGAATCGAGGAGCGGCGATTTTAGCTCACGGTCCATCGGCTATGTCTACTGCTGGGGTTAGAATCTGCTCGCCTAGGCGAGGGCCGAGCACGTCGGGTGTGGTTAGCCCTTGCCTAACTCGCCTTGCCTAAGCAAAGTCGACCTCGCCTAGCCCTCGTCGATGGCCATTTGTCACCATCGATGAGAAGGAAGGGCCAAAAAAAGTTTAAAAGAAGAGTGAATGATGAAATTGCTCTTGATCAAGCTCTTATTTGAAACAAAGAGGGTACTTCATGCCCTTCTTTCCAACAAGATCCACTCCATGCTATTATTTGAGAAAATGTCAGCATTTTGTGTCTTTATTTGAGAAAATGAGAGCACTTCGTGCCCTTACTTGAAAATTTTCCTAAAGAGTTATGGTGTGAAATACAATTTTTTTTTTAGGTCGAACGAAATCTAGTTTATAAGTGCACTTTTTTACAATATCTATAACGCAACAATATGAATTTATAAAATTTATCTAAAATTTTTTAAACTTATTGCACTCTTACCAAATAATTTTCTAGACGTTCTTTCACAAGCATGATAACGTTTGGATCCATTATCACATGATAGACCAACTAATCCTAAACAAACAAAATAAAAATTTTCCTTAAAGTCACCAAGAAGTTTGGAAAAATGTTCAAATAAGGGCCCGAAAGGGCCTAAATGGATATTGTTTTAAATAAGAACCTAAAGTACTATTATTTTCTGAAAAAAAAAAGTTCTAAAGTGAATCTTGTTTTAAAGAAGGGCCTGAAGTGATCATATAGTCTCAAAAATAGCTTAGCCTCAAGGGCATTTTTGTCATTCATTTTTTTTGTTTTATTCTTTGCTTTTCCTTTTTCTATTTTTTTTAAATTAGAAAAGATAAAAGTAAAAAAAAAATTGAGAAATGGTCCAAATTCCTTACCAAAAAAAAAAAGATAAAAGTAAAAAAAAAATATAGGCGAGAGGGCCTTGAGACCAAACCCTTTTTTTCAAATTACATGATCACTTCAGGCGGTTGTTTAAAATAAAGTCCACTTCCGGTCCCTATTTGAAATTTTCCCCAAAGGTTGCTCATAGTGAAATAAACCGAAAGTTATGCTTTACTGTTATCTCTGTACATTAACATTGGACACTACACCACTGGTTTCAATCAATTAATGTCAGATTAAATGCACCACCTTTAATGACCGTGTTAAAAGTTAAAGAGTCGCATGAAATTTGTCTAGAGTCATTATCTTTATCATATCTGCCAAGCTTTTCTTTGACTGAAAAGTTAAAAATAAGACGTACAAATTCTCCTAGCAAGATGAACATGTTTGCATTTTTCTTCCGTGGACATTTTTCATTTGTGAAATAATACAACTTTGCTCATGTTAGAATATCACGCCTGATAACAGGGGCAATCTTCCGATTAATCGCATCAAAAAGGTCTTAATAGTTTATTTAAATAATACTCATAATGTCTAACATCAAAAAGGTCTTAATCATTTGTAAATCAATATTCACCGTCTTTCGATTCGACCACCTTATATCTTTATTGGTATCAGCTAAGATATACCAAACAAGGTGCGAGCAGAAGCAAACGAATCAACACATTTTCAACTCGCAAATTTGATGGGTGATGAAATATGACTTACCAGGCAAGCGTAATTGCACTTGGATTATTCCTCAATTTACATATGAAAAATTTAGTGTGAATGAATGATCTGAAAGTAGAAACAAGATGCTCTTTACAGGCATGTGCAGATTGCAAATTAAGATCTCAATGGACGTTGCGAGTGATCAACCCCTCGAATATGACGTAAAGATCTTTGTTGTCGGAGCCAAAAATCTCTTCAGCCTTCCTCAGTGTCTCCTGCAAAAAGAACCCAACGTAAACAAAGACAGATTAGACTCGATCCCGATTGAAGTCGTTCTCTGCTGCTCGTCGTGCGGGCACAGAGAGAGAGAGAGAGAGAGAGAGAGAGGTGTTACTTCTCTAGTTTGCTTGTGAGAATTCAATTCCTTCACATTGGCTAAAAATGCACTAAATTGCTCGTACGACAAGCGGCTCCTGATAAAACAGAGGAGTCAGAGAAGCATCTCAGTATGATTCCAGGAGAACAAGAAAGTAACCATCTATACATTAGCATTCGATGGACCAAGAAAAACACTACTAGATTGAGATCAGTTCAATATCCTAAAATTTAGGGTTACCACCACCACCACTTTTTTCATGAGACAATGCATATGGCAGAGGTCAACATTGAAAAATTAGAGCTACAAGCTTTGCTATCCCGACACAAACACTTCTTCTGTCTATGAGATATTCCAATTTCCTTACCTGACTTGCCGGAAGAATTCTTTTCCATCAACTCGAGCTCTTCCTGAAGAAAAGTAAACCAAGCAAGAATAAGAGGATCAACCAGACAGTTTTCTAATAAAAGAAGTCTACAGCAAGAATCATCAAATGCAGATGTCAATGAGTAATTCTCCTAGTCATTTCTATGTTGTGGATGTTCCTCATCAACAAATCCAATCTAAGAAAACGCATTGAGTGCAGTATCAAATGGGGAGTAAGTGCACCTCAAAGAAGTATCCAATCAGCACGAAAAACAAACTTTCGTGGAGAAGAAAGAGCACAACTGTTACGTCAAGTGGCGATGACACTTCTTTCACATACATACTTTCAAAGCCCCCAGACAAAATGCATCAAAGCCAATGCATGTTTCAAGCATACACATGACCTGTTAAATTGCATGAGTACTTTAATTCCGGTTGGGCTTACCAGTGTATGACCCGGACTCTGAACCTGATATGGAACCGTGATGGCCTGGGGGCAAAGAAGAAAATATAGAAGACCTTTCATCAAACATTCCCCTTGAAGTTGAGAACGACATCGCATTCCATCTTGGTGACCCTGGCTTCGACGTTCTTGCAGGAGATACAGACGCAGATAGACTGGGAGGCGAGCCAGGAGGAGTAAGGCGTGGAGTGCTAGTTTGCGATGCTAACAAAAAGCCATGTGACATACCAGGTCGTGGAACTGCCAAAGAAAGAAGTTGTTTTAATAAAAACAGATGTACAAAGTCATGCATTGTGCCATGAAATTTGACATCGTTGTGAAAAATGCCCTCAGAGAAGTCTATATTTACAGGAAGTAAGACAAGAATCTACAGTGCCATATGAAAGTGACACGACAGATCCTCCTATATATGAGAAATCAGAAAATACCATCAGTCTCGCGATCCTCCGATAGAGAATTTCCCACCTCTTTGAATTGACTTCTAATTGAAGATGATCTTGAAGGAGGCAGTGTGGCATCATCTTCTGAAGAAAACAGGACAATCATTTTGAGTTGACAAAACTGTCTAGCGATGCAATTATGACAATTCTCAACTAACCAACCACAACTGCCAAAAGAAAGTTCTAGGACAATGCATGCGTTTGACCGAAAAAGGGGTAATTTCGTGTGCTTATATGTGTGTTGTAAAATCCATGGGAACTAAAGGAAGCTTCAACTGCCATAGGAGAACCAACAACCCCTCAAATTCACAGCCAAATGTCATTCATTCATTTTCAGCCAATCAGGTAGAAACCAACAAAGCGGCCCATTTCTCATCAACGTACATGTACATCAACATTGCAAGAAATGCATCGTCAGGAAAGCTAGACATTAAGCATTTGAATAGAAATTCGAATCAGACCGCTCGGTGTCGGCTTTGCAATGATTTGTGAAGTTCCAGCTCGTGCAGGGCCAGAACTGTCTTCATCCTCTTGAAGGGATTGCATGAGCGTCTTTTTGAAGATTTCCAACTGCATAACCACAAGATTAAACCTCAGACCAACCGAGCAGCAGAAATTACCAAACTACACAACAGAAAAGGAAATTAACAACCGCTAAAACAAAATTACTCAAGAAGGGGTTATCTTCTCATGAGGCACACTCTAAAGGAAATTTAATTCAAAGGCCCAAAATCTAAACAGATAGCAGGTCTTTCAAGTAGCTTTTCAAATCCCAGCACTACGCAAGGGCATTACCAATTCATAAAACCCGCTTTCTTTTTGCAGCTCAAACACACAGTTTTCATCAAACTGAGTGTGATTCAATTCTCATCATAACTCAGAAAAACCATTAAATTTCGAAGCCTAGGTCTCACCAGTAGTCTTTGAACCACAGTGGGTTCCTGTAATCGACTCAATGAACTTTGACGGAATGAACACTTTCACTAAGCGACCAATTCACGATAATAGGTTATATTTCACTAAAAGAAGTAGTTTTTGCTTAAATTGACTAAGATAAGCATAGAGTCAGAGCTCTGGAGTTGAATGAGCACAAACCTTGGAAACATCTCTGCTCAGCTTCTTCACAGTGCTCGTCAGCGATTCGTTCTCCTTCACCAGTTTCTCCTGCAATCCCAACCAACAAAAAAACCAATTCAATCTCGCCTCCTGAAGAAAACGAATCGAATCGAATTCAATTCCATTATGTGGGCGCGGGTTTTCTGGGACCTTCTCGAGCTCGGATTGGGAGAGCTTGTCGAGGGCGTCGGCGAGGGAGGCGTCGAAGGACTCGACCTGGGACTGGAGGTCGGCGATGAGGTCGTCCTTCTCGGCGAGCTTGGCGCGGAGGTCGGAGGACTCGGACTCGAGGGCGGAGACGCGGGTCGAGAGGGCGATGGAGGTGATCTTGCGGGCCACGTCCAGCTGCTCGAACGGGTCCGACGGCAGCACATCCAGCACGTCCTCCGGCAGGTCGAACGCCGCCGCCGCCGACGACGATTCCTTCGCCAGCATTTCTCTCTCTTCTCTGTATATCTCTCTCTCTCCTCCTTTTTTTTTAATTTCTTTATCATATATAATTTAATTAATTCTTATATATAAGATGTGGCAAAGTTGTAATTTTGGGAAAATGTGACTCCAAGAAGTTTTGTGTGGTGCGCAACGGGGGTTGGTGTGGATAGGATCATAGGACTTTGAAAATGGACAAATCCCACAAATTGAGCTAAAAAAAAAATACGAAACAAAAACGTTAAAGGGATAGTAAGAAAATCCATTGCACGAATTCCTAATGATCGGAAACACGAGATCATAAGTTCGAATACGCATAAAAACTATCTGCGTCGATGTTCGTTTAGATAGATCAAAGGAAAAATTTCAAATAAATGTCCGAAGTGTTTTTATATTTTTTAAAAGAGAGCGTGAAGTGAACATTATTTCAAACAATAGCATAGAGTGATCAAATCGTCTTAGGTAAGGATTTTTGGCCCATTGACGAGCATGTAACTATTCTGGCCATTGAAGAATGGGCAGTAAAAAAAAAAATCTAAAAATATGTATTTTTATTTTTGTTTAGTTTACTTTTCTTTTCTTTTTTTCTTTTTTTCTCTGCCCACGATCTTCGCCGGGCTCAAGAGAGGGCAACCGTCACCGGCATCGAGCCAGAGCCACTTTCGCCCGGGCTAGGCGAGCAAGGGTGATCCTCGCCGGATCGGGGCTAGGGCGGATCTTGCCCGCCTAGCCTAGGTGAGGGCGCCCTCACCCGAGTCCAACAGCCATTGACGAGGCCCGGCGATGGTCGGCAGAGGGAAGAGGGGAAAAAGAAAATTAAAAAAATAAATGACAAAAATGCCCATCGGCCGATAAGGTCATGCTTTTATTTGAAATAAGGTCCACCTAAGGCTCTTATTTCAAAAAAATAAAAGCACTTTAAGTCTTTATTTAGATTTTCACTTACATCAACGACCTAAACACGACCGACATATGAATTCTAGGAGTGTCTTACGGGCCTTGTAACTGGATATTTGCACTAATGCCTCCTTAGTTATTAAAGAAAAAAAATTGCATTTCATCATCTGGACATTTTTACTGGATAGGACAATGCCATATAAGACAAGAATAGGATAGGATGGGATTTTAAATATCTCATCCAATATTTGTTGATGTCGGGATATAAATTGGATTCACATAAGTATTACCAAACGAGTTTTTGATTTGTAGGATTAAAACTAAAAATAAACAGCGGGAGTCGTAAGAACTACTCATCCTTCCACGGATTCACCATCCATGTCGGACACCCCTCTCCCCCATGACTTCGAGGGCTCCCTCTACTTCTGTGATATCCCTTCTGCTGAGGGCATTTTGCCCTGCTCTACCTTCAACTTTGCCCCGAGTTCAAGTTCTTTGCCAGTCCCACCATCTCCGCCGCCGTCGACGCCTCTCTCCTGCGTCAAATCCACTCTCTCCTTCAATCGAACACAATCTCTTCCGTATCCTATGTTCACCTTCAACACCCTCCTCTCTCTCTCTCTCTCTCTTCAAGTCCAAAAGAACTAATATGCGGATCACGTTGTATCTCGATTGCTGCATCCGACAATGGAGGCAGTACAGATGAGAGTGGAGTCGAGGATCAGAGACCAACGAGCGAAGTTTCTCGAGGTTTCGTGAGGCCTGCCAAAACGGTGCGCACATTCGGTTTGCGAGCAGGCAGCTCCTCCGATCCAGTTCGCTCCATCTTTTTATCGTGGAGGAGGTGCCGAGCTCTGATCAGGATCACGAAGTTCCCCACCAGGATGGAGTTGAGCGACATAAGGAAGAGGCAGGGCCGGCGAACTCCAGCGTTGCTTTTCCCGACGGCCGAGGTGGTAAGTAGGTCGTCGCCAGTGGGAGGAGCGGTGGCCATTGGAGCCTGATGATGGTGGTGTTGGGCAAAAGAAAGGGAGAGCGAGGGTAGAAGTGGAGAAAGAAGGCATAATTTTTTTATTAGTTTTCCAAATTTCGCATATCCTATTAGGCTGCGTTTGGTCGTCCGTATAAAACTCGGGATAGGATATGTTTTATCCTATCCCGTGTTTGGTAGGTGTCCTGGATAGTATAATGTCGGATATAGGGAGGATATAACCTGGATAAAAAAATCCTAGGGGAGGGGGTAGGATAAGGTCGAATAGGATTTCTCTTATCCGTCAAATAAAAGCTAACTTTCTTGTTTCATTTGTTTCTATTTTTATTTTATTTTTTTTTTTTGCAAAGAGGTTTGAAAATATAATAAAATGTGTATATTTTCAAGTTTTTTTTGTTTTTGTTTTTGAGTATGAGAACATTATTTTTATAGTAACAAGATCGAAATATTTCATGAGCATCACGTATGGCATATACGTCCTTTATATTGATATACGGTTTCTACCAAATGCAGGATATGATAAGATATGAGAATATCCGACTTTAAATCCGTAGTTCACCAAATGATGGATATGATATGGCCAAATCCCTAGATTTCTTATCCTATCCTATCCAATCCTATCCCGACCTGAAATCCCGACGACCAAACGCAGCCTTAGGGTTTATCCCACCTTTTAGATGGGATTTTTTTTTTTTTTTGCAGGATTATATCTGGGCTATATCCCATCGTATATAGATTTCCGTCACTCCAAATTTCAGATAAGATAAAAGTAATCCTATTCAGAGTTTTGTCCTATTCACCGAACGCAGCCGGAATGATATTATTTAAACTAGTTCAAAATGCGATTTGTGTATTAAAATGGGAAATTAAAAAGTACCTAGGAGCACTTTTGTAAAATCTAAATAAAGTGGTAAATTAAAGGAACTTAAAGTATTTTCCATCTCGGTTGTTCATCGGCAAAATGACAATAATGTCTGTGTTTAGCCGACCAAAAAAAAAATTGATAATGTATGTGTATATCTATATAATTGATAATAACCACATATTAATAACAGAAAATATGGTAATTCTAGATTAGTCGAGTTTTCATGTGCGACGATATTTTACCCACATGGGCATGCGGCATGCGTATGAGGCTTTTTGCATGCATCCACGAGAAAGTGTCATAATCGTTGAGCCTAGATTAGTCGAGATATCCATAATGGAAAAGGAGACAGACGAGATATCCATAATGGAAAAGGAGATAGACGAAGGTCTTATTAAAGCTCCGTTTGTTTTGTGAAAAATAAATGAGTTGAAATTTTTTTTTTAAAATGATAGCTCGTATCGCTCAAAATAATTAGTTAATAAAAAGATATTTGTATTACCGATAATGATATATCTCTAAACATTGTATCACCTACGAAAATAAATGGATGAAAATTATTTTAAATTGTCCACAAAAGATAGCTATAAATAATGAAAATATTTTTCGTCGACTAATTATTTCAAAGTTATACAAGAAAGCATTTTCAAGAAAATTTTATCCAAATCATTTATCTTTGACGAAACAAATGGAACCTAAGTAAATAATCAAAAGCTTTAGAGAATCCTCAAGTGGCAACATAACCTTTCTACTATTCAAATCCTCTTCATGTAATGTATACACGCAATAAATCTAAATCGTGGCATTATGTTAGGTGAAAATGAAACATAAGAAAAGAGTATGAGATAGAAAAACAATCATTCATTCATTTATTAGGATGGGCATTCGCGGGAATCACGTGATGCCGTGTTAAATTAAGCAAAATATCTGACATTACTCCTAATAATCACAATGGTATATACTATAATAATAATAATTAATTGATATTCATAGAGCCAAATAAGTTTCAAATTTCACAAAATAGTCATGGGGGACAACACGAAGATAGGATACATAGAAAACAATGGTTCAACATTGCTTACCTAAAAACCTTTACAAGGTTGCATCTCCTGCAAGGGCAAGAGGTTGTCGTTAAAGTCCTTTGATATTTTTCATATTTACGTTCACATATTAGTCTTCACAATGCATAAAAGGGAAAAAAAAGAAAAGCAAGGAAAGTTTAATTTTTAATTCTATAAGTACGTAAATATGTTCATCCAATCTGACCGTTTAGTGAAAATCCCAAAACTTATTTTGAAAGTGCGACTCAAAGCTTTTAATAAGTGTAATTCATTTATAAAACTTATCAAAGTAATTCAATAAAAAAATTCAGTTAACTCCGTCTAATTTGACTAATGAAAAACGTTGACGCTTTTTTTATATTATTTTTTCTCCCCAACGTTGACATTTTGGTCCAGCATCCTACTATTTTGCCCCAAATCTTAATTCAATTAGATTTAAAAATAAAAACGTTAGAAAACACAACTGGATAAATAACTGAATAAATAAAATCATAGACGAGTGCCTGCACCCCCACCCGTGGGGTGCCGCTGCCGCCCCCACCTCACCGGATTAGGCCGGCGGGGGATCCCGGTGACCCTCACCAACGTTCCCCGAAACAATAGCCACATGACCTGCTCACAATGTAATCCACCCCAGAAAACTTACGAGAACATGATCGATGCATAGAGAGGTTAAACCGGCATTCCTTCCTCACCTTGAACGAACAAAAAGGACATTAATTCCAGTCAAGAAATCCCAAAAAAATATAAAAAAAAATAAAAATAAAAAACCAAACAGAGGAGCATCGCAAAATGATATTTTTCCCCCACACTAGGAAACCTGAAACTGATCTTTGGAAACTCCTGCCGGCCGTCTCCGGCGATGACACCCATCGGTGAGGGGCTGCAGGCCATGCCTGTGATTTTTTTTTTTAGTTTGTATTTTTTTTATATTGTCTTTACTCTAAATTTTAGACAGTAAGAATTACATCAAATGAGAAATAAAAGTATGTGATAGAGATTTAGGGTAAGAAAATTAGGATAGTCTCATTTTTCATACTTTAGTTAATTTATCGGCACGTAGGAGAGTGAAAATAATCAAAAAAGTCACACCAGCATTTTTCACTAGTCAAATTGGACGGAGTCAAAGGAAAATGTTTTATTGCATTTATTTCACAAATTTTAGAATTTGATTGTATTTTTAAAATTTTTAAAACTTAATTGTACTTTTGTGACAAGGTTTATAAAACTAATTAAGTAAAGCCGAAGGAATACTTTTAATGAAGTTCAGTTGACGGGTTCTTTCCATGAGGACGGTCCAGGCGTTGGGCTTGAGGCCAATTGAGTGGGCGGCCCATATTGATTGTCTCACTCAGCCCACCAAATGCATCAATAGTCGGCCCAAAAGAAAATCCGATACATCACCATAACCATATTTTATGGAACATGCGAATAATAATTAAAAACAACCAATAGTTTTACCCAGCTTATACCTACCATTAGGTGAGACTATGACATGAAATTATTAATTTTTCTTTATTTATACACATCACAGTTGCCTGGTCCGTGGGTATAAGAGCTAAGATAGATACTTCAACCCTAACAATTGGGGAGAAGTGTCAACAAAGTTCTAAACCTATTGCATTGATACCAATTCAATCCTAAACATTTTTTTGATGTCAATTCATTCCCAAACATTTTGCATTGGTACCAATTCAATCTTAAAATTTTTATTGGTGCAAATTCAATCCTATGTGCCAAAAAAAATGTCCACATAAGCGCCGATCGTACCATGTAGGACAATCGACATCCACGTTAGTGATTTTCAGTTAAAATTGATCGAATTGACTCAATTGGCATAAAAACAAAAGATTTAGGATTGAATTGGTATCAATACAAAAGGTTTAGGACTGAATTGATACTAAAAAAAGATTTAGAATTGAATTGGCACAAATACAATAGCTTGAGAACTTTGTTGACATTTTATCCCTAACAATTGTGTTATGCGCAAATGTAAGCTAAAGTCTTGACACGTGTCTAAAATACGATCATATATTTTCGCTCCATGGAGAGAGATTGGAAAAGTTAGCTAGAAAAAGGGAGAGGGAATTAAAATTTCTTCATTTTTTTTTTTTTTTACCTTGATCACATCGCTAGACAACCCGATTCATGATGTTGTCGGCCCAACCCGGGAACGACTTAGGCTTGGGACAAAATCGGATGAGTGAGAATTGAGAAAGAGTCGAGGAGGAGGAAAAGGGCAAAAAAAAAAAAAAAGAATATGCATTATAGGGGACCTTCTGAAAAAAAAAAAAAATCGGAAATAGAGAAAGCAAGAAGGAGAAAAGGAGAGGATTGACTTTTTCTTCCTCCTGGCCACTCAAAACTTGACTAATAGTAAATAGAAAGAGTGAAGCTTTGTAAAAAGAAGACCAGGAAGTCACACACCTTTTTCTTTTCTTTCCTTTTTATTCCCTAAAGAGTGTCTAGAGTTGATAGAATGGGAACATGACACCAGCAATCACAAACTTTGATCTAACGTGTAATGTCAAGTTTTCAACTTTTTAATTCGTTCGATGTGATCTTTAAATTAATCCTAAATATTCGATACAGCCCTTTTGTCTAATCAAATAATGAAGAACGTCGTTACACTTCCTAGACTATTGCAAAATGTTCAGTGAGGCCACGTGTATCTTGCCCACGCCACTACTCTTGGACAAGCCTGTTACACTTGCGCGAATCGCAAAGTAAATGGGAAGCCCGATATCAGCAATATACCTAACCCAAATTCGTAAACTGCCAAAGTGTTGTTGAAATATTGCCTTACATCACTTTTTATTTTATCAAAGTCTCGCATCACTTTTTGTTTTATCAAAGTCCCATATCACTTGACAATGTGTTTCATATACTCTTTATGTTCGGGTGATTTACTTCCATCTATCAGTTTAAGCGCTTGGATCGGACTTTCCTAACATGGTATTGGAGTTAGTTCTTTTTACAAATTGTTGAGCTACAAATCAAATCTTAAACCACTTGATTATCAGCAAATGGTATATTCATGCTTCATTTGTTTCGCAAAAATTGAGACTTTTTGGAAAATATTTTCGAGAAAGCCATTTTTCATGAAAATGAAAATATTTTTTAGTGTTTGGCTACAACCTGAAAATGAATAGAAAATTATTTTTCCCCATTTGGTATAAAAAATCCGATTTGATTTTTTTTTTGGAGAAAATTACCAAAAAAATTAATTTTTAAATTATTTTATACTTTTTTCTTTCTTTCTTCCAGTCGATGACAGACCGTAGCCGAGGCTTAAGCTTTACCCATGGGAGGTCAAGCTCGCTAGCCTCAAGCGAGCTCCACCTTGCCGAATCTAGGGAGGTGGAGCCTCACCCGAGGTCGGCTAGGCTCATCCCTTACTGCGTTCGGCAACCAACGAGAGGAAGAAATAAAATAAAATATTATTAAAAAAATTCATAATTTCTTTTGGAATATTTTAAAAAAATGAATGTGAATGAGTATAGGAAGAAAAGAAAAAAAATCATTTCCCTCACTTTTGATTCCATTGATGGAATATTTTTCTTGACTAGTTTATTTTTTGTGAACCAAACAATAAAAAAATTCAAAAAAAAAATTTCAAAAAGTTTTTTTTCGTGAAATAAACGGAGCCTTAGATTACGCCGGTCACTAAATTGCGATTTGTCAAATAAGAACCCTAGAGTTTTGATTAACCGTCCACGCGGTACTCGAACGGAGTCTTGAGTCAAAACCAAGAAACATCAACGAATGTGCAAATTTCACAACCAACGATAACATCAAACTTGGGCCGTTGACCAAAGTCTAGCCACAAGAAACTAGGTAAGGTACACTAATCAGTAATGTGACTTAAGATTAGTTGCTGAAGACTAGCTTGTGGCCCGGATTGGCTCGAACCAAATTATGTCGACACCCTGCATTTTGCAATAAATTTTTCATGACAAACGGCGATTGCCTCCAATGACATCGTTGACACGAAGTGACCAATTCAGGATTCAAAATTTACTATATCAAATTCACCCAAAAAAGAAAGAAAACTAAAAAGACACCTAAATGAACAATTTCCCATTTACCTTACTTGCGTGTGCATTGTGTGGATCTAACATTCTGCTTCAACTAAAACAAAGGCGCGTTTCGCTCGCGTGGTATACCTTCGACCATGAGCGATGCGAATGTAATGGATGGGCTCGTCCGATGATTGGGCCAATCGATAAAATTGTAATCAAAATGGGGATGATTGTTTAAAAGGTCGTAAATATGTACGACGGCTAATTCAGTCATAAATCTTTTGATTGCGTCAATTTAGTCCTAAATTTTTTGATGATTTGTCAATATAGTACTTCTAACCAATTTTGATTGAAAATTGTCAATGTGAATACCGGTTATCCTATGTGACACGTGCACTGAAGTGGACAACTTTTGCAAATTTTTTTCTTAATTTTTTGAATTTTTGCACTTTCTTTTCTTTCTTTTTTTAACAGTTAAGGGCCGACGGGGTCTAGGGTTGGCTCTTAACGGTAAAAAAGAAGAAGAAATGAATAAAAATCATAAAAATTATAAAAGTTGTCCACATTATGGCCGATCTTGCCACGTAGGATAGTTGGCATTCACATAATTAATTTCTAATCAAAATTGACCGGAATGATCGTCAATTGTAAAAAGATTTAAGATTGAAGCAGCATAATTAAAAGATTTATGATTGAATTTATTTAAGACAATGTGAGAACTTGCATCTTTTAGCGGATCCGAATGCTATGGACTATACTTCATCCTGTGATAAAGTTTCGAAACCTAGAGTGACACAAACATTTCTAAAAAGTAAAAGGTAACAAAGAATATAATCTTTAACCTTTTGGCCTTTCTGACAAAAAAAAAAAAAAAAACTTTTGGCCTTGGATAATTTAAGATGTTGTCTTTCTAGGAGGATGTTTCCACTACCCCTTCCCAAGACAGCATATTTTTTTTTTTTATAAAGATGCGATGAGATTGGTGATAGGAGACAAAGGAGCATTATTGCTTCCTTGCAAATTGGTTCATGTAGGGGGAAAAAGAAAAGGTTCTTTGACCCCACTTGCTTGCTTTAAAGTCTCCAATATTTGTGATCCCTTTTTCTTTATTTTCCTCCTTTTTTTCAGTGGGAAATCATTGAGGATTAAGTGGGGACAGAGCACGTCAAGGTCCACTCCTTTAAATTTCCTTTTTTTTTTAATAAAAAATTTCACTAAATGATTGCAAGTTTTGATTAAATTAAGAATCAAGGAAGGGATTGATTGCCCAAATTAAGATGAGCTGGAGGCGTAAGTCTTGGTCTTTGTCTCCAAGTTGGAGGTGATGAAGTGCTGAGTGGGTTCTTTGGCATCGCGATGCTATGTTGAACTGGCATGAATTTATACCGAAAAACAGAGGGGGAAAGAGTAGAAAATGGAGAAAGAAAAGTAAATAAAAGAAACATATTGAGATGTGATTCATACTCCTCGTTGACTTGAAAAGCACAGAGGTCCTGCTCTTCGGTGAGTTGGTGGGGGAGGCGCCTGGCGAGAGTTTCAAAGGGGTAGCATCCCCTAGACACTATAGAGCTTTTATAGTTTAAATCCATATTTTACAATTAATTTGGACTTGAACCCATTAATGGCTTATATTATATATTATATCTTTCTCGTGTAATTCAGAATTATAACAAAGAGATGCGATATGCTAATTATAATGAAATCCTCTACTGGATGTAATCCTGATTTAATGATGAATCGAGATAAATCTTGTGTGTCGATTTCTCTTTCTTGCTTTTACGTTCTTTTTTTGTTGTGGCTATTCCCCAAATCCTAACAAAACCCACATAGATTTTTAAAAATGAAGAAAAATAAATGGATGCATATTTAGGGCATTTGGGATTTGAAGAGGGAAAAAGATGTTTGTAATGAATAAGGAAAATTATTGAAATTAAATTCTTGTGCTTAGAGATACATCAATTGGTTTGAAGGGCATATGTTAATTCTTATAATTCATCATTTAAGTTAGGATACATCATTTCATAAACTTTCACTTCGAGACCGGAGTTATGTATACAACGCTCAAATGCGTAACAAATTCTTCAAATTGGCGCATCCTTATGCATAGATTCGGTGTCATCGAACTATTTTATTTTATTTTTGTTAATCTTGTTCGATATTATCGAATTAACATTGTCCGATAATTATGTCGTCATCCAACCAGCATAAAATCATACGACAGAATCTTTTTGAATAAATCAACGCAGGATTGGCATTTGCTTATGTGATTATTTATTGTGGAGACACAGTCGTGCCCCATAATTAATCACTTTAAAGAAAGAGTGAGATTAGCTTTATTTTACCATCTAAAAATAATTAAAGAAAAGCTAGTGGGGCTCGATAATCATTCCGAGGAACAGGTAGCATTTTGGTTTGGACAAGTGACTTTCAATTTCATAATTTAGAGATCGGGAATACAATATCTTCTTTGTTCCCATGTCGACCTCATCGTGTGCGGCCTATTCGAAACGATACATGTGCTTTTGTCTGATCGTCCAATGTTAATTACTTCATGATTTTCTCATTTGGACCTTGAAGACACTTATATCAAGTAGACCTAAGGCCATGTAAAAAAAAAAAATTATTACAAGAGAATCGGTGAAATTAAAGCAAAGAGATCCTATTGTTATATGAAACATTGAAGCCTTAAGTATGGTATAGCAAAATTTGAGGGTGAATCAGCAAGTTTAAAACTTTTATTTGTCAAAATATAAGTTTGTTTGAAAAATTATCAAAAAAATCGTAAACATATTGCACTCGTGCGAATTCATTCCTAAATCTTTTGATTTGGTTGATTTAGTCTTAACCATTTTGACAATTTGTCAAAATAGTCCATCCGGCCATTTTTTAACTGAAATTGCTAACATGAACACTAGCAATCGGCCCTTCCTAGACAATTTTTGCTACTTTTTGAATTTTTTGATTTTGAATTGTTTATTTATTCTTTTCCTTTCTTTTTCCTTTATTACGGCTGCAAAGCGCTTGGAAACCATCTCTATCCACTAAGCAAGAGCTTGCAAGCCGTCATTGGCCCTCGCCGACCGCGGGAGAGGTGATCCTCACCAATTCGGGAGAGGGCAACCCTTGCCCAGCCCTCTCTAACTATCACCTAAGACCAACCACCGGCGAAAAGGGAAGTAGAAGAAAAAAGAGAATGACAAATTTAAAAAAAAAAAAATTGTAGGCACCGGCTAAACCTCCATGTCGGTGTTCTTCAATCAAAATCAGTGAAAAAACTACATTGGCAAATCATCAAAAATTTTAGAATTGAAAGACACAAATACAATATGTTTAAAAAAAATTTGAAAATTTTGTCTAATTTTTTTGCGTGTACTGTGTACATTCCGACCTTCACATAGATTTTGGATGGTTCGTAAAATGAGAATATGGATATGTATTTTAGATGTTGGGATATGTGATCTATAAATATAAAACCACGTGATTAAAAAAAATATTCAATTCAGTTCTAAACAAATTGTACGAATATCAATTCAGCTGCAAACTTTTTAATTTAACCAATATAATCATAAAACTTTGTGCAAAATTTTTACATAGTATTTCTGGCCAATTGCCGATGTGACGATCCACAAATTGTCCTCATTAACGTGTTACATATAACGGTCAACGCCTATTTGCCATGTATGCAATTTCCAATAGCAATTGACTAGAAGGATTACATGCAAAAGGTTCAAAACAATATTGGCAAAATTTAAAAGTTTAAAATTGAATTAGTGTACGTATCGATTAGGTAATTATTTGGTTTTTAAATATTAACGATATCGAATGTTCTAAAAAAATCATATCTTATACGCGCAACAACTATCATAATTAGCGGCCAAATATCAACGGTGACGAATATGTAAGGCATAGAAAAAAGTCTACGCAAAAACGTGTGCCTAAAATAAAACTCGATTTTAAAAAAAATCATTGAAAATTTTCAGTCATCGCAAAGCCACGTCAGATCTTGTCCGCATTTCTCCTTAGACAAATAATTACTTTACCCAATATTTCTATGCTTTCTCCGAAATTCACTAAATGACGACGACCTATAGAATATTTAGTAGACCAAGACGATAACCATAACCACGAAACTTCAATTTGACTTTAAAATCGTTTTTTTTTTCTGTCTCAATAATATATGTATTTTTTTCGCAATAACTCCAATGTTAACTTCGAAATATTTTTATATAATTTAGAAACTAAGTTAAATATGTACCAACACTTCATAAATTATAGTCAACAAATTAAAAATTCAGGAATCATATTACATATCGAGAATAAAATTCAAAAATCACGTTACGTATTGTATCAAAATTTAAAATCATTTGTAGCGTCGAAAAATATATATTTTTAAAGTTGATTAGCAGAAAATGATGACGTTGGCATGGGGTGACAGATGTTTCTTGAAACGTCAAATCAACTTATATGCCTAACAATTCCTACGCAGCTGGATTTGACCATTTGATGGTTGGTCATAGCAATTTGGATGAGATCAAGGATCGACACTTCTTGATTTTTATTGTCCTTTAGATAGTAATAATCTTATCATCCATCCCTATTTTCAATTTTTTTTTGTCACATAAATAGAAAATCATGACTCGTGCTTTGTCACCAAATTTGTAACCCGTGCACAACACCCGGACAGTCCCTTGTCCTTGAGCATCGACCACAATTATAATTTTCGAAAGGTCAATGATATGTGCCATAATTTGCATGAAAGAAGAACGAATTTTGAATCTAACATCATCAATTGGCTTTATAATTAAGATTTGCATTAGTGAATTCGGGTTAAAATCTAAATTGTGACTCACGCGTTACGTGATATAAACTAGATTTACCTACTTAAAATGAGCTTTCATGACGCTAAAAAAAAAAAAAAAGACTTAAGTACATTACAAGTGTCAAAATTTGTGTATGGTGCTCATTTTAGTGCCAAAACTTTTAAAATGATCATTTAGGTGTTAACTTTTTTTTAAAAATATTCATTTTAGTGCCAACTCTTATTTAAGTTGACATGGTTGGCCGAAAATCCAATGTGGCATATTTTTTTTATTAATATTTGAGCTGATGTGGTTGGCCAAAGTTGACACTAAAGTGAGCATTTTTCAAAAAATTTGACATTTAAGTGATCGCTTTGAAAGTTTTGGTACTCAAGTGATCGTTTTTCAAAAAATTTGATACTTGAGTGATCGTTTTGAAAGTTTTGGCTCTAAAGTGAGCGCCGTACACAAGTTTTGACACTTGTAATGTACTTAAGCAAAAAAAAAAAAACTTTGTTTTTAGAGCCATCATTAGTGAAACTTTTGTTATAATATAGTACTTAATGATTTGAGATGATTAAAATGATATTGCGACTCAAGGATTTTTTTTTTTTTTTAAATACATTGCTACCAAAGGAAAAACATATCTTTCCGAGCAATTTTCACAAAGTGAACACATTGTTATGTATGTGTATTTTAATGCGACATTGCTCATGTAGAAAATACTATAGGAAAGTACAAAAGTTCAGCGGACATTTTTCAATTATTTCACTTCGTCTCATTGTTTGCAAAATGTGCCCAATAAACTCTACAGCGCAAGGGCGTGCATGGCAACACTCTTGCTCTACAAATCAGTTTCCAACTAAAAGTTGATTTTTGTACTTCTTAAGAGAAGTAAACTTTTTTTTTACTTCTTCTAGTGGTTTCAAAATTACTTTTGAAGCAAAAAAAAAAAAAAAACTCTTGAAGTAGAAAAATAAAGTTGTATAATCAAACGGATTTCTGCTTCAAAAATTGCGTTTCCAAAATGATTTATCCTCCAAAAGTGTTGTGATGATCGCTCATAAAAGCCCGCCCTAAATTATTCATTTCAAGAATACCCTTTTAAGCTCAGATTTTATATTTATTCATACACCGTCTATGTCAAACTTTGTATTGTTGAAAAAATTTGCGCGTTGAATTAATTACTTTTGGAAAATTTGGTAGGACAGGTAGAGTGGGACAAGGGACAAGATGTCAGAGAAGGGATTAATGGGTTGGGAGTGTGGGGGTGGGGAAGATCTCATCGATCCCCTGTCGACCCCGCTCCATCGCCGGGCATTGGACGTTGGTGACGAGGACCACCACGCGAGGAGCGATGGCGGCCTGGCCGAGCCTAACAAAAGGCAGTCTGGGCAGGGATGGGTTTATATATAAAGATTTTCCAAGTGGGGCGAGGAAATCAATCCCCCAATGAAGGGTTTTTTGGGCAAAGAGAAGATGTTTTTCGGTTCGTTTTCAAATTTCAGTGAAACAATGACAAAAAATATCATCATTTTTTTTTCTGGAAAATGACTTTTTAGAAAACATTTTTCAGAAAATGTCATATTTTTTACACGAAACAAACGGAGCCTTAAAATAAAAACTCGTGATTTCGAAATTAGAACATGCAGCGAGAGAGGATATTTTCTTTAGATATTTATTTATTTCCTTTTATAAATGTCAAAAAATAATCATAATGCAGCAGAAAAATAAAATAAAAAAATGAGGGATAACGACACAAATGATTTTTGAAATTTGATTCAATATGCAGTGATGTCGCTTGGGAATTAATCATCTGAATCACAAGAATAGGCTTTTATGGCACAAAGGATCTTCGGCGATGGTTCATCATCAATTGAAAATATTGACTCACTATCATCATCATCAAGAGAAATTCCCGTGCTTTGTTTAATGTGATCTCTAAACTTTAGCATAATAAAATTTTAATTTGTATAATATTATTTATGAAATTTTGATGCATGTTCAACATAATTACTTAATTATATGAAAATATTCAATGTAGCAAAGAACCAATTTAAGATCGGGGGCGACGGACATCTTCATAAGTCCAAGAACTAAATTATACAAATATCAAAATCTCAATAATTATATTAAATAAATTAAAAATTTAGAGATCAGGTTGCTTGTGGGTATTAAATTCAAGATTATATTAAATAAATAAAATGCGTAGATCATGGTAGACAGTTAACTGAAGTCCGTGGATCATGTCGTTTTCCCCTAGAAGATTAATAATTCTATGACGGAGTGGGGCCACACGCGCACACCAAGGACGACCTTGTCAACATGGGACCCGCAACCGATATTTCATACGAAGCCTCGCTGGCTTCAGTGGGCCCCCCCACACCCACTTCTATTATTTCTATTTCCCTCCAAAGACACGTCATCGCAAAACGGCAAAACGACAAAACACCAACGCGCCGTCCATCGGATTGAGAAAAGACGTTTCGAGTTTCCCCCAGTGCGGACGGAATGGACGGCGGTGCCTCTCGTTCTTCGGACTTTCGTGGTCTCCGCTTGGTGACACTTCTATTCCGTCTAAGTTAACTATTTAAGGAGACCACTTCTCCGATCAAAATGAACTTGTCCAATTTAAAATGATGAATACCATAAAAAACTCTGCAGTAATATAGTTTGTAATCTTTTATCAAGAAAAATCATAAACTTATATATCTACGACAAATATATCCCGCACTAATTTGTTAACCATAAAAAAAACCTCAAACCGATATACGTGTGAAAAATTTATCTTTCGTTAATTTTCGTTAAATCCAGTTAATACTGCAAAAAAATCTCTAACTAATACACTTATAATATTCAAAGGGTAAAGACCACAAATGAGCATACCCATCAACCGCCATGTATCAGGTGACTCAAGAATTTGACGGTAAGATGTAACGTAAATTAACGAAAAGTAAATTTATCATAAGTATATCAGTTTAGGGTTCATGGTAATTAAAAAGTTAGTTTGGGGGTAAATTTATTGTAAGTGTATTAGTTTATGATTTTTAGTGGTCAAAAAAATAATTTGAGGTGAATTTACTATAAGTGTACCAATTTGAATTTTTTTATGGTATTAACCCATTTAAAAGATATTTTTTCACAATGGCATATGAAAAAAATAAATAATTTTTTTTCATCGTTTATAAATTTAATTCTCTAACTTATTAGGAATACATTTCAATAATTATTCGTTTGATACTAAAAATGATTATTTTAGGACAATATTTTTAAAATCATTTACTTTACTAGGAATTATTTAATTTAATTATTAAAGTGAAAAAACGAATATATGCTTCGTTCGAATTTACTACCGCTTACGATTATCCTTTTTCTTAACATTTGGGATTTCGTGTTTCTTATTTGATGTCCGACAATTGATCTCTTGGGTCAAAAATTAAAAAAAAAAGAATTTCAAAGAAATTGGACAGATGGCTTGATGTTTTAGTACAGTTATGTCCTTCTGGCCTTCTGGAACGGACCGTTGGAGGGCCCAATTCACACGCTTGACGGCGACTCATCGGGCAAAACGACAGGACGTTGCGACGTCACCGAAAAGGAAAACGAAAAAGAAAAAAATCGGGACTCCGCAGCGTCCGTTACATAGGGGGGGACCCACCCCGAGTCCTGGTCACAGGCTCACTGCCACCTGTCGTTCCGACTCCGGTCTTCACAAGTATTACGTGCACTAAATGCATGTGATCTCAGCTCATTCAAGCCGTTAGATTAGCTGAATTCCGCGTGGAAAGTCACCTCATCTAACGGTGCTCGTATGACAGGTTCATCTAACTTTCTTTTCCCCTCTCTCCTTGTACCTTTTTTTTTTTAAACCTCCTTCTAAGATCATTAAACCATAGTTGCTAAAATCTTAGCATACGATTTGATTCAAAGTTCTAGACTGTACATATATGTTAGGTGGATATATAGAGTAATGAATCGTAAGGATATCTATCGATTCGCTTACTTTATATGTTTTGATGTTCTTATGTTATGAAAAGCTTGTTTTAGAACATCTTACCATTCAATTTTATCCTTGATTAATCACTCATGAATTTTAAATTCCATTTCACAATTCTTATATATCGATATAAAAAAAAATGATCAACTATGAATAGAAATATCGATAGATTGAAAAGAATTGACAAACACGCCGACGAAGTCATTGACGACGCACAACGTGAAATTATAGGCGAGAACCTTGAAATTAATCAACGATAGTCTAGCGATGACGTGTAATTGACAGGATAACCATTGAATGGCTATTTTCATTACCGCTATTTTATGATTATTGTAAGTTCTAGGGGACCACAAATTAACTTCTCGTAATCACTAGGAAGCAATTTATTTATTTGAATTTAGTAAACCGTTGTATGTAACCGTTTATAGAGGGTCATAAATACCCAAGTGTGTTCATTGTAGGATCCCGAACAAACAACAGAAAACACTTGTTATCTTTTAATTCTTATGCATTAATCGTAATTTCCAAATACTCCGTGGTCGATTAAATATCGGCGCATATTTCAGTTGTAACTTTCGGATCTTTATCATCGATTAAATTTCAATGTGTCATCTTCATGTCATCGCACTCTGTGTGATTCATTAAATTCCGACGAAACTTTCTATGTCACCGCACTTTATCACCGATTAAATTCCGTCGAAGCATCCTTATTTTTCTAGAACTCCATCGATAAGACTCGTGTTCGGAATATCTAACGATGATAGTTAAAAAAAGAAAGAAAAAAGAAATGAGAATTCGCTGTCCGAACTTGAATAGCAGCTTCTAGCTTGGGGGTCAGTTGCCTCTTTCTCTCTCTAAAATCTTCAATATTTTGACCGTATTATTACCTGCCACGCGTGAAGGTCGGTGTAGAGAGAGAGAGAGAGGGAGACAACATTTTCTTCTTTGTCGTTCACCAGTCGCTTCCACCTTCCTTCTCCTGCACCCCCTATATATCCCCACCTCCCTCACCTCGCATCCTCCCATCATATATCGCCGAAAGCCTCCATTTCTGCTCTGCACGGAGCATCAAAACATCCCCAGACCCTCCTTCTCTCTCCTCCTTCTCCTTCTCCATACGAGGAAGATGGGTACGAGAGATTGTTAGCATAGATTCGTTAGAAATACCCACAAACAAACGACGTCGACGACGACGAAGGAAGCGATAGATTTTGAATTGACGGCGATTAACTTAATTTCCCCTCGAGTTTCTCTTCTTCTTTTTCTTGTTCCCTCGATTCGTTGACTTGGGTCTCCCAGATCTGGCGTTGGAACCATGGCGACGGACGTGTTGCGGCCTCAGGATTGCCTGATCCAGAGGATCCGGGTCTCTCCGGCGTCTTTCCCTCGCCGGAAGGCCTGCAACTATGGGAACTCCTATTCTAACCCTAGCAGATCTAGCGCTAGGCCTACCCGGAAGCAGATCCAGCAGCAGCAGCAGCAGGCGGCGGCGGCGAAGCCGGAGCCTCAGCGGAAGCGGTTCGTCCGCGCGCAGTCGGAGCCGTCGACCTCTTCGAGGTCCAGCTCCGACGACCTCAGGCAGGCGAGATCCTCCGGCCTCGTGATGGAGAAGGTCACGATCCTCCGGCGGGGCGAGTCGCTGGACTCGAAGATCAAGAGCCAGGTCTCGGAGGCGGAGGCGGCGGCGATGGCGTCGAGCGACCTGGTCGTCTGCGACGGGACGCAGCGGCTGGGCCCGGACCCGGAGATGATCCCGAAGCAGGTCCGGATCGTGGATCTCAGGTCCCCGGTGGCGGCGGCGAGGAGGTGCGACGTGTACGCCGGATCGGCGTTCGCGGTGTCGCCGGAGCCGAGCTCCCTCCCCCTCCCGTCGTTCTCAAAGAAGAAGCACATCTCCTTCGACGACTCGGCGACTAGGGATCTCCGGAGGCTGCTGCGTCTCGATTGAGAAAGCCCTCTCGAGTCTCGACCGTGAAGAAGACCCGGTTCGCTAGATCCGAGCTCGTGCCCGGATCCGACTCTCTGCCCCCTCCCTCTCTCTCTGTCTCTACGTAGGTTCCATGTTTCGTCGCCGGGCCATTTTCTCGCGATATCTCGGAGGTCAGATCGCAGCCGCGAGTTTTTAAGAAGCGGGTGGGATGGATAGATCTCAATATCGGAGAAACTGACCGGGGGCGATTCAGTAAATTTGCAAATCTTCTCTCCCTTCTCCTTGTCTGGGACATGATCTTTGTTAGATCTATACGACATCTGTATCATTATCTATCTTGTGGGTGGGTCTTGTGGGTAATGTTTAATGTAATTTGGGGTTTGATGGGTATTTTCCTTAGGGGTTTGTAAGTTGTAATTGAAGTGGGTTAAAAAAAAAACAAATAAAAGGCACAAAAAAAAGAAAAAAAGATGATGGTTTGAGCTTGAGTTGGCGTTGTGTTTGGGGAAATGGGTTGTTGGGTTAGGGGTGGGTTAAGGTGTTAATTTGATGATTATGATCGTTCAAGTGTGGTGCTATCTGTGAAGAGGAAAGAGGCATTGTATGTATGAATGGTCCCTTACTAATGGTAATTTAAAGAAGATGGCTTTAGGGATTGCTGGCCACTTTGAATCCAGGTTCTTCCTCCTTTTGCTCTTGTTCTGGCCAATTTCAGGATGGTGAACAAACCCATACGCAAGAAGAAAATACAAGAGAAAATCGAAGAAGGAATTTCAATTCATTATCATAAGTTTGGTTCTTGTAGGCTTCCTTCCCTCTTAGAGCCCCAACTTGGAGAAGGGCATTGGGATAATGAGTCTCCTCCTTGCTCAGAGGGATAATGAGTCCTCTTGATGACTTTTTTCTTGTGTTGTTAAACCCATAATTACAGTGTTAAATGCCCAGTGATTGATTTGCTGCCATGAATCATCTGTTTTGGCCACAACTTGATACAATCTTCTGCTTTTTGATGGTTTTGAGGAGTCCATGGTTTTGGTTACTCGGTCAATCCTCGGAGTAGGTCGGCTGTTGGGTCGGTTCGTTTTGATTTTTCGATTAAGCAACGTGATTAATATTTAAAATAAAAAATAGAGGAAAAATGACATCATTTGCGGTTCTTGTCCTCGACTTGATTCCTATGGTCGTGTCGTGTGGTGGTTTCGGACGAGGATCGTGTGACGAAGAAGAAGGGCTCGGATCTTGCGGTGGGGCATGGTGAAGAAGAGAGCGAGGTCGCAATCGAATGCTCTCAAATTGCATTATTGTTGTATTTTTTTGCTTCATTTTATTTTATTATTATTGTTATTATTACATATTTATTTTTCTGCCTTCTTGGCAGATGGAATCCGAGGAGGAGCCTCTGCGTTTAGATGGGGACAGGTGCAACCTGCAATAAAATAATGGTTGCAGAAATTTAAAGGAGCCTTTTGCAGCAGCTCTTGTGATTCTTCCTTTTTGATTTATTATTTTTATTTTTATTGTGACGAACAACTTTCGGGTGGACCGGAAGGTTAATTTGGTCAATTTGGCGTTCGTGATTCTTTTTTGGCAGGCTACTGGGTCCCACCCGTGGCCGGTGAAGAAAAAGCATCTTTCGATGTCGTTCGATTAAAACGAGGAGACGACGGGACTGACCACTTTTTGCTTTTTGAACTCTCCTCAACGTTTGAAATATTTAGGACTTCGTAGCCCCAAAAAAAAAAAAAAAAAAGAAAAAGAAATATTTAGGACTTAAAAAAAAAAAATTTAGAACTGTTTTTCTTTTTTGGGTCAGAATTACGAACTTATATGAAGCGAAAACTAATTTTTGTTTGTCATTTTCTCGATCGGAATTTTGAAAAATGGTAACGAAATTTTTAAGAATGGCGAAGGATAATTAAACGTGGATTTGCGCTTTTAACATTCATGTAATTGTGAAAGTTTTGGGTGCCCATGGTTAAAATAGTCAAAATGCGTCAACCGTAGGATTGGACAAAATGTTTAAATTCTTAAATTTTGATTATGAAATTATTTAAAGCATGTAAAATCATAAACCTGTTAAATGATTTTTTTGACAGGTGAATCTCAATTTTTTGTTTTTCATATTTGAATGGAAATGTAGTACTTTAATTATAAAAAGCTATGCTAGTCCAAAAAAGAAAAAAGGTTAATATCTTGAAAAATTTCAAATTGGTACATCTATGATAAATTTATCATAAACTATTTTTTTAATCACAATAAACTCAAAACTAGTATACATATGATAAATTTACCCCGGACTAATTTTTTGACCATCGCAAATCCCACATTGGTATAATTTTTGAGTTGGATGACACGTGACGGTTAACAAGTATACCAATTTGCGATTTTTACCTTCTGTTTGTTACAAATGTAGCAGTTTGAGGTTTTTCGTGGGGAGGGTAAATTTGTCATAAGTATATTAATTTGGGGTTTTTGCTGTTCAAAAAAATGGATTGAGATCCTTTTGCTAGAGATGAAACGACCCATACTCCTTTAATTTTTTTTATGAAGATTAAATGTGGGGTTCACTCATGATTTAAGACTAATTCTTGCCTTTTATTTTTGGTTTTTTTCTTTTCCTTTTCAATTTGGAACAAAATTGGTGTACCTTTTTCTTTTTTTATTTTATGAAGAATATTTTTTTCGTAGATAGCTAACTAATTATTGTGTTTATGAAAAAAGTAATTATTTTGTTAATGAGTGGCATACTTCTTTATTTTTTGTACTAGGAAACTATTGTTCAAAAATTAACTTAAGCACAAGTACCATGATAGTCTTTATGTAAATTGTGTATAATGCATACGTCAACCACGATATTCAACCTTTGAGCAAATTTCGTGAATTTGTACCAAAAATCAAAGTCCAAAGTTCATGATCATGAGGATAATAGGGAAATCAAGAAACCAATTTGCAAATAAAATTAACATTTCTTCACTCGGATATATGATTAGTGCTTGCTCAAATTATCAAAATAGTGAATAAGTTCAAAAGAAGACAAACATGAAGGAAATGTTGGAAAGTAATGGGTGTGGACGAAGCTACTAAGGTGAAAAGAAGATGGGTGTGGAAGAAGCGGCTAGGGTGAAAAAAATTCTGTTGGAAGAGATGTGGATAATTTTTTCTTTTACTAAAATAGATGAAAAAGAACAAAAAGGTAAAATTTAATCTTAAATCAAGAGTGAGATCCACAAAGGATAACGTAGCCAATTCAGCGTAAAAGGCATTGTCAGAGCTAAATAGGGCGAAGAAAACAATGTGAGTCTATGAGAAATAATGTCATGATATTTAATGATAGTGGCTTTTTCACTTGGGGATCCTTTGCACGAATCCAAAACCAAACATTTTCTTGGGCTTTTTTTATTTGACAACCCAATGGCGACATGACAACATCTTGGTGTGTTCATGGTCCAGGCTTTGGTAAACTATGAATCCAGGCTCAATGCAGTGAAGTGGGTCGACAGTCCAAATCAGGCAATCCGGTTTGGGCTTGGTAGTTAGCAAATTATATCATAGAAAAGAAAATTGTGCAAGTTTCAATCAAAGATTGCACATCCCGACCTCAACTGACGGGTTACAGATTTTAGGAATAACCGAGCTACGAGGCCTGCATATGCCGGCCGCAACGTCACCCGGCTTAAGCATACTGATCAGAAAGCTTATTTAAAGCCCCGATCGGACGTGGACGAGTTCGTTCGTCGGCCTGTAAATCGATTCCCGACCTCGACTCGCTAGAACTCATTTATTTCGTCCATTTGCTATTCACTTGCTACTTCTATTTTGCTTGGGGTCTGTGTGGGACTTTAGGTTATTAAGGGGTTTGTCCATGGGCTTCTTGTCTCTCTTCGAAAACATCGCAAAGCCAGTCGCCGAATTAACTTTTGATTGCCAATTCTGCATGCGTACAACCCTGATTTCTCATATTCAGCATTTCAAAGCTCACAGGCGACTTGGGTGCCTTGAGTGGGTGGTGATGAAGGACAAGAGCTCATCGGCTGTCCATGTCGCTAGGGAGAGGCTGCGCAGAAGGCTCACCGATTCCTCGTTCAGCATGGAGCGCATCGATAAACAACCTGACGAGAGAAATGGATTAATAGAGATTTAAGCGGGGAACAAACTGCAGATCTTTGGTGTGGAACGCGCTGAGACACAGGTGCTGGCATTCTGTGATGCTTTAATCTCAAGGAATGAGTTACCGAAGACTTATAACCAAACGGCCACGATGAATCTGAAGAATTAGATGGTACCGGAATCATTCACTTTTGTCATCCCGGATGGAAAAGATGTATTTCTGCGATAGTTTGATACGGGACAAGCACCTGGAGCCTTGACGAGATTTAGAAGCTGAGGATGATGCCAAGACTCTCTCCTCCAGGGCTCTATCAAAGTTCAATGACTTCAGCATCCGTGGCATTAAAATCGAGCACGCCTCCAACTGCAGACCTCCGTCTTCGACCAAATGGAGAAATCCACTCTGCCATGAGACAGTGACGACGCCAGCTCGTGCACTGATACGGGGATACCATTTTCGATTGCACCGGAAAGGGCAGTCAAGAACCTCATGCCGCCCTTCCTGAGCAAGATGAGCTGTTTTCCTTAGCCAGTTCTCCGTTTCCTCTTCCTCTTCGTCCTAAAAATTGTAGCATTGATTAGCCCGACGGAAATGTTCTGGGTTATAGTCAGAGCACAACTTACTTTTCCGCAAGAATGAGAGACAAGGAAGTACATTTTATTCGTTAAGAGTTGCTAGTTTGAAACTGATTTGGGCTTTCCAAGGTGAAACTGGCGGTGAAAAACCGGGTGGCCCGATGATGGACCGGTCGATGCAACCCGGGTCGGAGAAAAGACATCTTTTGTCTGGTTCCTTGTTTATTTTTATTTTTTCTGATAAATGGCGAGATAAATTAAGTCTTCTTATTTTAATTGAAATACTAATGTAGTAATAATTATTTGGTGACAATTTGAACTTGTCGGAATAATGCCCTTTAGTGTTATTATGTTGGTCAAAAGCAAAAATACCTTTTGCTACACGTTTTTTTGTTTTCTTGGTATTTTGGTTTATCACGTAGTATTCTTCCTTGAATGTGATAATAACAAAGGAAAACACCACAAAAACTCTAAAGTATGCTTACTGTGACACATTTACTCCAAACTTTTTTTTTTTTGGTAAAGACTCCAAACTTTTTTTTTGTGACAATAAAAATCCCAAACTTGTATACATAGAACACATTTATCCCAAACATTTTTTTGTATCACAAAAACCCCAAATTTATATCCATGTGACATATTTACCCAAAATTATCTGTTTGTGACACCAAAAACTCCAAACTCATAAGCATGTGGGATATTTACTCCAAATTTTGAGATAACTGTGCCACACAGACACAAATTTAGAGTTTTTAGTATCACAAGAAAAAGTTTGGGATAAATGTGTCATACTGATACAAATTTAGGGTAAATGTGTCACATGGATAAAAGTTTGAGATTTTTTGTGTAACAAAAAAAAAGTTTAGGATAAATGTATCACAACAGGCATAGTTTACAATTTCTAATGACTTAGTCAAACATTAAGTTGAATATTTTGAAAATTTCACCCCATCCTACAGAAATTTCTAACTCTCATGCGGGTCGTGACCCCTATTTGGAGATCAAGCGAGGGTGGTGACCTAGGGGTGCATGACAACTATTCTATTTCGGAAATAGATTTTTCTATTTCTATTTATGGATGAGTTTTTGAGCAAAAAATACGTTTAATAACGACATAAAATTTCTGATCGTAGAATAGAAGTTCGTTTGACAACAATTGAAAATTTGTAATTCTAGAAATTATTATTTACTATTTAAAAATATAAAATTATCATTTATTTTTTACTCCAGAGGCGATAGTGGTTGTGGCAGAGGCAATGGTGGGCGGCGTCGGCCGACGGAGGTCGGCAGTGGTCGGCGGCGGCAACCGGCGAAGGCTGGTGGTGGTTGGGGACAGGCGGTGGTCGGTGGCGACGGGGTTGGCAGTGGCCGGCGGTGGGCCGTAGCGCCGGCGGTGAGGCGGGGTGGTGAGTGGTGGTTGGCGGCGGCGGGTACTCGAGAAAAAGTGAGGGGTTATTATTTCTATTTCTCCGAGGAGCTGAAAATTTTTTGTTTTTGATTTTCCTTCCAAATCTATTTTCGGAACAAATTTTTGTTTCGTAAATAGAAAAATAGAATTACGTTATCAAACGAGCTTCTGTTCCAAACTTGTTTCTTAAATACGTTTGGAATAGAAATAGAGAAGTAAAATGATTATCATGCATCCCCGAGCTTGTTGAGACGGTGTCACGCTCCCTCTCAAAACGATTATGGTAGCGGATTCTTGCCCGAGCAAGGTGGCGAGGGGTGGCAGCCCTCACATTCATGATGGCTATGATCGGGAACCCTCTCTTGAGTGTGATGTCGAGGGTTGGTGATCCTCAGAAAGATCTAGGTAGGAGCCACTTTCGCTTGCATCCTCTCACTCTTTCACAATCTTCCGCAAATTCGCACAATGTAATCATTCCGTTAAGTACATCACCAAAGGACGTGGTGCCTTTTTGACAAGGATTGCCACATTAGCTTTTATTGGGCCAATATAATGAGTCATTTTGCCAAGTCAACAAAAATTCATGATGTAATACAAAATTATGGCCCAGTTAGGGGGTGCATGACAATCATTCTGTTCCAGAAATAAATTTTTCTATTTATGTTTTTGGATGAGTTTTTGAGCAAAAAAATGCGTTTAATTACGACATAAAATTTCTGATCTTGGAACAGAAATTCGTTTGACAACTGTTGAAAATTTCTAATTCTAGAAATTATAATTTACTATTTAAAAATAAAAAATTATTATTTATTTTTTACTCCGGCAGCGATGATGGTTGCGGCGGTTGGTGATGGTTGCGGCAATCGGTCGAGGGTGGCGGTGAGTCGTGGTTGGCGGCAGGCAATGGTCGGCAGTGGTGGTAGATAGTATGTGGCAGCGGTCGGCGGTGAGGTGGGGTGTGACGGCGGCGGGTGGTGGTCCGCGGCGGTTGGCGATGGGCGACCGAGGGTAATGGTTAGTGGCGGCGAAGGTCGGTGATGGGCGATGGTGGGTGGTGGCCGGCGAAGGTTGGCTTTGGCAGGCCATGTTTGAAGCGATCGGCGGAGGGTGGCGGTAGGTGGTGGTAGTTGGCGGTGAGGCGGCGGGCGATGGGGGCGGCGGCGGTAGGTACTTGAGAAAAAGTGAGGGGTTATTATTTCTGATTTCTATTTCTCAAGTAATTTAAAATTTTTTGTTTCTGATTTCCCTTCCAAATCTATTTTCGAAACAAATTTTTATTTCAAAAATAAAAAAAATAAAATTACATTATCAAACGCGTTTCTATTCCAAACCTGTTCTAGAAATAGGTTTGGAATAGAAAAGGAGAAATATAATTGTTGTCATGCACCCCTTTAGCTAACGGTGTTAGAATTTTTATATGAAAGAACTATTATATTGAGAAAAAAAGTTCGGGCCTCATATTAGATAATGAAGAAAAACACATAATCCCCATGTCATTATACCTTACATTATTATGAAAAATTATAAAAAAAGTTCTAAACTTATTATTCTTTTGCTAATTGAGCCCTCAATTTTTTAATTTTGTCAATTCAGTCATAATTTTTTTTGTACCAATTCAAGTATATCCAACCAACTTTGACAAGTTGACATTGAAATGGACTCTGGCTGGTGCTCACGTGGATAATTTTTAATAATGTTTTAATACTTTTTTTGAAATATTATTATTTATTTTTATTGTTCTTTTCTTTTTATGGTTTTTCTTTCTTCTTCCTCTGGTTGGTCCTTGAGGCTTGCCCTCGCCAGCCACTAGTGGGGCGAGCCTCACTAGCTTAGAGGGTGATCCTCGCTTAGGCCAAATCTGGGCGTGACCGACCCAGCAGGGGAGAGCTTCACTTGAGGGCGACTAAGTCGACCTTGCCAGTCATAGCCTTTGGCCAATTATCGCGGTGATAGGTTCGAAGAAGACGAAAGGCAAAAAAAAAAAAAAAAAAAGAGAAAGAGTAAAAAAAGAAAGAAAAGAAAAAAGGAAAGAAAAAAAATAGTTTGAAAAAATATTAGAATATCATTAAAAATTATGTACTTAGTGCTGGTTGGCTTTCACGTCAACGCCGATCGACAAAAGTGGGTTGGATGGAATGAATTAGCATAAATGCAAAATGTTTATGATTGAATTGGCAAAATTGAAAGGTTTATGACTGAATCGGTAAAAGTGCGTTAGGTTTATGACTTATTGATATGTCGTATAAATGGACATGATATGACGAGTCCAAAATTTATTATACGGATGCTAGTTCAGTAATAAGTTTTTTCAATTTTGTCAATTTATTTCTAAAACTTTGCGTGAAGTTTCAATATAATCATTCCAATCAATCTTCACTGAAAATCACCGATATGACGGTTCGGTTATCACCGGTCGTCTCACACGGCAAACAGCCATGTCAATAATTTCTTGCGAAAATTGGCCGGAAGGACTATATTGAAACTTCACGCAAAGATTTAGGGTCAAATTGGCAAAATTGAAAAGTCCAAAACTGGATTAACATCTATACTGTAAATTTAGAATTAATTGGACATTTTTTCTACGTATGGCCAATCTTCATCGTCCAAGAAATAGGAGAATCCTTAATGATAACGAGGTTGTGCTAACTTATCTTCGAATATCCATTGGTTTGAATCAGCAAATCTTGGCCAGTCCTAAGGTCACACCAACCAGTCCCACCAGTCCCAGTCCTCCTCAATTAAGAAGAACAACTGCCCCTCAAGCCTCGAAATGTTCCCCACTTCCTTAACTGGTTGGTTTAGGTCCGTTCCAATTCCTCTAGCTGTATCACGTGCTGAATTCTCCAATTGATTCACCCACATTTGACGACCCAAATGACGAGCTAGTCCAATTTTGGCCCAAATTGTTCTTATCTTTGACACGCCATTTGTCGACGTTGCAGCCACCGCTATGTATTTATGTATCGACAACAGATTAAGAGCCTTCGCAGAATACAATTTTGTTATACTAATTATAAATATCAACTAGTTAGACATGATCGTTATCTTTAGCAATTCATGCGAGAATTGGTCAAGGAAACGGCTCCTGGTTTGATCAAAATAGCAGAGTGGCAAATAAAATAAAATGAAGGTCCAACCTTTGGTGGTTCCTCTATTCAATCCTTTATTTGAAAAATGTTTCGGGAGGTATCTCTCAAGTAGTCATGCTCTTATAGATTTCATCACGCCAACCGGTTTTTCTCACGTTTATATCATTTGAATCGTTTTCTGCTGGCAAGGATGAGAAAGAAATCCCTACCTGCGTGAAAACAAATCCATTCGTCTTTCCTCTTGGTCACCGGTGAGATCTAATAGCATTCCTCATTTGAACCAAAGGGTCACATCACAAGTCCATTTAAAGTGGATCAAGGGACAATCAACTTAAAAGGATTAGCAGCAACAAGCGACTTCAGCAATCTCGCGCAATCTTCAATTAAAGTCATAGCTACTTAGAATCATTCTCAATCTTAAAGTATGAGTTTAGGGGGCTCGATATTGCCGTATAATTCTATTAGCTTGTTGGCAAACTGCAACCCTCTCCACATGAGAGTAGGCGCACGTCTCTTTACAAAATTCATCGCGTCCTTAACTTCAAATGGTCATGCTCTTGTGAGCATTGCAGTAATTACGTTTGGAGTTACAATTGGAAACATTTCAATTGGCAAAAACTAAAAGGATGATGCGTTCTTCCTATCATTTTCTTCTGATTGGTGGGTTATGAGAAGGAATATTGCCCCACATTTATATTTAGTTAAATTTGCACATAAATAATATCCATAATGTATAATCTGCCCTTTTTGAAGTTATGGTCGGAAAAAAGTTTCCTCCGGTCTGATTAGGATGGAGGAAAACATAGCTCGAAACAGAATATAATTGGATAGATGCACGTCCACCATATATGGATGAAGGATCACAAGGGAAATTGTGTGAATTTAAAGATTGATTGTGGGTGCCCATGTGCGAAATGCATACAACAACTTGCACATGAGGTAAAACCATAAGGAAGATTCAAACGGCTTCAATCACTTTGGTATTTAAACCTTCCATAAAAAAGAAGGTTTATAGTCATAGAAGAATGTTCTTGACCTCATTGAAGCCAATTGAGGGATATATCTTTCTCGAGCTATACTTTTTATTTTCAATTTTTTTTAATGGATTAAATTTTCTCAAATCATGCTTATCATAATTGGTGGTTACAAGTTACGAAAGTCATCTACATGCACTCTTAAACTGAAAATGAAAAATGGGCGACCCTTGTATTTGTAACTTGCCAATCAGAAACATGTTTTTTTTTCGAAGAAAATTGCCCATAATCAAGGATGGAACCATTATCACTTCATGTTTTACTTTGCCACCTTTATCTATAGAGAGTGTGTATTTGGTTAATTAGGTTGCAGATACTCGAAATGCCCTCCAACATATAGGTTGGTGTTGGGAAATATTCAAACTACAAAATAATGTCGTGCTAAAACCTAGTTGACATAAAAAAAACATGGCGTCTAATTCCGATTCTTGTTTCTTGTGACAAGTTAAACATTATCATGTTCCTAGTCATAGATTATCACTTGCTTATCTCCAACCTCTCCTCTCTTCCCACGTTGGTCAATTTTCCAAAACCGCGACGAAAACTGTTGCTCTTCATGGTATTCAACCATTGAAGGCATGGACCGAAATTGGTCAAGCTCCTAAGAACGGAACGCGTGATCTTCACACATTAGAATAATGGCAATTCATATGATTTTGCGTCTAAGTAATTTCCTCTTCCCCAACTTCGCTCCTCCTATAAATACCCTAATCAGTAGTCGTTTCAAGACGCAAAACACAAGCCCAAATCCTCCCCCAAATCCTAGGTAGCTTGTTCATTTTTCAAAAATTGGTTAGCATTTTCAAAAAGATGGGCAGCAAGGTCTCTTCCCAATCCTCCAATACCAATTCTCAGCAGCAAAGCACCACCACCACCACCACCACCTCCAGCAGCAGCACCACCACCTCCAGCAGCAGCACCACGAGCAGCGCTTACACCGGACTAGGCAACATCATTAAGCTCCTTCCAACCGGGACCGTCTTCCTTTTCCATTTCCTCAACCCTCTTTTGACCAACAACGGCCAATGCCATACTTATAACAAGTACCTAAGTGCCATTCTCATTGCAGTTTGCGGCCTTTCGTGTTGTATTGCTAGCTTCACCGATAGCTACAAGGGGAGTGATGGATCGACCCACTACGGTGTCGCCACGACCAAGGGCATCTGGCCGAGCTCGAGCTCTAGTAATTCCTTATCGGGGCATAAGCTTCAGTTTTCGGATTTCGTCCATGCGTTCTTGTCGGTGATTATTTTCGCAGTTTTGGCGTTGTTGGACACGAACACCGTGAAGTGCTTTTATCCATCTTTCGAGACTACGGAGAAGACTTTGATCATGGTTCTACCAACCGTAATTGGCTCGATCTCGAGCACGGTATTCACGTTGTTCCCTAGCACGCGCAACGGAGTTGGGTATCCTTCAAGTGATGCTAGTACAACCTCGGGGACTAGTACTACCTCGGAGAGCAATGCCGAGAAAGTTTGATGATACACATAGGCACATATGCATGGTCCAATGTAACCACATGCATTTCCAAATACATGCATCTAGGATTTCTCATATTAGACTCGTGTGCTCCAGGATTAGCATGTAAAAACGATTGTAAGCAGTTGTTGTCGTTGATCTCAAAATGTACAAGCAGAAAAAGGATTTATTTGTATTGTATCTATATATTCATTGATGCCTTCTGGTGAGTCTGTCGTGACAAGTGGTATGTCAATCATATTCAACTTCATTTACGGCAGCCACAATTTTACTTTCGTTCATTCATGTCTTTTGGTAAGTTCGCCTTGTCTGTGGGGGAGGTGGCCCTTGCCCAGATTTGACAAGGGCATTTGGGCCCTTGCCGGTCAAAAAAAAAAAGAAAAAAAAAAGAAAGATAGAAAAAAAAATGTTCATGTCGGTGCTGGTCACGCCATGTAGGATGGACGACATCCACATCGGGGATTTCCGATCAAAATTGGCCGAATGGACTTTATTGGCACAAATGCAAAATTTTTAGGATTAAATAGATACAATTGAAAAGTGTTTGACTAAATTGACTCCAATGCAAAAGATTTAGGACTTTTTGAACATTTTCCCTCGAATGTTTCATTTCTTGCTATCGGAGAGCTCGCGCTCGGGATGCTTGAATAACTCGTGCTTGGGAGTTTTCCATTTCTGGGTTGTTAATGAGAAATTTTGGACGGAGGGTTAATGTGGACAAATTTATGCATGAATCAAGTAAAAATCTATGGCTTTTTATGAGATTGTAAAAATTTTAGGGGAAAATTGAGGTTGGACGATAAAATTGGGACAAGACCTAAAGTTGGGAGCTTTTCATATAACAAAAAAAGTTTATGATAGAACTGGGACATAACCTAAAGTTGAAGATTTTTAATGGGACACAAAAAGTTGAGGGTAGAATTGGGACTAAACTTCAAACTAGATGTTTTTTATGAGACAATAGGTAGGATTGGGATAAAAGCTAAAGTTAGAGTTTTTTTTGAGGTATTTAGCCAACTATGACCCGGATTGTGGAAAAAGAATCGTGCCAGCTTCAATCCAAGCTTGTGCATCTCGACCTAAATTCATAGATTTATAAATTCTAAAGCCCCAATTGAACGTGGATGAGTTCATTTGTCGTCCTCTAAATCGACTTCCGACCTCGACTTAGGGTCTGTGTGTGACTTAGGTTTTTAATAGATTTGTGCATGGGCTTCTGGGCCGATTTGGGCTTTCCAGGTTGAAACTGAAGGTGGTAAACCGGGTGACCCGAAGATGGACCGGTCAATGCTACCCGGGCCGGAGAAAAGGAATCTTTTGTCTGGTTCCTTGCTTTTTTTTTTCTTGTTCTTTTGTCTGGTTCCTCCGTGCGGACTAAAGATATCATTGGTCTTAGTTTTGTAGAATTTCAATATGGTCCTAAACTTTGTTTATTCACTTTAATCTGAGAGTTGTTTGAAATAGGTCGAAATGCTGACGTGGATTGTGATAATACAATTATAAAAAGCTAGAAGAATAAAAAAAAAAATGAAATTCAAAGGAAAGAGAGGGCATTTGTTTTTTTTTTTTCTTGTTTTAGCTATTTTCATTACTTCATATCTTAATTCTTTTTTTTTTTTCGAAGTAACTGTTGAGATAAGATATATTTTATGATCATTTGTAGTTTAACGTGACAATTCATAAATTATGAAATTAAGTTTTCTTATTTTAATGGAAATACTGATGTACTAATTATGTTTTGGTGACTTTGAACAAGATGGAAACTTCATAAAATGAACTTAGAAAAGTTCACTCAACACGATTATGGGAATAAGGCCCTTTAGTATTTTGCTACAATTGTTTTCTTTTCCCTTTTGTTTTATCACGCGGTATTCTTCCCTGTGATAACAAATATTAGTCAAACTTTTAGTTTTTTTTTTTTGGCCGTATGGAGATTTCTGGCTCTCACGCCGGTCGTACTCGTGACCCTTATTTGGAGATTGAGCAAGGGTGGTGGCTAGGCTCGGTGAGGCCTAGTCGCCCTCACATTCACAACGACTACAGTTTAGTACTCCTGGTCGACCAAGGTTGGGGAATGGGGGTGGCAGCCCTCACATTCACGTTGGTTATGATCACGGATCCTCGCTTGATTGTGATGTCGAGGGTTCGACCATCGTCAAGATCTAGGTAGCAGCCAATTTTTGCGTGCATTCATCTCTCTCTCGCACACGCGCACACTTTCCGCGCCTCCGCTTTTTTGTTTCTTTTAGCCTTTTTGGTACTTCGACAAAATCTCTTTAGATCTAGCCACTCATATTTTTATTCTAGATCAATTAGATAGATATTAGATTTTGGTGATTGCTTTTGTTGTAATATTAATGCGCGGAAACTAATTAGAATTTTGCAAATTAAGTTAATGCGAAAAGCCAAAAAAAAAAAAAAATAACGAGGAACGATAAAGGATACTATAAATTATATGGCTCGGTCCGAATATCGATACTTACATCCATGGAGAAAGTAAGCAAAAACAATTTACTATAATAGGAGAATCGGAGTTACAATCGCTCAATACGTTCGTGTTTCCTGCACTTAAATTATACCAAAACCCAATTGGAGTTACAATCGCTCAACACGTTCGTGTTTTTCGCACTTAAATTATACCAAAACCCAAAGTGTTTAGACATGAACAACTCAATTGGATATATATAAAACTCACACAATTCACAGATCGGTGTTTAAGGTCCTATGACGATCGACCTTAAGAACTCTCTTTGTATGGCCGAATTACAAAGAGCAAGTTCGTTCTTTTCGCCTCTGTACGGCATCGGCTGGGTAGAGAAACAAGAGCAAAACCGTTCTTTTGTTACTTCTCTGAAAGTGACACTTTTGCCCTTTTGTTGTGCGGCCGCCAAGAAAAGAAATTGCTGAGATACACCAAAACCTTCTTTTCCTTATTTTTTTTCTTATTTCTTTCCTCTCTTGACAGAACATTAGGATAAGAATGTGGGCCCTCTTCTTGTTCCCATTTCTTGTACGCAAAAAAGCATTTCTGTGCTTAGAAGTCATCCACTCCACGCCAAAAGGGTAGTCCTCAGCAATAAGAGAACCGAGTCTTCATCTCGGTCAATCTTGGATATTCACAAGATTTTCTTTTTCCTTAGCAAACCAATTTATATCCGCAAACGATTTAAATTGGACATATAAATTTAACAATTCTCCATATTGGCTCGATATTTGAAGCCAACTTATAGTACTTATTATCCATGCTGCTCTCCCATTACGCCGAAAGGCAATTACTTTCCATAGATGCAAATTGTGCTCAAACAGAGCTTGAGTTTCGCCAAAGGAACAAGTTTAGTCATCATTTCCGCTGGGTTCTCTCTTGTAGTCAGTCTTTTTTCACAATAACTTTACCCTTCACTAAGACATCTCGGACGAAGTGGCATCTGATGTCGATATGCTTTGTCCGCTCGTGATAAACTAAATTACATGCTAGATAAATCACCTCTTAGTTGTCACGGTATATATCAATACTTTTCTGCTCTAACCCAAAGTCCAAAAGCAAACCTTTTAGTCATATCGCCTCTTTGACTATAAAAGTCGGTGCCATGTACTCCGCCTCGGTCGACGACAATGCCACGTGGTCCTGTAAGGACGCTTTTCAACTACCCGCACCACTTGCAAGCGTAAACAAGTACCTTCTAAAAACTTGCACTCATCCAAGTCATATGCATCATCGGAATCCACATAATTTGTGGTCTCACTGTCATTATTGTCCCTCCAGTATACTCTACCAACGTCTATTGTCCCTTTCAACTATCTGAAAATCCATTTCATGACTTCCCAATGAGTTTTACCAAGACGCTTCATATAACGATTGATTACACTCCTCGCTTGTGAAATATCGGGTCTAGTGCATAGCATACATAATACTAACCATGGTACTATAATAAGGAACACGAGACATATGCTCTTTCTCCTTCTCCTCGGTCGGCGACGATAACTTAACTAAAAGTTTAAAGTGCTTCGCTAATGGTGTACTCACCGACTTCACCGATCGCATATTAAAATGTGCTACAATCTTCTCAATATATTTCTTTTAAGACAGACGTAAAATTCCTGCAGTTCTATCACGCAAAATCTTCATACTCAAAAATTTTGCAACACCTAAATCTTTCATCTCAAACTCTACACTTAATTGCCTCTTTAGCACATCATTATTAGATATATTTTTAGTTGCTATCAACATATCATCAATGTATAATAGCATATATATATATATATATATATATCAAAGACCCACCCTCCAATCTTCTAAAGTAAACACAGTTATCCATATGACTTTTTGAATAGTCCCGACCGGACATGAAAGCATCAAAATGTTTATACCATAGTCTCGAAGATTATTTCAGCCCATATAAAGATTTCTTTAGTAAGCAAACATGGTCTTCCTTATCCGAATACCAAATCCCCTTGGGCTGCTTCATGTAAATCTGCTCCTTCAACTCACTATGGAGGAACGCCGTTTTTACATCAAGTTGTTTCAACTCGAGATCTTGTGCAGAAACTAAGGTAAGTAAAACACGAATAGAAATATATCTTACCATATGATATAATACCTCGTTGTAGTCAATTCCCTCCCTATGTGTATATCCCTTCACAACAAATCTTGCCTTATACTTCGCTGCTTCGACACCATGAATGCCCTATTTCTATTTGTAGACCCATTTACTTTCAATAATCTTCTGACTCTTGGATACTTTAACTAGCTCTCATGTCTGATTTCAATGAAGTGATTCCATCTATTTACTCATAGCTTCTAGCCACTTGCGATGACTCGAACTAGCCATCCCTTTATAGCAAGACAAATGTTCATTTGTCTCCATCTCATTACCTACGGTCAAAGCATAAGCAATATTTGTATAACCATAACGTACCGGTGGTTTAATTTGCCTTCTTTGTCTGTCAGCAGCTATACTACGTCGTGGCTGTGTTGGTTGTTTAGTATCACCAACTTCAGAAATCGTGGCCTCATCTGCAATCTCAACCTCTGTTATGTCCAAGGTCTCTAGAGTCTTCACCTGAAGCTCCACCTCACTACCGACACTATGATCCGTTTGCTCTGCTGGTAGTGTCTTAGAACTCCTCTATCGAAGCAATGTACTCTCGTTGACGATCACGTCTCTGCTGATTAGAAAAATTGGGTGATTTGAGATCGGTGCACCACAGCTGTTAGCCTTTTACCCCATGTGCATAACCCAAAAATATGCATTTCTTCGACCTCGGCTCAAGCTTACCATCACTCGCATGAGCATACCCAAGATATCCGAATACTCATAATCCGGAGTAATCATCGGGTTTCCCCGACTATACTTCCTCCGGAGTTTTCTACTCGATAGCATATGATGGAGATCGATTAATCGGGTAACATGTCATGTTCATTGCTTCGGCCCAAAATTCCTTGCCGATTCCAGCATGCGATAGCATGCTTCGAGTCCGCTCAAGTAAAGTTTTGCTCTTCCGTTACGTCACGCCGTTATGTTGTGGTGTCCTAGGTATTATGTGGTGTCTCACAATTCCTTCTCACTCGCAGAACTCGATAAAAATCTTTACCACGTAACTCCATACAATTATCGGTTCTCTAACACTTGATTTGTTTATCTGACTACTTCTCAATCAATGCCTTGAATTTCTTGAATCGATCAAATACATTAGATTTGTGCTTCGGAAAGTATACCCATATCTTCTTGGAATAGCCATCGATAAAAGTCAACATATATCGGGCACCTCCTTTCGAAGGAATCAGAGACGGGCCGTAGAAATCTGAATGAATATATTCAATAGGTTGCTTAGTCGAATGAGTACTTGTAATAAACTTAATCTGGCGCTATTTCCCAAAGATGCGGTGTTCACATAAGTCTAACTTACTTGTTTTCTGACCCTTTAACAACTCCCTATCACTTAGCATCTCATACATGCCTTGCTCATATGCCCCAAATGCATATGCTATAATTGAGTTAAATCAAAATTTGACTCACCCGATGAAACCGTAGCAGCCTCCGTCACGGTTTCTCCCGATAGATGATAAAGAGAACTCACTTTCTTCCCTCTCATTACTATCATGGCATGTCAAGAGATCTTCATTACTTTACCTTCAGCGGTGTACTTATACTCGATATCATCGAGCATCCCCAGAAAAATAAGGTTCTCTTGAGCTCCGGTACATGCCTCATGTTTGTTAATGTGCGCATTACTTCATCATGCATCCGAATCCGATTTGTCACTATCCCCCCAATCTTGCAGGCTGCGTTATTCTACAATAGAACTCTACCACCATCTACGATCTGATAAGTAGTAAATTAGTTCCTATGAGACGTTATATAATAAGAACACCCCGAATCTAGCACTTATTTGTTTCTTGAAGAATTTGTAGTCACACACAAGACAGCCTCTACATCACTAGTGCTCTCCTCAGCAATATCGCTACACTACTTGTGGCTTTTCGCTTATTACATATGTTTCTCAACTTACGACAATTTCTCCCGATGTGCCCATCCTCATGACACTCAAAGCACTTCACGCTTCCCTTGGACTTTTTATGGTGTGATTTAGACCTGCTTTTACCTCTGCTGCTATTGGGCCCCGTTGTTACTCTCTACCTCGAATCAATAGTCCCCGTGCTACATCCTACGCTATATTGTCATCTCGCAATTTTCTTTGCCACTCTTTAGAAAATAAAGCGAACTTTACCTCTTCCGAGGTAATCGTAGTACACACTTGTAATAGTGAATTAGTAAAGTGCTCCCATGATTGGCAAATAAGTCAACAACATCATTCCCTGCTCTTCATCATCAAGTGTCTTACCGGCGTTCTTCAAATCCATCATGAGTTTATTAAATTCATCTAGATGGGTTCTGATAGACGTATCTTCGATATATCTCTTCAACACATATAAGTGATTGTTCAAATCTTTCGTTATATAAAGAGCTTGAAGTTTTACTCACAAGACTGCGGTATTCTTCTCCTCGCCTAACTCTATTAACACTTCATCCGATAAATTCAATAGGATTAAACTCCTAACTTTCCTTATTAACACATCCTTTTGAGCATCTGTCATTCTTTCGGGCAACTCAGCCTTGCCCTCCAATGCTTCTGCTAAACCATGAGTTGTCAATAACGCCTCCATCTTGAGGCTCCATAATCCAAAGTTGTTCCTTCCGTTAAACTTCTTAATTTCAGCTTTCACTCCGGATATGGTTGGTAAATCTCGAGTTGTCAATAACGCCTCCATCTTGAAGCTCCATAACCCAAAGTTGTTCCTTCCGTTTAACTTCTCAATTTCAGCTTTCACTCCGGATATAATTGCAATCTCTCTAAATAATAATTAGACAAGCAAAAATCCCAAATTACAATCTAAAAATATTTGATACAAGTTCTGATACCAATTTATTGAGAGGGCACAACAAAAGTCCAAAACCTTTACTTAGGGAGATCGCCAAGAGGGAACACAAGTTCGAGCCTTTTAACATATTCAGTTGGATCCACTTTCACTCAAAAGCTTAAGCCAATGAGTTATGAGCCAATTTGGATATACTAACCGCTCCACACTATATTAATTGTCTAATGTGGGACTTCTCTAACACAACTCGTGCATTCTAACAACTTTGGTCATTTTGTGAACCATGCGGTAAAAAGGATCTACCTTATGATTAGAATCTTAAGCGGACTAAAGCAGCGACAAGTGCCAATTTCCAATTACTATTCCATCTACATGTTAAAGGAGGATGGATTATGTATAATGACATGAATGGTTCATAAACTTTTCACCAGCATTTAATGTAATCTCTGAACTTTTTTTAGTCAATCTAGACCCCAAACTTTTGAAAATTCTCTCCATGTAGTCATCGAGTTAAGTATACCGCCACATTACATGAGTCTTTTTTGAGGTGGATCGCCACATTAGCGACGATTCGTTTCACAAGCCAACAAAACTTTATGATTTCACAAAAAAATGTACAAAATTATGGCCAAGGTAGCTAACGATGTAAGAATTTTTTTATGAAAGAAATGCATTCATTGGATTTATGAAGTTTAAAGGCTAGATTGAGCAAAAAATTTCAGGCCTAATATTGGATATTAAAGAAAAGCACATAACCACCGAAGTCATTATACAGTAAAGTATTGATGACATGATATAGCGAGTCAATCACAACGTTCATGTGATATGAATTTTAAACAACTTTGAATTCCAATGCAAACGTAAAACCAATCTAAATGTTAAATTTTACTTTTGAAGTATTTCGGGAATTTATCGAATCAATCCATAACTTATTGTACAAATATCAATTTAGTTCTAAAATTTTCAATTTTACCAAAATCTTTTAGCGAAGTTCCAATATAATCCTCATAGTTAATTTTCATCGAGAATCACCGACATGATGATTTAGTCATCAATGGTTGTCCTACGCGACGAATCACAATGCCAATAATTTTCGATGAAAATTAGTCGAAAGGACTTTACTAGAATTTCGCGCAAGGACTTAGGACGAAATAAAAAAGAAGAAGAAAAGTTTAGGATTAAATTTGACAATACAATAAAATTAGGATTGGTCGGACAATTTTCTCAGAGTATATGGCCAAACTGCATCGTCTGACAAATAAGAAAATCCTCGATTGATAACGAGGTTGTGCTGACTTATCTTCGAACATCCATTGTTTTGAGTCTGTAAATCATGGCCAGTCCAAAGGTCACACCAACTAGTCTCAGTCCTCCTCAATCAAGACAAAACAACTATTCCTCAAGCCTTGAAATGTTCCCTACTTCCTTAAATGGTTGGTTTAGGTCCATTCCAATTCCACAAGTTGTATCACGCATTGAATTCTCCAATTAATTCACCTACATTTGACGACCCAAATGGCAACCTAGTCTTTGACCAAAAAAAAAAAAAAATGGCAACCTAGTCAAATTTTGGCACAAAGTGTTCTTTCTTTGACACGCACACATCGGACTTGAACATTCAAATGACAATCTATGTTTTATTATCTCGATTTTGCACTTCTTGACCTCATTGAATCCTATTGAGGCTATATCTTTCTCGTTCTATATACGTGTGATGGATAAAATTTTCTCAAACCAAACCATGTTTATTAAAATTGGTGGCCACATGTTCTGAACGTCATCTATATGCAAACTTAAACTGAAAATTAAAAATGGGTGATTCCTGTGTTTGTATCCCGCCAATTAGAGACACGGTTGAAGATAATTTTCTATAATCATAGATGGAAAAATAACACAGCTATTTACATAAACGCTTTATGTTTTACTTTGCCGCTGTTATATATGCTGAGTGTGTCCTTGGTTAATTAGGTTTGAAGATGCTTTAAAGGCACAGAAACATATAATTTGGTGCTAGGAAATATTCAAAGCTACGAAATAAATATCGAATTAAGCCTAGTTGCCGTTCCTTGGGACATTATCCAGTGATGGATCATCACTTGCTTATCTCTAACCTCTCCTCTATTCCGACATCCGTCAATTTCCCAAAACGTGATGAAAACTGTTGCTCTTCATAAGATTCAACCGTCGAAGTGTTGGACCGGACCCGGTCAAATCCGTACGAATGGAACGCATAATATTCAGACTTTAGAATAGTGTTAGTTCTTATTGTTTTCCATCCAAGAAACTTCCCCTTGCCAACTTCGCTCCACCTATAAATACCCTAATTGGTGGTCGTTTCAAGACACAAAACACAAAACACAAAACACAAAACACAACCCCAAATGTTTCCCCAAATCCTAGGTGGCTTGTTCATTTTTCAAAAATTGGTTAGCATTGTCAAAAAGATGGGCAGCAAGGTCTCTTCCCAATCCTCCAATACCAATTCTCAGCAACAAAGCACCACCGCCACCGCCACCTCCAGCAGCAGCAGCACCACCAGCAGCGCATACACCGGACTAGGCAACATCATTAAGCTCCTACCGAGCGGGACCGTCTTCCTTTTCCATTTCCTCAACCCTCTTTTGACCAACAACGGCCAATGCCACACTTATAACAAGTACCTAAGTGCCATTCTCATCATAGTCTGCGGCCTTTCGTGTTGTGTCACTAGCTTCACCGACAGCTACAAGGGGAGTGATGGGTCGACCCACTACGGGGTCGTCACGGCCAAGGGCATTTGGCCAAGTTCGAGCTCTAGTAATTCCTTGTCGGGCTATAAGCTCCGATTTTCAGATTTCGTCCATGCGTTCTTGTCGGTGATCATTTTCGCGGTTCTGGCATTGTTGGACACGAACACTGTGAGGTGCTTTTATCCGTCTTTCGAGACTACGGAGAAGACTTTGATCATGGTTCTACCAACTGTGATTGGCTCGATCTCGAGCACGGTGTTCACGTTGTTCCCTAGCACGCGCAACGGAGTTGGGTATCCTTCAAGTGATGCTAGTACTACCTCGGGGACTAGTACTACCTCGGAGAGCAATACCGAGAAAGTTTGATGTTACACAAGTACATAAGCATGGTCCAATGTAACCACATGCATTTCCAAATACATGCATGCAGGATTTCTCATATTAGTCTCATATGCTCTAGGATTAGCATGCAATAGCAATTGTACGCATTTGTTGTCGTTGATCTCAAAATGTACAGGTAGAAAAAGGATTTATTTGTATTGGAGTCGATAAATTCATTGATGTCTTCTGGTTAGTCTGTCGTCACGAGTGGTATATCAATCGTATTGAACTTCCTTTATGGCAGCCACAGTTTTATTTCAAATATCAAGACTTTCTTAAGTTCATTTGTTTTTAAGGTACATAACGTTACCCCTTGAGCTCAGAGCACATAGCAAAAAGCGAATTGGACGGCCCAAATCGGGTCTGCATTTTTTCCTTTTGTTTTCCCTTTTCCTTTGTCTAGGTTTGAGCATTGCATTCTCATTATGAAAAGCGGTCATTCAAGCATGTCGAAATAGATACCATGTTTGCATATGGATCCCCACATCCTTTCATTCCATTTAGGATTATGAATAGGCTTAATCGGACCCGCTTTTCAAATATCTCACCTTATATGGGACCCCATTGAACTCTTTTAACTTCTATTGAATCGAGAAATGGGTTTGATTGTCCATCTTTTTGATTTGATATATTACTAATATATATGAGGCATCCTCTGGATAGGGTCAACTTGGCAACAAGACTGGATTAGCACCATGCCGTCCGATTCGGTTCAATTTCCATGGGACACGGTTCAGTCCTCGATCCCAAAAATTGGAAACTAGAAACATGCTATTCAATTCTCGGGTCAAGATGCTGGATCAGAATCTGGATCGACCCTAAATTTAACCATTATTAAGTAATTAACTATGGTTGTTATTTGTTTTAATTTCAAGTGGTTAGAATTTGGGCAATTCTTTTTTGTTTTTTATAATGGATGAATGAGGAGTGGAATTCTAAAGTTCATGTTTTACATCATTGTGTTTTGAATTTTTTTTAAAGTTTATTTTGTTCTGCTTGTTCATGTTTTATGATTGTCACTAAAAATGAGGTAACGTTTGTTGTGCTTTCAAGGGAAAAAAAAAAAAGATTTGATCGGTTCCTGGGGACCCTAAATCGGTCTATACCATCTGATGGTTTGTGATTTCCAACAAGAATCTCTCATGTTTTTGGTTTTGTTTTTATTTGCTTAAAACGAAAAGGTAACGGGACTGATCATTTTATTTTTGCTTTTTAACTTTTCTTAACTGTGAAAATCTAGTGTTTAGATGTTTGGACTTATTAACAGTAAATTATTTTTCATTCTCTATCAGAATTCAAAACATAATAACTAAATATGAATTTAGGCGTTTTTCTCGAAAGCATCAAGGAAAAAAAATCAAAATACATAAAATGTTGCATCAGATAAACTTCGAATATATGAGATTATGAAATTATGTAGATGGACTTGTTAAAATATTAAATCTGTTTATGGTTTTATAACAGTTGAAATACATTTTGTTTTTTGTATTTGAGAAGAATAATTATATGTGAATTCATGCAGTAACATTTATATATTGGTGAAAGTTTTGACTTTTAAGTACTTATAAAAAGGGAAAAAATCACCAAAAATCCTGAACTATGCCTACCCCGACACATTTAATCCAATTTTTTTTTGCGACACAAAAAATCCCAAACTATTCATGTTATGACACATCCACCCCACTTTTCAAATCCTTCTAAAATCACCATTAAAATGGAGTTTTAGATTTTTTTAGAGGTTTGTACATGGGCGTCTAGGCTGATTTGAAATACTAATGCTGCGTTTATTTATGTACTTAGAACAGTTCTCTCAATAGGATAAAATGGACGAAAAAAGAAGAAGATAAAATGGAATATTGCCCTTTGGTATTTTTCTTTCGATCAAACGCAAAAATACTTTTTGATGCACTTGTTGTTTTCTATTTTGATACATATTGTGGTTTGTCACGTGGTATTCTAACAACAAATATCAGTCAAACTTTCTAGCTCGCACGCGGTTCGTGACCCTTATTTGGAGATCGAGAAAGGGTGGTGGTGGTGGCTAGGCTTGGTGGGGTGTCGTCACCCTCACATTCACAACGACTATGGTCGGCGGATTCTCGCCGGAGCAAGGCAACGAGGGGTGGCAGCCCTCACATCCACGGTGGCTATGATTATAAGCCCTCGTCCAAATCTGGGCAGCAGCCAATTTTCCCCTGCATTCCCCTCTCTCTCGCTCGTGCCTTTTTCCCTCCTGGGGTTTTCGTTTCCCTTGGCTTTTGTAGCACTTTGACAAAATCACTTTGGGTCTAGCTACTCATATTTGTATTATTTGATAGATTCTGCATGGTTGCTTTGGTCATTTTGTGAACCATGCAGTGAAAAGGATCTAACTTATGACTACACTACAATCTTAAGCAGGCTAAAGTGGCGACCAAGCACCAGTTTCAAATTACCATTCCGTCTCCTTGTTAAAGGCCGATAGATTAGGTTAGGGCTGTCAGTGGTTCGGTTCGGTTCGGTTTTTTAGAAAACCGAACTGAACCGAACCATTAAGAAATTTGCTCGAGCTGAACCAAAACTTGTTCTGAACTGAACCAAACTGAACTGAAAAACTCAATTCGGTTCGGTTTGGTGCAGTTCGGTTTTCAGTTCGAGTTTCTGATGTTTATTTTTATATTTTTCCCTTTTTCTTCTTTTCTTTTCTTTTCTTTTGTTTGTGATCTCTACTGCTTTTGTGCGTTGGTTCGATTTCTCCAAGAAAAAAATGCTAATGATGGTTAAGATGAAAGCCAGCCTTCCCTTCGTCAGCGACCACGAGCCCAACCTCAACGCTTCGTTCTGCCATTGCCACTGGAGTCGCAGCGCCACATTTCTCCAGCTTGGCCGTCTCCTCCGCCCGATGCCTCACTTCCAGATCTGTCGCCAAGGGATTGGATTTGGTCGGAACTCATCAATGGCTGAAGCTGGTCTCTTCTTCCACTACTCAACAGAATATCCATGGATTGAAAGAGCCGGGTTTTGCCGAATCGTGTGGAAGATGAGAAAGCGGCGAGAGAAATCGTCCACTGCTCCGATGAGAGAGAGGGAGAGAGAAACTATCCATTGCTCTGATGAGAGAGAGCACGAAGATGAAAAGGGGGAGAGAGAAGAAGAGGAAAGAAGTCGTCCACTGCGCTGATGAGAGAGAAGAAGAAAAGGAGAGGGGGGGGGAGGGGAAGTACGCAAAAAAGGGGAGAGAGATCGCAAAGATAGAGGGAGAGAGAGATTAAAGTAGAAAAAGTAGGAGAGAGAAAGAGAGCACAAAGACAGGAAGAGAGAGAATAAAGTAGAAAAAGGGGAGAGAGAGTGCACAGTGAGAGAGGAGAGAGAGCACGCACAAAGGAAAGGAAAGAGAAACTGTGATCTGAATTGAATTGGTCTGAACCAAATTGACTTGTGAAACTATCCAATTTTTTTTACTATTAACCGAACCGAAACCGAACTGAACTGGAAATGTGTGAAATTTCGGTTCGGTTCAGTTCAGTTTAGGTTTTGGTTCAGTTTTTAGTTTAGTTTTGACACCCCTAGATTAGGTACGATGATATGGAGGGAAATTATTAAAAAAGTCATAAGCTGATTGTACTTTTATCAATTCGATCATAAATCTTTTAATTTTGCTAGTTCAGTCCTAGACCTTTTACATTTGTACTAATTCTATTATAAACCTTTATTTTACGCTAATTGAGTCATAAACCTTTTGCATTTGTACCAATTCGGTCTATCCAGCCAACTTTAACCGCCGGGCGCTAACATGGACGCCATTTGGTACTAACGAGGTAATTTTTAATATACTTTTTAAATTTTTTTTATTTCTTTTGTTTTTTCTATTTTTTTGGTTCATCTTCAACCTCTAGCCTCCTCCTACAGAAATTGAAAACTCAAACAAAGTCATTTGCCTCGTCGAGCAAGAGACTCAAAGAGCGGGGCTCGTTGCTGTTAGATATATTATATATATTAGGAGTAGGGTTTTTTCCTTAGTATATGTATTTACATTTTTACCCTTCTTTGTATGTATATTTATATCGGCCTTGTGCCTAATTGTAAATGCAGCATTCCATTATTCACTTCTCCAAATCTAACATGGTATCAGAGTTAGGGTTTGCTTTCCATTAAAGTTTTTCGTTTTGATTCGGGTGGGGGATATCTTTCTACCGCTTTTCGTTCTTTCTTAACTTCTCGGGGAACCTTACCTCGGTTGTCCTGTCTCGGTGTTCCCGCTCAAAATGGTCTTGCTGAGCAAAAACATCGTCATATTCTAGATACTACTCGTGCTCTCTTGTTGTCCAATTCTGTTCCTACTGAATTTTGGGCCGAAGCACTTTCTACTGCTGTCTATCTCATAAATCGACTTCCTTCTCTTGTCCTCTCCAAAGCCACCCCTTACCAACGTCTTTTCTCGAAACCACTCACTTATCACCAACTTCGTGTTTTTGGCTGTACATGTTATGTGCTTCTTCCACCCCATGAGCATACCAAACTCTCTGCAAGGTCGGTTCGGTGTGCTTTCCTAGGCTACTGCACGGAACATAAAGGCTACGGGTGCTATGATCCTTCTTCACGGCGTATTCGTATCTCTCGTAGTGTTCAATTCTTTGAGCACCTACCGTTCTTTTCCGCTACCTCTACTTCTTCTTCACGATCCGCCCCATCTATTTTTATGGATTTTCCTCTTGATTCATCTCTTGTTCCTCCTATTATATCTTCTCCGTTAGACCCAGTGCCACCACTTTCTCCCGTTATGCCTCCTTCCTCGTCTACTTCACCCGCCACTTCGACGCCTCTTGATGATTCTCGCCCCCCTTCCCCTCGGCGAAGTCCTCTGCGAGATCGCCGTCCTCCAGCTAGGTACGTGGCTGCTACAAGTTATTCTGATGAGTTTGGTTCCTTTATGGCTGTTGTCCATACTTTACAAGAACCATCACATTATCGTATGGCCGTACAACATGCCGAATGGCGTGATGCTATGTCTGAGGAATTATCTGCTCTTGAATGCACTGGTATGTGGGATCTTGTGCCTCTTCCACCAGGGAAGTCCTTGATATCTTGTCGTTGGATCTATAAAATCAAGACTCACTCTGATGGTAGTATTGAACGCTATAAAGCGCGTCTCGTTGCACGTGGTTTTGATCGGGTGTATGGGATTGATTATGAGGAGACCTTTGCTCCTGTTGCCAAAATGGCTTCTGTTCGTACTCTTCTTGCAATCGCATCTATTCGTAATTGGCCTCTTTTTCAGCTTGATGTGAAGAATGCTTTTCTTCATGGGGTCCTTCATGAGGAACTCTATATGCAGCCACCTCCTGGTCTAGCTCATTTTCATGGTCGGGTTTCTCGTCTTCGTCGGGCCCTTTATGGTCTCAAACGGGCTCCTCGAGCTTGGTTTGAACGTTTTGCAGATGTTGTTCGGTCGACTGGTTTTGTTCGGAGTGAGAATGATCATGCTATGTTCACCCACACTTCTCCTTCTGGTTGTACTATTCTGCAACTCTATGTTGATGATATGATTATTATCGGGGATGACTATGCTCATATTGCTTATACTAAGCAACATATTCACCGTCAGTTTGCTATGAAGGATCTAGGTTTCTTACGTTATTTTCTTGGTATTGAGGTTGCTCGCAATCGACGTGGTATTCTTCTCTCTCGGCAGAAGTACATCACCGACATTTTGGCTCGTGCTGAGTTGTCTGATACTCGTCTTGCGGCTACTCCCGTTGAACTTCATTTACAGCTTCGTTCGGATGATGGTGAGCCTTTGTCCGATGTTACTCGCTACCGGGCTCTTGTTGGCGGTCTTGTCTATCTTACGACTACTCGTCCCGATATCGCCTATGCTGTTCACCTTGTCGGTCAATTTGTAGCGGCTCATCGTACAGTTCATTATGCTTCTGTACTCCGCATTCTGCGATATCTTCGTGGTACTCTGACACGCTCGCTTTTTCTCCCATCAACTTCCTCACTTGCTCTTCGTGCTTACTTCGATGCTGATTGGGCTTCGGATGTTACCGACCGCAAGTCCATTACGGGATTTTGTGTCTTTCTGGGTGATTCTCTGATTTCTTGGCATGCTAAGAAGCAACTTGTCGTGTCTCGCTCTTCTACCGAGTCCGAGTATCGTGCTATGGCTGACACTACAGTTGAGATTATTTGGCTTCGACGTCTCCTTGCCGATCTTGGTGTTGCCTCCTCTAATCCCATTCCTCTTCATTGTGACAATAAGAGTTCTATTCACATTGCTACAAATCCGGTCTTTCATGAGCGTACCAAGCACATCGACATTGATTGTCATATCACGCGTCATCAGCTCCAAGCACGTATAATTTCTCTTCCCTTTGTAGCCTCTGCAGCCCGACTTGTCGACTTATTCATCAAATCTCTCACATCACAACGATTTGCTACTCTTATTTCCAAACTCTCATTGGTTGACCCACCTTGAGTTTGAGGGGGGGTGTTAGATATATTATATATATTAGGAGTAGGGTTTTTTCCTTAGTATATGTATTTACATTTTTACCCTTCTTTGTATGTATATTTATATCGGCCTTGTGCCTAATTGTAAATGCAGCATTCCATTATTCACTTCTCCAAATCTAACAGTTGCGTCCTTCCACGTCAACCACCTCCAGGCTCCTTCACACTCTCACTCTGCTCTGTCTCGCCTGCAACCACCACCTCTTCCTCTTTCTTTATCTCGACGGTTGATTCGGAGTCCACTCCATTGCCGTGGCCCGGGCGAGCTCGAGCTCGCCTAGCCATGGCGTTGCCGGATCCGGGCGAGCTTGAGCTCTCTCGGCCATGGCATTGCGGTAGCTCACCCAACGATGCACAGCGACGGCGACCCCATGGCCGGGCGAGCTCGAGCTCGCCCATTGTCGGCGGCGTTAGTGACCGGCTTGCCGGCCCTTGCTTTCAGGCGGTCGCCGGATTGGCAACCGGCTGGAGGTTGAAGATGAAAAAAAAAAAAAAAGAAAAATAAAAAATAAAAAACTCGATCATAAGGATTCTATGGTAAGATTTGGAAGGTAAACCAAAATCGTAACGTGCGTAATTTCATCTTCCGACGGCTTGAAGTTCGGTTCCGATCTAGGGTTCGTTCCAACTAAGGCAAGGGGAGGTACCAAGGTGATAGAATCGCTGGCATCGTGCCTTTATCTTGCCATTGATTGCGTTCGTGCACTGGTTCCCTTCTTGGGTGCTAGCTAGTTGCTTCTGTCCACAGGCCACGCATCTCATTTGAAGGTGTGAGAAGATCAACTGTCAAAAGAAAAAGAAGGAAAAGGAAAGAGGTAGAAGATGAACAGTAAAATGATTTTTTTTAAAATAAAGTAAAAATAAAATTTTAAAAATATATTATTAAAAATTGTTCCATCAGCGCCGGCTGGTTAAAGTTGGCCGGATAGACTAAATTGACACAAATATAAAAGGTTTGAGATTGAATTGAAGCAAAAAAAAAAAAAAGATTTAGGATTGAATTGACACAAATATAAATGGTTTAGGATTGAATTGATAAAATTAAAAGGTTTATGACTGAATTGACAAAAATACAATAGATTTAGGACTTTTTAAATAATTTTCCATAGTATGGATGGTCCACGAATTTTTTTTCAAAGTTTAGTGTAATCCCTAAACTTTTTTTTAGTTGAAACTTCCAAATACCCACTCAATATAGTCATTCCATTGAATATACTGCTCCATTATGTGGATCTTTTTGACTTGACTTGCCATATTAGCTTTTGTTGGGCCAAAATAATGGAGTTGTTTCCCTCAAGTCACCTAAGGGTCCGTACGGTAACATTTCCTGGAAAGTATTTCTGTTTCAAAAGTGTTTTCAGAACACTTTTGGAACAGAAACGCGTATGGTTGAAAAATGTTTCAAAAATGTTCCGGGGAACACTTTTGAAAAAAAAAATACTTTTGAAGCCAAAAAAAGAAACAAAAAGAAATTATTTTTGGATTTTGGAACACTTTTTAAAAACAACTCGAGGGCGAGCTCGTGTAAGCCATCCTTGCGCACCATCGTCGGCGAGGAGTCGAAGTGGCCGCCGGTCGCGGGCAGCCGCCTTCGCCGCCGCCTGTTGCTAGCCGACTATTGCATGTCCTTCCTTTTGGTGAAAAATGTGTTTTTTTTTGTACTTGCCAAACGCGTTTCTGTTCTCGAAAATCGTAGCCGGGAATAGTAACACAAAAAAATATTTATGTTCCAAATATGTTCTCAAGAACGTAAACGTTACCATACGCAGCCTTAACTTTCCGATTTCACAAAAAATTATGGCCAAGTCAGCTGACACTGTTAGAATCTTTAATGAAAGAACTACATTCATTGGAGTTTTGAAGTTCAAGGGCTAGACTCAGCAAAAAAGTTCATGCCTCATATTGTACATTGAAGAAAAGCACATAATCACCCTTGTCATTGCACCGTAGATTTGTCGAATAAATTAGGACATGATATGATGAATCAATCACAACGTCCGTGTGATATGAATTTTAGTCAACTTCACATTCCAATTCAAACATGTAGCTAAAAATTTACTTTTGAAGCATTGCCAAAAAATTACCCAATCAGTCCAAAAGTTATTATATAAATGTTAATTCAGTTCTAAGCTTTTTAAATTTGTGAATTTATTTCTAAAAATTATGTGAAAAATGCTAGGGAGAATTACCAAAAAATTCCTAAACGTATTGCAATTATGCCAATGCAGTTCTAAACCTTTTGTATTAGTACCAATTCGGTTCAAAACCTTTTATATTTGTACCAATTCAATCAATTCGGCCAATTTTGGGCCTCCGGCACATACGTCACTACCAATCTTGACGTGAAATTTTTTTTAATAATTTTTTAATAATTTTAATAATTTTTTCTTTTAGTTTTTCTTTCCCCCCCGAACTTAGGGTCGGCGAGGGTGGAATAAAAAAGTACTACTAAAAAAAGTTCACGTTAGTATTAGCCGACCAAAATTCGCCGGATGGATTGAATTGGCATAAATGCAAAAGGTTTAGGACTGAATTAGCAAAAAAAAAAAATATAGGACTGAATTGGTACAATTACAACATATTTATGATTTTTTTGGTAATTCTCCTAGAAATTCCATTATAATCCTTCCAATGAATTTTCGCGGACAATTGCCGACATGATGGTTCAATCATCAGCAGTCATCCTACACAGAAAACCGCCATGCCAGCAATTTCTGGTGAAAATTTGTCGGAAAGTTTATATTGTAATTTCGCGGAAAGGTTTAAAATCAAATTGGCAAAATTAAAAAGTTCGAGATTAAATTTAGCACCGTAAAATAGATTTAGGATTAATCTGAGCATGGCCAAACTACATCGCCCGACAAATAAGAGAATCCTCGAATGATAACGAGGCTGTGCTAACTTAATATTCATTGGTTTGAATTAACGAGGTTGTGCTAACTTAATATTCATTGGTTTGAATTAACGTGAATCTGCAAATCATGGTCAGTCCGAAGGTCACACCAACCAGTCTCAGTCCTCCTCAATCAAGACAAAAACAGCTAACCCTCAAGCCTTGAAATGTTCGCTACTTCCTTAACTGGTTGGTTTAGGTCCATTCCAATTCCACGAGTTGTATCACGCGCTGAATTCTCCAACTGATTCCCCCACATTTGACGACCCAATGATGCGCTAGTCCAATTTTGGCACAAAGTGTTCTTATCTTTGACACGCACACATCGAACTTGCACATTCAAATGATGATCAATGTTTTATTATCTCGATTTTGCACTACCAAAGTTTGTGACGAGAGACGGGCGGTCAATTTGCAAATCTAATTCGCATTCACCGTTAGCACACTATCTGTTCATCGTGTCATCATCACACCCTGCACCTAACGGACTGAAATGTTTTTTATTGTGTATTGTAAATTTATTTATAGATAGTAGATTAAGATCCCATGCACAATACAACTTTGTTCTACTATACATATACACACACAAATCAAACATGATCATTGAATATTGCGTCAGGGACTTATAGAATTCATCACGCAAGTTTTGAATGAGTTGAGCTCTCTGAATATATATTGATATACATACACAGAGACATCGCCTAACTAGATTTTCTCACGTTTATATTATTTGAATCGTTTTCTTCTTGCGAGGACGAGAACGAAATCCTTACCTGCATGAAAGCAAACCCATTTCTCTTTCCTATTGGTCAGGGGTAAGATCTAACGACATTCATCATTCGAGCCAAAGGATCATGTCCCAAGTCCATGTAAAGTGGATTAACAGACAATCTCCTTCTTAAAAGGACGAGGAATCTTCGATTTAAATCATATCTACTTTGAATCATTCTTGATGTTCAAATCTGAGGTTAAGGGGCTCAATATTGTGATTTAAATCTATCGTCTTGTTGGCAGACTGCAACCCCTTCCACATGAGAGTAAACACGTCTCCTTACAAAATTCATCGTGTCCTTAAAGGTGCGTTTGTTTTACGAAAAATGAGTGATTTCGAAAGTATTTTCTCGAAAGTGATTGCTTATATCATTTACAAAAATTAGTCAACGAAAAATATTTTCATTATTGATGACAATTTATGTCTAACTATTTTCGTATGATGAAAAAAAATTTCATTAATTTATTTTTATAAGTGATATAAGCAATCATTTTTTGAAAAATTATTTTTCTTTTCTTTTTCTTCTTCAGCCGTCGGTTCGCAGAGCCTCGGCGATGGCCGGCGAATGGTCATATGAGGTCGAGCCTTGCCGGATCCCGATGAGGCTTGACCTTGGCGATCGCATGGTAAGCTCGAGCTTGCCAAATCCACGATAGGTATGAACTAGCCGACTGTCTCATGTGACTAGTCAACGGCCGTCGCTGAGGTCCAGCAACCGGCGAAAGGAGAATAAGACAAAAATAAAGAAGAAAAAAAATAAGAAAAACATATAATATAATATATAATATAAATACCATACAATATAAAGATAAAAAAAATGTTTACAAATTTGTGTTTTTATTTTTTGGCCTTAGATAAAGTCATAAGATTGAAATTATTTTACAAATGAGAAACGAACACCTAAAACCGTTTTCGGATACATACCACCGAACAAAAGGAAACAAATCGTTTTCCTAAATTTTTTTTTGGGAAATCACTTTCCTTTGTTGTGGAGTTTCTTCCCAATAAAAATGTACCCCCCTAGTTAAGTTTGCACATGAAATATATTCATAATTTACAATCCGCCTTTGTAAAGGTATGATCAGGAAAAAGTTTCCTCCGACACAATTAGGATGGAGGAAAACATAGCTTGAAACATAACGTAATTGGATAGATGCACGTTCACGACATGGATGAAGGGTCACATCGGAAATTGCGTGTATTTAAAGATCGATTGTGGACGTCCATGTTGTACGTAATGAATGCGACAGCTTGCCCATGAGATAAAACCATAAGATGGGCAGATTCAAATGGCTTCAATCGCTCTGGTAGTCAACCGTCCGTAAAGGAGGCGGCCATAGAAGCATGTTCTTGACCTCATTGCAGCCTACCGAGGCTATATATCTGTTTATCTACCCACACATTTTTAGTTCGGATGAAATTTCCTCCGACCATGCTTATCATAATTGGTGCTTACCAGATGAACGTTCTCTATATGCACACTTGAACTAAAAATTAAAAATGGGTGATCCCCGTGTTTGTAACGAGCCAATCAGAAGCATGGTTGAAGAAAATTTTCTATAATGAAGGATGGAATTATAAAAAAAACTATTTGCATAAACACTTTTCCTTTGCCGCTGTTATCTATACGTACTGGGTCTTCGGCTAATTAGGTTTGAAGATGCTTGAAGGGCCCAGGAAACATATAGCTTGGTGTTAGGAAATATTCAATACTACGAAATAATGTTGAAGAACTAAATCTAGCTGCCGTAAACATCATGGCCCCTAATTCCAATTCTTGTTCTTGCGACTAAGTTGAAAATTATCATTTTTCTAATAGTGGATTATCACTTGCTTATCTCTAACCTCTCCTCTATTCCCACATCCGTCAATTTCCCTAAACGTGATGAAAACTGTTGCTCTTCAGAAGATTCAACCGTTGAAGGGTTGGACTCAATCTGGTCAAAGTCTCCAAGAATGGAACGCATAATCTTCAGACTTCAGAATAGTGGCAATTCATATGATTGTCCGTCCTGGAAATTTCCTCTTGCCAACTTCTCCCCACCTATAAATACCCTAATCAGTAGTTGTTTCAAGACACAAAACACAAGCCCAAATGCTTCCCCAAATCCTAGGTAGCTTGTTCATTTTTCAAAAATTGGTTAGCATTGTCAAAAAGATGGGCAGCAAGGTCTCTTCCCTAGCCTCCAATACCAATTGTAAGCAACAAAGCAGCAGCACCACCACCTCCAGCAGCAGCAGCACCTCCAGCAGCAGCACCACCACCAGCAGCGCATACACCGGACTAGGCAACATCATTAAGCTCCTTCCAACCGGGACCGTCTTCCTTTTCCATTTCCTCAACCCTCTTTTGACCAACAACGGCCAATGCCACACTTATAACAAGTACCTAAGTGCCATTCTCATCGCAGTCTGCGGCATTTCGTGTTGTATTGCTAGCTTCACTGATAGCTACAAGGGGAGCGACGGGTCGACCCACTACGGGATCGCCACGGCCAAGGGCATTTGGCCGAGCTCGAGCTCTAGTAATTCCTTATCGGGGCATAAGCTTCGGTTCTCGGATTTCGTCCATGCATTCTTGTCGGTGATTATTTTCACGGTTTTGGCGTTGTTGGACACGAACACCGTGAAGTGCTTTTATCCGTCTTTCGAGACTACGGAGAAGACTTTGATCAAGGTTCTGCCAACCGTGATCGGCTCGATCTCGAGCACGGTGTTCACGTTGTTCCCGAGCACGCGCAACGGAGTTGGGTACCCTTCAAGTGATGCTAGTACTACCTCGGGGACTAGTACTACATCGGAGAGCAATGCCGAGAAAGTTTGATGATACACATAACCACATATGCATGATCCAATGTAACTACATGTATTTCCAAATGCGTGCATCTAGGATTTCTCATATTAGACTCGTGTTGTCTAGGACGAGTATGTAATAACGATTGTAACCATTTGTTGTCGTAGATCTTACACTGTATATGCAGAAAGAGGATTTATTTGTATTGGAATCGATAAATTCATTGATGTCTTCTGGTTAGTCTACCGTCACGAGCGGTATATCAATTATATTCAGCTTCATTTATGGTAGTCACAATTTATTCCAACTTGCGAGACATTCTGAAGTTCGTTTCTCTTTTAAGGTAGATAATGTCAGCCCGTAAGCTCAGAGCACATAGCAACAAGCGAATTGGACTGCTCAAATCGGGTATGCATTTTCCCTTTTGTTTTCTCTTTTCCTTTTTCTAGGTTTGAGCATCGGTCCAGGTTCAACTTGGCAACAGGCCGGACCAGCACCGCGCCGTTCTATTTGGTCTGGTTTCCATGGGACACGGTCTGATCCTCGGTCTCAAAAATTAGGAAATAGAAACGTGATGTTCAGTTCCAGGGTCAGGGTATTGGATCAGACTGACCCGGGACAGAATCTGGACCGACTCAGAACTTAACTATTGTTAAGTGATTAACCATTTTTGTTGTTTGTTTTAACTTCAAGCGGTTAGAATTTGGCAATCTTGTATGGATCAATGAAAAATGAAATTTTATAGTTCATGTTGTACGTCATGTGTTTCAAACTTTTCTAATTTTTATTTTATTTTATGTGTTCAATTTTTATGATTGTTAGATTATGGGTGATCGGTTCCCGGTTCGATCCGATCCTACTCAAGAACTGGGAATCAGACTAGAGGGATCGATTCCCAACTTTCGAAACTTGGGACCGAATTGTCGGTCCGGTCTGGTCCTGTTCCCGGGCGGTCCAATGGAACTAGTCGTTGTTCCTCTATGATGCATTGTGTCATGACCAATATCTAAAGATGCCTCACACAGATGAACGATGAGCAATGCTCGTTTGCCTAATTCGACGCCATGCGACCAGCTCATCAACAGAGGAATCAATAGCGAGTGTATTTCTCTTTGAGCACAACGTTCCCTTTTCCTTTCATCCACAACTCTGTCAAAGCCTCGGACAGCACCAAAAGACAATCTTGGATTAAAACCTTTAGCAGAAGAAATCAATCTGATTCGTCATGCATAAGCCAAAGTTCTTCAGCAACAGAGAAGCAGTCTTACCACCATCCCAATGCAATCTTAGTTCTTCCTATTCCGTGTCCAACATCTTTACAATTTTCGGAATTCGCAGGCGACATCCTGGCGTGAGGTGAAAAGAAACCGAAACACAGTCACAAGCAAAAAGGAAAAATCATATCAGGAGGGGAGAGAGAGACAGAGAGAGAGAGAGAGAGACAGAGAGAGGCACAATGAAAATTTTAAGGGACCAAAATATGGTGGACAGCTAACCGGCCTCTTGTGGCCACTAGTGCTCTTATATTTGTCTACTTGAAAGTATGGGGATTAGCAATTAAGGTAAGTGACGATGGGCGAAAAGTGACAGATAATTATTTTATATTTTAAAAATAAAAAATAAATTAATCGGTCTGGTTTGGTCCGGGCCAGTCCTATATCCCCCAAAATTAGGGGTGAGCATGGTTCCAGGGTAAAACCGAGAACCTGGAACCGGAACCCGTAGGATCCGGTCCGGTTCCAGGTTCCAAGGTATGCGGGGTAGGTTCCAGGTTCCAAAAATTGAAGAACCTGTTCCAATGGGTAGGTTCCAGGTTCCACTATCTAGAACCTGGAACCTGGAACCCTGGACCCTAGATTCGAAATAAATTTTTATATTTTTCTTGGTATATGTTTTTGTACGATCATATAATATTCTATGGCATCCGATGATGAGTGTATAATTTGGAGCCAAACAAATTTTTAGGTTTCGAGTTCCAAAAAATGATAAACGTGTTCCAATGGATTGGTTTCGGGTTCTAAATGTAACTTGTACTGAGTCTAAAATCACTCACCTCTATTTTCTCTTAGATGTTGTAGCGTTCATTGTCATTTTGCTTAACTAAAAATGAAAAAATAAAAGAAAATAACAGAAATTGATAGGTTATCGGGTACCCTGGAACCGATCCTAGAACCTGTGATAGGGTAGGTTCCAGGTTCCAAGGTATGACGGGTAGGTTCCAGGTTCCAAAAAATAAGGAACCTGTTCGGACGGGTAGGTTCCGGGTTCCGGATGGAACCTGTAAGGAACCTGGAACCGCTCACCCCTACCCAAAATTGGGAATTGAGCCATCGCCCTCTGAAATGGGGAACCGGACTGTCGGTTCTGTCCGATTCGGGCGGTTTTCAGTTTGGTCGGTCCATCTTGCTCGCCCCTACTAAAGATGAGGTATCGTTTGTCTTCTTAAGGAAAAAACTTTAGCCGGTTCTCGGTTGACCCAAATTCGGTCTCAAAGTTAATAGGATCCGGCTTTGATCTAAAAAATTGGGGACTGACAATATATGGGTTAAGTTTTGGATTTAGGACATATATGTTTGGACTCATTAACAGTAAATTCTCTGTTAGAATTATAAAAAACAGTTATTAAACATGAATTTAGGCAATAACGTTAATGTTTTTCCAAAGCATCAAGAATAAGAAAAAAAATCCAAAATACGTGAAATGTTAGATTAGAAAACTGTAGAAAGACAAAAATAAATGTCACATAAGATAAATTTGTATTTGAAAAGAATAACTATATGTGAATTTATACAGTAACATAGATATATTTGTGAAAGTTTTAAGTATTTGTAAAAAAGGAGTCCATGAGTAAACCGTTCGATTTGGAAAGACATGTAAAGACAAAAATAAATGTCACATCAAATAATTTCTTCACTTTGAATTCATGAAATTATACAAAGCATGCAATTGCAAATATGAAATCCTTAATGATTTTATAGCAGTTCATATATGTATTTCGATTTTTCAAGGGAAATATGATACTTTATTAAGAAAGGCTACGCAACATATATAAATTCCAGAAGAAATAGACGAGTTCCTTAAACTGCTTTTTGATCCACCGATGTTCGTTTCACTTTGACTTTTACTAAGCTCTCGAGGCCGATGTGTACTTGACGAATCGATTCAACTCTCACTTTGGGGCTACAATCTCATATAAAAGTTATTAGATGTTGTTTTGACCAATTCAAACCTAGAAAAAAAAAAATTTCTCAAAAAGAAAAAAAAACTCATATCATTATATATAATGCTATAAATTTCTGCCAAAACTGATCGTGGCCTTGTGTGGATCCTTTGCACGAATCATCGGACAAGACCTAACATTTTTTTCTTGGGCTTTTTACTAGTACAACCAATTGTGACAAAGAATCTTGGCGTATTCATGGGCCGGTTTTTCGGAAACTATAAAACCAGGCCCAATAGGGCCCAACCCGAGATTTTTGAGTCGATAGTGCAAGTCGGGCAATCCGTTTTTGCCTTGGTAGTTACCAAAGTATGACCCTGATTGTGAAACAAGAATTGTGCCAGTTTCAATCCAAGCTTGCGCATCCCGACCTGAATTGGCGGGTTATAAATTTTAGAAATCACTAAGTCACGAAGCATGCATATACTAGTCACAACATCACCCAACTCGAGGGTACTTAACGGAAAGCTTATAAATCGACTTTCGACCTCGACTTGCTAGTACTTGTTGCTATTCACTTGCTACTTATATCTTTTTGGGGTCTGTGTGTGACTTAGGCTCCATCTGTTTTGCGAAAACAACTTCCAAAAAAATATTTTTAGCATTTTTCGGCATTCGGTTCACGAAAAATAAATGAGTGAAGGAAAACATTTTCCATCCTCTTTCTTTCACCAAAACCAGACACTTTCTCTTTCGTGTACTTCATTTAATTATTCTTATTATTTTTTATTTCTTTTTATTTTTCCTTCTTCTTTGGCCTGTCGCCGGCCACGATTACTTGCCATAGGCGAGTAGGGGTGAGCATGTGCCAGGTGGGTAGGTTTCGGATTTGGACCCCGAAATCGACCATGTTGTAATTGGTTCCAAATTTTTAGAACTTGGAACCTATCTTATTTGTCTTGGAACCTGTTTTGGAACCTATTGTATTTTTTTGGTCCGGTTTCGGGATCTACCTAAGAACTTATTTTTCTTTTTTTATTTTATTTTATTGTTTTCAACAAAATAATATGAGTAGTAATAAAACGATTTAAAGTAAAAGATAAATAATAAAACTCACTATCCACAAAAAGCAACAATCCTAATGTGAGCAATAGTAATTACAATATACCAAAAACAGAGAAGGTGAGGCGAATGAGACTAGTTTTTTTTTTTTTTTTTTACGGTTGCTAAGATCGGTTCCAAAATCGATTCGGTTCCTAGGTACTTGGAATTGAGAATTAGCCCGGTTCCAACCGGTTCCCAAAATTTAGAATCGGTTCCCGAACCGAGTTGAATGGGAACTAGTTCTCGGATCTGTTTTTCTGGTGGCCCGATTTGGGTTCTAGGTAAACCCGATCCGGTTGCACACCCCTACGGGTAAGGGACAAGCTTGCCATAATTTGGCGAGCTTGAGCTTTGCCACGGGTTAGAGAGGCTCAAGCTCGCTTGTAGTTGGTTGCCTCGGTTGACGACCGGCCGAAAAAGAGAGGAAAGGAAAAAAAAAAGGAAAGAAAAGAAAAAAAAAAGGGAAGAAATAAAATTAACAAATTAAAATCAAAATTTTATAGAAAACAAAATAAAAAAAAGTAAAAAAAAAATATTGAAAGGAGTGCATGGTTTGATTTTCCATACAGAACGACAAAAAATATTTTCTACATTTTCAGGTTTCATCCGACCGCCACAGTATTATCATTTTCCTTAAAAAGATTTACCGAAAAATATTTTTTTAAAAATATCTTGTCCTTGGCGAAATAAACGGAGCCTTAGGTTATATTAAGAGGTTTGTGCATGGGCTTCGAGGTCCATTTGGGCTTTCCGGGGTGAAACTGAAGGTGGTAAACCGAGTAGCCAGAAGATGGACCGGTCGGTGCAACCCGGGCCGGAGAAAAGGCATCTTTTGTCTGGTTCCTTGCTTGAGGGGCACCGTCTCCCAAGAATTGAAGAAACCATAACCCTTCAGCATTTCGACCTTCGGACAATTAATGAAATTAAGTTTTCTTACTTTAATTAAAATACTAATGTAGCATTTATTTATGAGCTTAGAAAAGTTCACTCAATAAGATAAACGGAATAATGCCCTTTAGTATATTTCTTTAGGTAAAATCAAAAATACTTTTTGCTAGACTATTTTTTTTTTTTGTATTTTGGTTTATCACGTGGTATTCTTCCATAAATATGATAATAACAAATACCAGTCACCCCACTTTTAGCTCTTTGAAAAAATCACTTTGGATCTTAGCTACTTATATTTGTATTATAGATATGAGATTCTGGGTGGTTACTTTGGTCATTTTGTGGACCATGTAGTGAAAGTGATCCAACTTATGAGAACAATCTTAAGCAGACTTAAGCGGCGACCAAGTACCAATTTCAAATTACTATTCCGTCTCCTTGTTAAAGGCGGATAGATTATGTAAGACCATATGGATGGTTCGTGAACTTTTTTTTTTTTTTTCAGTGTTTAATGTAATCCCTAAACTTTTTTTTAGTTAAAACTTCTGAATACCCACTCAATACGGTCATTCCGTTGAAAATAACAGAGTTGTTTTCCCAAGTCAACGTAACTTCCTGATTTCATAAAAATTTGTGGACAAGTTAGCTAATAGTGTTAGAATCTTTAATGGAAGAACTGCATTCATTGGGTTTTGAAGTTCAAGGACTAGATTGAGCAAAAAAGTTCATGCCTCATATTTGGACATTGAAGAAAAGCACATAACCACCTCATCATTACACCATAGATGTGTCGAATAAATGGACATGATATGACGAATCAATCACAATGTCCGTGTGATATGAATTTTACTAACTTCGCATTCCAATTCAAATATATTGTTAAAATTTTACTTTTGAAGCATTGTCGAAAAATTACCCAATCAATCCAAAAGTTATTGTATATATGTCATTCAATCCTAAGCTTTTCAAATTTGTTAATTTATTTCTAAAAATTCTGTGAAAAGTTCCAAGGAGAATTACCAAAAAATTTCAAAGCGTATTGTAATTGTGCTAATTCAATCCAAAACCTTTTGTATTTATACCAATCCAGTCCTAAACCATTTGTATTTCTACCAATTCAGATAATTCGGCCAATTTTGTCCCTGCATGCACATATGTCACAATTGGCGCCGACGTGGACTTTTTTAATAAATTTTAAAATTTTTAATCATTTTTTTCTTTTCCTTTCTTTAGTTTTTTATTTCCCTTGGACTTAGGGCCGGTGAGGGTAGAATAATAAAGTATTATTATAAAAAGTTTACGTTAGAGTCATCCGGCCAAAATTCGCCATATGTACGTAATTGGCATAAATGCAAAAGATTTATGATTGAATTAGCAAAAAAAAAAAAAAAGGCTTAGGACTGAATTAGGGTTTTTTTCCAATTTAATTTTTTTAAAAATAATATTTACAAAAATATTTTTTAAAAATAAATATTAACGGATTTGGGTCTCGCTCAGCGGTTGGGCCGCCGAGCGCCCGGCCTGGTGGGCCAGCTTGGCTGCTCGGCAGCCCAACCGCCGAGCGACCCACTTGCTCGGCGGTTGGGCCGCCGAGCAAGCCCATCCCCTTTTTTTTTTTTTTTTTTTTTTATAAATTTCGTTTTTTAAGTGTTTTAATTATTTATATTTATAATATTTTCATATTTTTTAACATGTTTATATTTATTTTATTTATATTTTTTTTTGCGAAGCTTATCTTTATAACATAATTAGTATTAATTAATACAAAAAATTATTAAGATTTATAATTCATAAATAATGTTGTAATTATGTAATTAATTGAAAATATTCACATAAGGAAAATCCTCAATACCAAACGAAAAGAAACCCTAACCGCAGTATAAAAAATAGAGCCCAAAATTTTTTTTTTCGGGGGCGTTGCCCCCGAACCCCCACGCCGATTTGTTCGCACCGCAAAGGAGATTTGTTCGCTTGCTCCAAGTTGGGCCTATCGGCCCAACTCTCCGCGTCGCGAACCAAATCTCAATTTTTCCTCCATTTTTTGGCCCGCACAAAAATATGTCGGGTCGGGTCATAAACCGGACCGGGTACATAAAATTCAAGACATATATTAACAATATATGAAATTAATTGAAAGTATTCATAATATAAAATTGGTAAAATATTCATATAAATAATGTTGTAATTATGCAATTCGGTCGGCTAAAAAGATTGAAAGAGGAGGAAAGAAGGGAAGGAGGGTTCATTTAATATCGAGAAGTAACATCGAAGGGAAATCAATTTATATTCGGTCAGCTTTTCGTGACCAAAGGTGTATTCGTCCTTTATATTGTCTGCATTTCTTTTTCTTTTTTTTTTGTCCCGACCTTGTCAATTTTGCCAATTTGGAGCAAGCGAACAAATCTCCTTTGCGGTGCGAACAAATCGGCGTGGGGGTTCGGGGGCAACGCCCCCAAAAAAAAAAATTTTGGGCTCTATTTTTTATACTGCGGTTAGGGTTTCTTTTCGTTTGGTATTGAGGATTTTCCTTATGTGAATATTTTCAATTAATTACATAATTACAACATTATTTATGAATTATAAATCTTAATAATTTTTTGTATTAATTAATACTAATTATGTTATAAAGATAAGCTTCGCAAAAAAAAAATATAAATAAAATAAATATAAACATGTTAAAAAATATGAAAATATTATAAATATAAATAATTAAAACACTTAAAAAACGAAATTTATAAAAAAAAAAAAAAAAAAAAAAAAGGGGATGGGCTTGCTCGGCAGCCCAACCGCCGAAGCAAGTGGGTCGCTCGGCGGTTGGGCCGCCGAGCGCCAAGCCGGCCCACCAGCCAGACGCTCGGGCCCCAACCGCCGAGCGAGACCCAAATCCGTTAATATTTATTTTTAAAAAATATTTTTGTAAATATTATTTTTAAAAAAATTAAATTGGAAAAAAACCCACCGAATTAGTACAATTGCAATAAATTTATAATTTTGTGGGTAGTTCTCCTAAAAATTTCAATATAATCTTTTCAATTAATTTTCGTTGACAATCACCGACATGACGGTTCGGTCATCGACGGTTGTCCTACACGGCAGATCGCCTTGTTAGCAATTTTCGGTGAAAATTTGTAGAGTATTACATTGAAATTTCACGCAAAGATTTAGAACTAAATTGGAAAAATTAAAAGTTCAGGACAAAATTTGGCATCCGTATATAGAGGTGTTAATATGGGTCATTGACCTACTTTTTGACTCACTTTTATAATACTTGGGTCATATATGGGTTTACTAAATTTAAAAAAATGGGTCAAATATGAGTCTAAGATTATAAAGCCTATTCAAATATGGGTTTTAGCTCAACCCATTTTTGACTCATGGGCTATAGCTTTCCAAGCCTCCCGCTTCCGCCGCCCGCAACCGCTCGCCCTCCCCCACCCACTACCGCAGCCCCTTGCCACTGCCCACTACGTCGGCCCCCTGCCATTGCCCACTGCCGCCGCCTGCTCCCGCTGCTTGCCCACTATCGCTGCCGCCCACTACCCATTACCATCGCCGCCGCCGCTGCCCGCTCACCACCTTGTGCGCTTTCTCTCTCTCTCCCTCTTCCTTTCCTCGCCTGTCTCTCAAGTGGTAACAAAGAAAATGCGCTCGCCGCTCGTTCATGGGGTACTTGCCTTTTGTCTCTCGCTGTTAAGAATGTAGTGGAATTAGAGATAATTTCAGTAACTCGTATCTAGCTAAGCTGCTATTGTGTCACTAATTTGTCTCCCCATCCTTGTGGCAGAATGGTGAGGAAGATTCAGTCCAGTTCCGAAAGCTTCGATTTTAGAGGAGCTGCAGATGACGATGAAGACGACCACGACATGAGTGAAACTCACGAGAGGCCAGATGGTGTGGATGATGAAGTGCGTGCATGCAAGAATCAAGACCCGCTCGTGTGGGGTTGTGTTGGGAATGGAGCTCCCCTTTGCCCGGTAAATATGGACGGTGGGTTCGCTGGAGCTATGCTGCTATTCCTTGTCTGGTTATGTCCCCCTCACTCGTGTCCTCGGGCTTTGGGCAATCACAAGAGTCTCTCCTTGTCCGTTTAGGGCGGGCGGGCAGGCAGGCGACTGGGTGGGTAGGCGGTGTTGGCAGGGAAGGGCAGGTAGGCGGCTGCGAAAAAGGGCGGAAGGTGTCAATATGGATCGGGTCGGGTGTGGGTCGGGTCGGGTATGGGTCATTGAATTTTTATTGCATGAATATAGGTCAAAATAGGTTAAATGGGTCAATCTGGGTTGAACCATATTTGACCCGACTCAAACCAGACATAATCTACCCATTTGACATCTCTATCTGTATAAAAGATTTAGGATTAATCCTGAGCATGACCAAACTACATCATCCCTGAGCATGACCAAACTACATCATCCGAAAGAGAATCCTTGAATGATAACGAGGCTGTGCTAACTTAATATTCATTGGTTTGAATCTGTAAATCACGGCCAGTCCAATGTTTCACACCAACCAGTCTCAGTGCTTTTCAATTAAGACAAAACGACCAATCCTCAAGCCTCGAAATGTTCCGTACTTCCTTAACTGGTTGGTTTAGGTCCATTCCAATTCCACAAGGTGTATCACGCGCGGAATTCTCCAATTGATTCCCCCATATTTGACGACCCAATGATGAGCTACACCTATAAATACCCTAGTTAGCGGTCGTTTCAAGACACACAACATAAGCCAAAATGTTTCCCAAGATCCTAGGTAGCTTGTTCATGTTCGAAAAATTGGTTAGCATTGTCAAAAAGGTGGCCAGCAAGGTCTCATCCCAATCCTCCAATACCAATTCTAAGCAACAAAGCACCACCACCACCTCCAGCGGCACCACCACCACCTCCAGCAGCAGCACCAGCAGCGCATACACCGGACTAGGCAACATCATTAAGCTCCTTCCGACAGGGACCGTCTTCCTTTTCCAATTCCTCAACCCTCTTTTGACCAACAACGGCCAATGCCACACTTATAACAAGTACCTAAGCGCCATTCTCATCGCAGTCTGCGGCCTTTCGTGTTGTATCGCTAGCTTCACGGATAGCTATAAGGGGAGCGACGGGTCGACCCACTACGGGCTCGTCACGGCCAAGGGCATCTGGCCGAGCTCGAGCTCTAGCAATTCCTTGTCGGGGCATAAGCTTCGGTTTTCGGATTTCGTTCACGTGTTTGTGTCGGTGATTATTTTCGCGGTTTTGGCGTTGTTGGACACGAACACCGTGAGGTGCTTTTATCCGTCTTTTGAGACTACGGAGAAGACTTTGATCAAGGTTCTGCCAACCGTGATCGGCTCGATCTCGAGCACGGTGTTCACGTTGTTCCCGAGCACGCGCAACAGAGTTGGGTATCCTTCAAGTGATGCTAGTACTACCTCGGGGACTAGTAATACCACGGGGACCAGTACTACCACGGGGACCAGTACTACCTCCGAGAGCAAAGCCGAGAAAGTTTGATGATACACAAAAGCACCCGCGTGAGCCAATGTAACCGCATGCATCTTGGATTTCTCGTATTAGACTCGTGCTCTTGGATGAGTATGCAATAACAATTGTAGGCAATTGTGTCGTAGATCTTACACTTAATTGGTAGAAAAAGGACTTAATTGTATTGGAATCAATAAATATATTGATGTCTTCTGGTTAGTCTGTCATCACGTGTGGTATATCAATCATATTGAACTTCATTTATCGCAGCCACAATTTTATTTTGAATATCAACACTTTCTTATGTCAGTATTTTTTTTAAGTCAAATAATGTTACTCCTAAGCTCGGAGCACATAGCGACAAGCGAATTGGACGGCTCAAATCGGATCTACATTTTTCCTTTTATTTTCCCATTTTCCTTTCTCTAGGTTGTTTAGGGTCAACCTGACAACCACCAGCACCGTGCTGTTCGGTTCGGTTTAGTATTCCCGAGGCACGGTCCGGTCCTCGATCCAAAAATTGGGAATTGGCAATGTGCTGTTTGGTTCCAAGGTCAAGGTGTTGAATTGGACCGACCCTAGACCGAATCTAGATCAACCCTAAACCTAACTATCGATAAGTGATTAGCTATGGTTGTTATTTATTTTATTTTCAAGTGGTTAGAATTTGTTCAATCATTTATTGATGAATGGGGAATGAAAGTCTATAACTCATGTTATATGTCAAGTGATTTGAACGTTTTAATGTTTATTTTATTTTATGTCTTCCTCTTTCATGATTGTCACTAAAGAGGAGGCAACGTTTGTCCTTTCAAGAAAAACAAAACGAAATTAAAAAAAAAAACAGTTGGCCGATTTCCGGGTTAACCCGGATCTGGTTCTAAAATCAACAGGGTCAATCTGTGCTGGTCGGCCTTTTCCCCTCTTTCTTCTATTTCCTTTTGCTGCTGGATGCATCTGATGGCTGTGCATGCATGCAGAGGGTCAATTTGGCGTCTGTGATTTTATCCGTGCACCGGTCCCACCAAGTGTCGGTGGAAAAGCATCTTTTTGTTTTCCTTTTCCAATTTGTTTGCTTAGATGGATAAGATAACGAACGGGAGTGATTATATTTACTTTTTAACTTTTCTTAACGGCTAAAGTTTAGAATTTATATGTTTGTGTTTGCACCGACATGTGATAGCTTTTGTCGATCAGAGCGAGGCTTGGTCATTTATGAACAAAATTATTGACGATTTGAATAATCAACAAATTGATGAATCCATAGCTTGGATGAATCGACAAAAAGTAGAATTGACAAAAAGTAGAGTCAACAATTCCGGATGTAACCGTTGTAGAAGTAACTATCAATGTAGTGGAATAAAGCAACCGTTAATGCAGTTCAGTTGAAAAAACCGTCAAGGTAGTGGAGTTGAAGAAACCGTCGGTAACCATCAACGTAGTGGAGTGGAAGAAACCGTTGGTAATAGTCAATGTAGTGGAGTCGAAAAAATCGTTAATGTAGTGGAGTCGAAGAAAAGGTTGATAACCATCTGTAACTTCTGTTGGTAATTTCCATTTGCAACTTCGGCTTGTAATTTCCCTTTTCTAATCTCCGTTGATAACTATGAATTGTAGACTATAAATAGCCACATCGCACTTTTCGGAGAGCCCACCGCACAAAATAACATGTTATTTTTCAATTTTCTTTACATTATCTGTACTGCACTTTAGATTTCCCTAATATAGTTTTTAGATTTTTGTCGTTGAGTCAAACTCCGGCGTGTATCTTTATCTCTGATGTTCCATCATTGAGTCAAACTGTGGCGTAATACTACTGCATTCTCGAGTTGGTGTCGTCAAGTTAAACTCCGTCAAAATTAGTTTACATCGGCTCGTTTGAGATAGTTGTACTCTCTAAACCTTTCTATTGAGTTAAACTCCAGTATGGACTATGTCTGTATAGTGTCACTTGGAATCGAAGCATTGATTTCTATAATCATCTGAATTATTCCTGTCTGGAATTGCCATGAAACCTTTTCATACATTTAAAAGCCGAAGGTCTACTTTCGGTGGAAAATATTTTGTTGTGGGAACATATAGTGAAATATCTTTCGGTGGAAAATATTGTGTAGATTGACATGTGAAGTTAATAAATCTGTTAATGGTTTTATAACAGTTGATATATAAATTTATAATTTTTCTATTTGAAGGAAAATATTGTAAGTTGTTAAAAAAAAAACTATGTCGTAAAATTCAGAAGAATAGATCCGTGTTAAAAGTCGCTAAAAATAGTGGATACTTTGAAAATTAAGAAAGAACGTATTTCAATAAAATAAATTTGCTTATTTACATTTTCAGAGTGTAAGTTATTTATGTGTCTAATGAATGATGACGCGATACAACTAATCATTCGCAGTGTCCGTGTGAATGAATTTAACGAAAATTTGCATTCGACTCGACAAAAAATACTCTCGATGGTAAATGTCACTTTCGTAGCATTACCACATGACAAAACTACAGCTAGGAGAGTCCTCGACATTAACGAGGCTGTGCCCACTTTATCGTCCGAATATCCATCGTTTGGATCTGTACGTGACAGTCAGTCCAAGGATCACGTGAATTAGGTTCAGTCCAAAGATTCCCTACCTCTACTGGTTGGTTTAGGTCCATTTCTAATTGTGATCAATTGCATCGCGGCACATGAAAACAAAATGGCTCGAGAAAAATATCACGAGCAAATAGATTTATCGTGGATTCCACACCACCAAAGTTTCTTTTAATGGTAGGTTTAGGTCCATTTCAGTTGACTTCGTTTGTTCACGGACGTGGCATTGCAGCCACCGTTGTCATGCGAAGTGTTCACCATGTCATCATCGCAAACTCTATCTTTAAGATAAGAGACTAAGAGCGCCCGCACCATACAATTTCGTCGCACTAATTATAAATATCCACAGGCTAGGCTGTTACAATATATTATATATGGGCCTTATTAATTATTATTGTAATTAATTATTGGTCTGATAAAGAAAGATAAAAGATTTCCTAATTCTAGTTGGATATGGAAATGGATAGTGTGGGTCGAGATAGACCTTATCTATAATGAAGGGATAGGTTTTGTAGCAAGTTAATACGAATATAGAAAAGATAGAGAAAAGAGAATATGAACAGAGGTTTACGTGATTTTGTCGACCAAGAAAAAGTTCCTTGGAAGCCTACATCCACGGGAGAAATCTCCATATTTTCTTATTTTCTTGGGGGAGATACATTCTCCTTAAATAAAGAAGAGTACATCATAGTTGCTAAACATAGCCTATGATTTTTATGGTAAATACAAATATTATATATTGGATCTTGACCCTCAATCTTATCATGATTTGACAAGTTTATCTTGCCAATCTCGTCGATATCGTCAATCTTGCCAACACTCCCCCTTCAAGTTGGGGCGAAGAGGTCTTCCGAGGTTAACTTGGCCAGCAGTTGTTGAAATACTCCTTTAGAAAGAGGCTTAGTAAACACATCAGCAAGTTGTTCTTTGCTTCGAACATAAAGTGTTTCGATAGTTTTGTCTTGAACTTTCTCTCGAACAAAATGACAGTCGACTTTTATGTGTTTCGTTCTTTCATGGAAGACCGGATTTGATGCAATGTGAGTTGCTGCTTGATTATCACAAAATAGCTTCATAGGATCACGAGATCCTTCAAGACCTAAGTAACTTAATAGCAAGCGAAGCCGGACCAATTCGCATGTCGCCGACGCCATAGCTCTGTATTCTGCTTCAGCACTCGAACAAGCAACCACACTTTGTTTTTTACTTTTCCACGTAACGAGATTACCTCCAACAAAAGTACAAAAACCAGTGGTAGACTTCCTATCGGTGGGACTACCAACCCAATCAGCATCAGCATATCCAACAACCTCCGTGTGATTGCCTTTCTTCATAAAAATGCCACGTCCTGGACAAGACTTCAAATATCTCAATATACGGTCAATGAGCTCTAGGTGACCTTTCGTAGCGGCATGCATAAATTGGCTCACAAAGCTAACGGCATATGAAATGTCCGGTCGAGTGATAATCAAATAATTAGTCGACCAACTAATCTTTGGAACTGGCCAAAATCTTAGAGAGGAGTAGTATCTTTTATCACTTTACTCCCAAAATCCATAGGAGACTCTGCAGGTTTGGCCCCCAATTTTCCTGTTTCTTTTAACGGATCCAATGCACATTTTCTCCGAGAAAGAAACAAGCCTTTACTGGAACTAGCAACCTCAATTCCAAGGAAGTATCGCAACCGACCCAAATCCTTGATGTCGAACTTCTCATGCAAATATTTTTTGAGAGATTCAATCTCTTGCAGATTATCACCGGTAATGACAATATCATCAACATATATTAACACTACCACAATTCCTTTAGAATTTTTCTTAACAAATAGAGAATGGTCGGACTTACCCATTTTAAAACCAAACATCACTAGGGTTGCACTCAACTTTCCGTACCATGCTTGAGGTGATTGCTTGAGGCCATAGATTGCCTTCTTGAGTTTGTAAACAACTCCTTGATCTTCTAAGGGGTGATCCGGAGGGAGGTCTATGTACACTTCTTCTTCAAGTTCTCCATGAAGGAACGCATTCTTAATGTCCATTTGAAACAATGACCAGCCATAATTGATAGCAATTGACATGAGAACTTTGACGGTATTCATCTTTACCACAGGAGCAAACGTTTCTTTGTAGTCCACTCCGTATGTTTGGGTGTATCCATTGGCGACCAATCTAGCTTTGTGCTTCTCGATCGAACCATCACTTTTGTACTTGATTTTGTAAATCCATCAATAGCCAACGGGACGTTTTCCAGTAGGTGATGGAATAATATCCCAAGTCTAATTTTTGTCAAGGGCTTGTAGTTCCTCATCCATAGCCTTCCTCCACATAGCTGATTGTTGTGCTTCAAGAAAGTTTGCAGGCTCAATGTTTATATCTATAGCAGATGGGAAAGCACAAAACTCGGGAGAGATAAAATCATAGCAAATGTAAGCCTGCATCGGATAGGCCGTAGACGAGCGATACGTGACAAAGTCATGAAGACGAGTTGAGGGCTGAGATGTTTGGATTGATCGACGAACAGGAGCTATTTCCTGGATAGGGTCCGAAACTAAAGCAGCCGTGTCTTGATTAGAAGTGTTTGTCCCATCTCTCTGGGTTACATCAATCACCATATCATCATAAACAATTGGTAAGGGAGAAAATTCCATATCAAATACACTATAATCATAATTGTTAGTGTAATCACCACTATTCTCCCCCTGAATTTGATCCCTAGAAGAAAAATACATGTAAGTTTCATCAAACGTAACATCCCGAGAAATAAACAATTTTTTGGTGGAGGGTTCAAAGCATTTATAACCCTTTTTAACACTGGAATATCCCAAAAAAATGCATTTGTTTGCACGAGGATCTAATTTACTCCCCGATGAAGCGTGAACATAACACACACTACTGAATACACGAAGATGAGAGAGATTAATTGAACGACCAAGGAGCACTTCCATAGGGGATTTGTATTGCGGAACCTTCTTGGGAAGACGATTGATCAAATAGCAACTTGTTAAAACCGCATCAGCCCAAAAATGTCAAGATAAGTTTCCATGAAACAGAAGTTACCTCATGGAGATGGCGATTTTTCCTCTCTGCGACCCCATTTTGTTGGGGAGTTTTAACACATGAAGTTTGGTGTACAATACCTAGACTTTTGAGAAACGACTCAAGGGATGATTGGTATATTCGGTCCCATTGTCAGCACGCAATATTTTAATCCGAGCACCATATTGCGTATAGATCATTCGAGTAAATTCCTTGAAGATTGTCAATACTTCACTTTTAGAGGTAAGCAAATACAGCCAAGTAGTTCAAGATTTATCATCTATAAAAGTAACAAAGTATTTAAAACCTTCTCGAGATTCAACCAGTGCATTACCCCAAACATCATAATGAATCAACTCAAATAATTTAGATGCATTTTTCGTCCTTTGAGAAGAAGGCAATCTATGCTGTTTAGCAAAACGACAAGTTTCACAAGAGCTTGAATCTAGAGAGAAAGTAGGATCAATAGACCGTAACACCCAATCTGATGGGTGCTCCATACGCCAGTGCCATAGTTGAGATGTTAACCCTTTATCTTGGCTAGCAACCAAAGACGTACTCACAAAATCAAGAGTATATAGGCCCTTTTCAAACCGACCTTTACCAATCTTCCTCCCTGTGGTTCTATCTTGAAAGATAACCTTATCACGGGAAAAAGTAACATTGCAATTTAGATCCCTGGTAATTTTACTAGCCGATAACAAATTAGAGGATAATGATGGCACAAATAACACATCAGAAGAGTTCGAGAATAAATCTAGTTTCCCAACCCCTTGAATATGAACCTTTTCACCATTGGCAATTGTAATAGGAGAGTATGAACCAAGAGGAAACTCACGTAGATGAGTTATCCAACGAGAACTACCACACATGTGGTCGGTTGCTCCTGAATCAATTATAAAGCTATTCATAGAGGATGCAGATAGGGCAAAGACATTACCGGAAGTTTGAGCCATATTTCTTGAGTTAGTTCTCGGTTGAGAAACACCGCCGGAGGACATCAATTGCTTTAGTTGCAAGGATATTTGTTCCAGAGAGGTTTGAAGATGCGGAGTGGTAACATGACTAGCAACTTTAAGATCCATAGTCTTATCTGTAGTCTTATCCTTACTAGGTCGTAAGTGAGGGTATAGCTCCCAGCAACGATCATGAGTATGCCCATCTTTGCTACAATGGGAACAATGAAACTTTGTATTATGGCCGCGACCTTTCCCTTTGGTGCCATTAAAACGAATGCCAGTACTAGCTTGGTTGACAACATTGGCTACATTAACCGAACTCTCTACCAGTTCTCCTCCCGATTTGGGGTCAATATTCATCACCCTTCGACGGGTTTCTTCTCATTGAATAGTAGCACATACATTAGAAAATGATGGTAGAGTAGCACTCAGAAGAATTTGTCTCTTGACATCTTCATATTCATGTCGAATGCTAGCAAGCAACTAAAATATGCGATCTTGTTCTTCTCGCCGAGTGTACACATCGACGGATGGAACCGGAGGACAATGTTGTTAGAGTTCATTCCATTTTCGTTTCAAATTGCCAAGATGTTCAGTAAAAGATTGGCCAGAGGTTTGTCCAGTATGAGAAATCTCCTGTTGCAACTCAAAAATCCGAGAAGCATTATCTTGATGTCCATATATATCACGAAGAGAATCCCATAAGGCATTTGTAGTATTAGAATATGCAAAAATCTCACAGATGTGGGGATCCATGGAGTTAAAAATCCATGACATAACAAGATTATCGGTAGCTTGCCACTCTGCATATTTAGTATCGGTGATAAGAGGCAATTTGATCAAACCATTAACATGCCCCAACTTTGATTTGCCTCTAAGAGCTATTGTAACCGCCCGAGACCGGGGGAGGTAATTGCGACCATTGAAAAGGATAGAGGTGAGTCGAGCGCTCATTTCATTCGAGCCGGAATAGCCCAAATCGGGATTAGCCATTGTGCAAAAATAGCAAAAACAGAAAAACTTATCTAATTAACAAGATAAGGCGCAACCGCCAATGAATCAGCAAGAAGCGTAAGAGCTTGATGTTGATCTAATTTGCTCTGATACCATGTAGCAAGTTAATACGAACATAGAAAAGATAGAGAAAAGAGAATATGAACAGGGGTTTACGTGCTTCGGTAGACCAAGAAAAAGTTCCTTGGAAGCCTACATCCACGGGAGAAATCTCCATATTTTCTTATTTTCTTGGGGGAGATACATTCTCCTTAAATAAAGAAGAGTATATCATAGTTGCTAAACATAGCCTATGATTTTTATGGTAAATACATATATTACATATTGGATTTTGATCCTTAATCTTATCATGATTTGGCAAGTTTATCTTGCCAATCTCGTCGATATCGCTAATCTCGCCAATAGGTTTCAATCTCTATAAATAGAACTCAAGTCCATCCTCTAAACCCTAATGTTCACATAACCTCACATGAAGAGTCGTCAGAAGCGATACGTGAGGGGCCGTTTTATTGAAGCCCGTAATAAATGGGGTTCATAGAGGAGAAGCTCTTAAGTATTGGATCATCGCAAATTCCACATCAAGAACGATGGATCCAAAATAAAGTGCATCAATTATTCTACTTTATGAAATAGTGGTTCACATATCTATACGCATTATTCTTGGGTTGCTGCACAAGGATCAAAATCGCGATTGACATGTGGTATTAGAGCCAGTATGCTCTAGATCTCGAATCACGTTCTGGCGTTTTTCTCGAAATTTTATTTTCGTCGAAAGCAAAAGAAAATTATATATTCTGAATGTGCTCGTCGAAACGAACAAAACCATATCAAGATTGCCGGCGGGCGATGCCGAACGCACCGCCACGCGGCCCAGTAGAATCCACGAGCTAGATTGGGCCCTACACGTGCGGGGCGACATCATCTTAGGCTGGGGTAGACCCGACTCGACCCAACTCGACCCAGTTGATTGTTGACTTGGGCTTCTCGATAGAACCGGTTGTTGACCGGTCGGGTCGGGTTAAGCCGGACCTAGTTCGCAGGTTCGGTTAAGGGAGCGATCGGGCCGGTTTGAAAACCGGTTGAGGAGCAAGTGTCGGTGCTTGGGCCTCACGCGCCGAAGCTTTAGGTGGAGTGTGAGGGAGCGTGTAGCGTCCGATCGGTGGGTTCCAGGTACCGGCGTGCTCGTATGCTCATGCTTTACAAGGTGGTACATTTATTTTACATGTTTGATGCTTTTATGGATGGAAAATACCTATGGAATCCCAAATATGTGTATTGTTTGGGGTATTTTTCGTGTATTTCTATATATTTCTGTACGGTTTCGTGAAATATAGGTGCAAGCTCACATGTAAGTACCACATACAAATATGTGGAGTAAAATTTATCAATTGCATGTATATGATTTAGCATGCATTGTTGAGTGTATCAATGTAAATTAGCACAATATGTAATTTTGTGGATAATTGCCCCAAATTTCTGGAAATACATGCATAAGGTAAATGTGAAATATAAAGTTTTTTTTATGTGAAATATAAGTTGAGATATAAAGTTTATATCTCAATTTCAGAAAAATTAAATTGGGATGTGATTGTCAAAGCGGCACACTTGGTTGGGTTTAATAAATAACGGTTTATCAAGTATTAGGATATCTCTTGTTTTAATACGTAGTTATACTTCTAAAGGAGGTAATTGCGTATTGTTGCATGGAGGATTACATGTACAGCATATGGTTGAGAATTGATTAGTCCAAGCGCTTTCATATACCCAAAGGTGGTGATTAACGAATAGTAAATTAAATTCTCATGGCCACTGTAATGTAGAGAGTATACAAGCGCATATCATGTTTTCTGTCCAAAGGTGATTATATGATAATGTACGTAATTCTCAAGATAAATTTTGACATTATGCTAATTATAAACATTGATTATTTTTCAGTCACCTTTTACGTGAACGGCAACTCCATAGCTATTGAGATTCTTACTAGTTTTAATTTTAAGAAGTGAAGAGAGGATTTTCTGTTTAGTATGGAATTAGCAGATGTTCATCTTGCTCTTAATGAGGATAAACCTACAGCTCTCATTGAGGCTAGTACGGATGCCTAGAAAGCATATTTTGCTGCTTAGGAAAAGAGTAATAGGATTTGCTTACTATCTATGAAGCGACCCATATAAGAACATCTTAGAAGTGATTTTGCTACTGATATCACTACTAGGCGGATGATGGAGGCCTTTGTGGCAACGAATCGTGACTCTCCCAATGTTGAAGTTGGGACACATATGTCAAGGTTATTCAGTTTGAAATATGATAGTTTTGTTGGAGTTAGGGACTATGTCCTAAGAATGATAGATCTGCAATCAAAGCTCAAGGCGTTTGATGTTAATGTCCCCGATGCTTGCATTGTGCATCTTGCACTCAACTCTTTTCCACTTGAATTTGGTATTATCCAAACATAGTAGAGTACTGCTGATCAGACATGGACAATTAATGACTTGACTGCAAGGGTGGTGTCAAAGGAGATGAAGCTGAAGAAAGGCAAAGTGCATATTGCTACGTATGCTACTTCTAGTTCTGGTGTTAGGAAAAGTAAGGGGCACAAGAATCGTGCTCATAAGGAGACTCATTCATTGGCTGGTCCGTCTGACAACTTGGATTAAAAAAAAAACCAACCTTTAAAAAGGACGGAAATTCTGGTAAGGATGGTCTCTGTTTCTTCCGTAAGAAGGGAGGATACCTAAAAAAAGACTACGCCAAGTATAAAAATTGGTTGCCTAAGAGTAAGCCTAATTGTAATGATTTTTTGGTATTGGTTTGTGAATCTAATCTATCAGAAGTCCCATCTTGTTCGTGGTGGCTAGATGGCGGTGCAACTAATCATGTTGCATTTACCATACATGGATTCATAAACCGGAGGAAGCCAAATAAGGAAGAATCAAAGCTCTTTGTAGGAAAAAACGATAAAGGCGACGTCAAGTTCGTGGGATATGTCATTTTAATTCTAGATTCTGGTTTTAATTTAATGTTAAGGAATACATTTTATGTACCTTCTTTTAGACGGAATTTAGTTTCCATATCAAGTTTGGATATGTGTGGTTACTCTTTTGAGATTTCAATTAATTCAATTTCTATTTCTTTCAATTCAAATAAAGTTGGGTATTGCACTATTTCTAATGATTGTACATATTATGTTTATCTCCCAACGAAATATACGTAGCTTATACAGCTGAAAAAGTTGTTTCCAAAAAACCTTTACCTAAGGAACAATCTTATGCATTATAGCATAAACGTCTTGGTCACATCTCTAAAGAAAGAGTGGAAAGACTGATTAAGGCAGACATTTTACCCACTCTCAAAAGTGACCTAGATGTACGTGTAGATTGCTGTAGAGGTAAGATGATTAAAATAAAGAAGAAAAGCGTAGTCCGTAGTTCTCACTTGTTAGAGATTATCCATACAAATATAAGTGGACCCTATACAGTAACATTGTGTAGAAATTTTTATTCCATCACATTTATAGATGATTATTCTCAATGTGGTTATCTGTACTTGATTAAGAAAAAGTCTGAATCTCTTGACAAGTTCAAGATTTTTTAGACCGAAGTCGAGAAACAACTCGAAAAAATCATGAAAGTCGTTAGATCCGATCACGGTGGTGAGTATTATGGTCGACATGGTGATGCTGGACAGCTTAAAAGGCCATTCGCCAAGTACTTAGATGATTTTGGGATTGTGGCACGGTTTACTATGCCTAGTAGTCTTGAAAGAGTGGTATAGCTGAAAGGCGTAATTGTACCATTATGGATACGGTTTGAAGTATAATTAGCAGAATTAATCTACCTGGTTTTTTGTGGGGTTAGGTTTTGCAAATGGTGCTTTATATTTTGAATCGTGTTCCTCTAAAATCTGCGTCTCTTACTCCTTTTGAGTTGTGGATTAGACGGAAACCTAACTTGAATCATCTGAAGGTTTGGGGATACCCTGCAGAAGTAAAATTGTATAATCAAACTTTGAGCAAGTTGGACTCTAGAACCACTCGATGTCATTTTGTGTCTTATTCGGATCATTCAAAGGGATATCGATTTTATAATCCCAATGGAGGAACAAGAATTGTGGATTCACGGATAGTGAAATTTCTAGAGCTTGATGTAGCCGAAAAAGGTCATTGCTCGCAGACTATTGAAGATAATAGTACGATGAGTACTTCTATGTCGTTTTCTATACCTATATAGACAATTGTGGAAGTTTTTACTCTATAGATGAATCTGTTGGGGTTCGGGAACATGTTACCGAAGCGGTTCTCGATGAAGCTCCTCAAGCCTCTCAAGAACAGAATGGGGTTGAAGATGATCCTCTAAGAAGATCCGTTAGGCAGAGACGATCAGCTATACTCCCGGATTATATAGTCTATCTAAGAGAGCAAGATTATGATATCGGTTGTGTTGTTAATCTAGTTACTTATACATAGGCTATTTCTTGTCCTCGGTTTGATTTATGGTTAGATGCGATCAAAGATAAGATGTTATCTATGAAACATAATAATGTTTGAGAGCTTGTTGAATTTCCTAAGGGTTATAAACCCGTCGGTTGTAAATGGGTGTTTAAGATTAATAGAGACTCCACGGGAAAGATTGAAAAATTTAAAGCTAGACTAATAGCTAAGGGATTCACTTATAGAGAATGAGTAGACTACGAGGCAACCTTTTCTCTAGTCTCTTCTAAAGACTCTTTTAGAGTGATCATGATTTTAGTAGATCATTTCAACATGAAGCTTCACCGGATGGATGTTAAAATTGCTTTTCCGAATGGAGACCTTGATGAACAGCTTTATATGCCACAACCTGAAGGTTTTGCAGCAGATGATACATGTAATCTGGTTTGTAGATTGAAAAAGTCTATCTACGGTTTAAAGCAAGCTTCTAGACAGTGGTATGTAAAGTTTCATAGTGTTGTTTATTGAGAACAAGTTAGATCGGTGTATATACTACAAGGTCGGTGGGAGTAAATTTGTTTTTCTCATTCTTTATGTCGATGACATCTTGCTTTCTAGCAGCAATATTGAATTACAGTATGAGACAAAGAGAATGTTATCATAGAACTTGGATATGAAGGATCTTGGTAATGCGTCTTTTGTTCTTGGCATTGAGATCCATAGGGATTGTTCTCGCCGAATATTGGGTGTATCTTAGAGGGCATATATTGATCATATTTTGGAGAGATTCAATATGCAACGGTGCGAAGCGTGAATTGCTCTTATCTGCAAAGGTGATAAATTGGGACTTTCACAATGTCCTCATTTAGATATTGAGAAAGCACATATGAAGAATATACATTATGCTAGTGCACCCGATAGTATCATGCATGCACAGGTTTATACTAGGCCGGACATTGCTTTTGTAACAGGACTTCTAGGAAGATATTAGTCAAATGCGGGATACGATTAGTGGGTTGCTGCTAAGAGGGTTTTGAGGTCCTTGAAGAGGACTAGAGACTATATGTTGATTTATAGATATGTTCAAAACTTGCAGCTAGTAGGGTATTCGGATTCGGATTATGCTGGTTGCCAGGATGATAAGAAGTCAACAACATGGTACATCTTTATGCTAGCGGGTGGTGCGGTATCATGGAAAAGTGAGAAATAGAAAATGGTATCATCATCTACCATGCAAGCGGAGTTCATAACATGCTTTTCGGCTACTACTCAAGCTATTTGGCTATGGAATCTCATTAGGGAGTTGACTGAGTTTGATTTTGTCGATAGACCCATACGGTTGTATTGTGATAATAACTCTGAAGTGTTGTTCATTAACAACAACAGAGGTCTCAAAGGGTTTAAGCATATAGATGTCAAGTTTTTAACCATAAAGGAATCCGTACAAAAAAGTGACATTGCAGTAAAGCATATTTCTATAGATGCTATGATTGCTTATCCATTGACTAAAGGTCTACGCCTTTGTGTATTTGAATGACATGTCATTAAACTGGACTTAGAAGCATTATGGGATGCCATTGTTTAGTGAGAGCTTTTTAGTTTTTGCTCTAATAAAGTTTACATTTATATTATGTTACTTTTAGTAACGATTTTGATATGTATTGACTCTTTTACATTTAATAAAGTATTTATGAATGTGTTATTGAATGCATATCTATTGAAAATCTCATGGTATTGTGTAAACCTTGAGTAATGGCTAGGGCATTTATTTTTTGCCGCATGCATATGTCTTGTTACACATAAAGTATAGTTAATTAAAAAGGTAAGATAAATGTGGGTTCATTGGAACCATATGGATATTCTTTTGTGACACATCGGGTTTCGTGACACATAAAGTAAGAGAATAGTGACCGACAAGGAGGATAACATATAAGGTTTCTCTATTAGTTGAGATGTTATCTGTTTGCCATACGACAAGGTCAAATTCATATTAGTAAAGTTAAGAGCATTTGTAACTATGGATGGCTTTATTTCTTTTAATGCAGTTACTACCATGATTTGGTGCTTAAGACTTTATGGGATCGGATTAACTAGTAGGAGTTATCTCTAGACCAATATAAAGATGCGCATATATAGTACAATTTCAATTAATATAGCTCAAGTGGGAGAATGCTAGAATATATTATATATGGGCATTATTAATTGTTATTATGATTAATTATTGGTCTAATAAAGAAAGATAAAAGATTTCTTAATTCTAGCTGGGTATAGGATTGGATAGTGTGGGCCGAGATAAACCTTATCTATAATAAAGGGATAGGTTTTAATCTCTATAAATAAAGCCCAAGTCCCTAATCTAAACCTTAATGTCCACATAACCTCACATCAAGAGTTGTCAAAAACGATACGTGAGGGGCCGTCTTATTGAAACCATGATAAAGGGGGTTCATAGAGGATAAGCTCTTGAGCATCGGATCATCGCAAATTTCGCATCAAGAAAGATTGATTCGAAACAGGGTGCGTTAATTCTTCTACTTTATGGAACAGTGATTCACATATCTATACGTGTTATTCTTAGGTTGCTGCATAAGGATCAAAATTGCAGCTGACATAGACATGTTTATCGAGTACCACGTCACGGGCTTTACATGTCCAATCACACCAATTTTCAAAGAGTCGAGCTCCGTGTATGTTTATATTTGGGATAAGAATAGCGGGAGGAGTGCCATAGCTTTTATATGGTATTCACTTGAGTGCCATAATTTTTTTTTTGCTCACTTAAATACCATATTGGCGTAAAATTAATCATTTGAATTCTGCTTCCGGCAAATCGTTTGACGTGGATTTTTTGCTTAATTTTTCATCCGACATGGAATATTCAAAAATAAACAAAAGTCCCACGTGGATTTTAATCATTATTTCAATTTCCCTATTTTATCTTTGTTTTTTTCTATGCTGATGAGAGTCACCGGCGACTCTTGCTGGCTGCGAAGGCCTTTGCTAGCTGTTGGCGGGGCCGTGAAGGCCCTCGCCTAGATCTAGTGAGGGCCTTCGCGCCCTTCCCCGCAGCCAGCAAGGCCCCGATCGTCTTGCCTAGGGCCGGCGGACGGGCGACGCCTTTGTGGCCGGCGAGGGTTGTCAGTAACCTAGGTCGGCACGAAAACAAGTAAATAAAAAAGGAAAAATAAAATAAAAATAACACAACATTACAAAAAAGCATAAAAATTCACAAAAAATGTCCACGTCAGATTTTTTGGCGTCCACATTGGATTTCTGATGAGGAAAATTGCCAATGGTACTTAAGTGATCGATTTTTTAAACTTGTGACACTTAATTGAGCAAAAGAAAAAAAAAGTTATGCTACTCAAGTGAGTATCGAACGAAAGTTATGGCACTTCAATTGTTCTTATGACGTTTATATTTTATGAATACTTGCACGTTGACAGGCATAAATATGGTACAAGTGGCATATACTCTTACAAATTTATATCTTAATGTCATTATAAGAAGATTTCTTTACGTCATGTGGCAAGAAAGACGGGCCTGTAGTTTTTCTCACGGTTGATGTTTATAGTATTAATTTGTGTCGCATTCCCCTGGAAAGGGATGAGAAAGGAATCCTTTCCTTGAGGGTATCTCATGAAAGCGAACCCATTTGTTTGTCGTCTCGGTCTGGGATAATATCATGCCGAAAGTCCATTTGGAAGTAACACCGTGGGACAAGAAAAAGTTCTTTTTGGCCTCCTCCTTTTGTCCTCCTTCCACATGATGAGGAAGTTAGCAAAGGCCCTTAGCGGAATCTTTGATCTAAGCCATAACTACTCCGCATTTTTCTTGATTTAAGGTCCAAGGTTAGCGAAATCGACATTGTCCGGTAATTCTAACAGCAGACCGGCAAACTGTAATTCATCACATCCTCAAGTACGAATGGCCGTGCCCCTGGGGAAGATGGCCAACGCGAGAAGTGCTGGACTAACCATGCTTGGTGGTACAATTGGAAACACTTCAACAAAAAATAAATAAATAAAAACTAAAAGGTTTACGCATTCTTCCAACCATTTTTATTTCATGCGTTTGAACACGGATACCACATCATGTTCGCATTTAGTTAAGTCTGTACGTGGATAATATCCGTACTTTGTAATTCACCAATTAAAGGTACGGTCGGAGAAAATTTCCTCCGAGAAGGATGGAGGATAAATATGTCAAGAACTAGAATAAAAGTGACTAGATCAAGATGCACGTCCACCAAACATATGAAGGGTTGCATGGGAAATTGTGTGAATTTAAAGATTGACGGTGGTTGCACATGTACGCAGTGCATGCGACAACTTGCCCATAAGATAGAAACATAAGAAGGGTTTTAGGAAGATTCAAGTGGGTCCAATCATTTTGGTAATTAATCTTCCATAAAAGAGAAGGTTATAGTCATGCCAGCGTGTTCTTGACCTCATTGAAGCCCATTGACGTTATATGTTTTTCTATCTATAGTTTTCTCCATTGCCATTGGATAAAATTCCTTCAAACCAATGCTTATTGTAGTTGATGGTTACAAGATATATGAACATCAGCCGCATGCAAATTTAAGCTAAAAATATAAAGTGAGCAATCCCCGTGTTGGCAATCTACTAATCGGAGACATGTTTGAAGGAAATTTCCTTTATACATAATGTGCTTTGGTTAGTTAGGTTTGACGATACTTGTAAGGGCCAAAAACGTATAGTTTGGTGTTAGGTAGTATTCGAAATTGGACGTAGTATCGATTGGGATTTAGTTACTATAGAAAGCAGGACTCCTAATTACGTTTTCTCGTCGCAAGTCAATGTTGTCATTCATTCGTGGTGGATTATCACTTGCTTAATCTAACTTCTCCTCTCTTCTCACATTCGTCAACTTCCCAAGACGTGATGAAAGAACCATTGCTCTTAATTAGATTTGACTGGGACGGAAATTGGCGAAGTCTCTAAGAATGGAACGCAAAAGCCTTTCCCACTCTTAAAATATGGCAAATTCACATGATCTTTCGTACAAGTAACTTCCTCTTCCTCTTCCCCAGCGTCTATCCACATATAAATCCCCCATAATCAGCGTTTGCTTCAAGAAACGCAAACACAACACTCCATAAAAACCCCAGTTAATTAGCATTTTCCGAGAAAATGGGCAACAAAAGCTCTTCAAAATCCAAGACCGATTCCGGGCAAACAAGCACCACCAAGAAGGACAAACTCCACGGACTAGGCAACGTCATTAGGCTCCTCCCGACCGGGACCGTCTTCTTGTTCCAATTCCTCAACCCTGTCTTGACCAACAACGGCAAGTGCCATGCCGCCAACAAGTACCTTAGTGCCGTTCTAATTGGACTCTGCGGCCTCTCGTGTAGTTTGGCTTGCTTCACCGACAGCTACAAGGGGAAGTTCGGGCTGACCTACTACGGGGTGGCCACGCCCAAGGGCCTCTGGCCAGGCTCAAGCTCCGTGGACCTGTCGGGGCATAAGCTTCGGTTCGGAGACTTCGTCCACGCTTTCATGTCGGTGCTTATATTCGCCGTTCTGGTGTTGTTGGACACGAACACCATGAGGTGCTTCTATCCGTCTTTCGAGCATACGCAGAATACTTTGATCATGGTTTTGCCACCCGTGACGGGCACGATCTCGAGTGTGGTGTTCGCGTTGTTCCCGACCAAACGCCACGGGATTGGGTATCCCTCGAGTGAGAGTAAGGCTGCCTCAGAGACCAAGACTACCTCAGAGACTAGTACTACCTCGGAGAGCAAAGCCTAGGAAGCGTGATGATAAACATAAAGTACATATGCATGATCTAAAGTAAAAACATGCATATCACCAAAGACTTGCATCAACGACTTCTCATGTTAGACTCGTGTGCTCAACGAGGAGTATGTAATTAAGATTGTACGTACTTGTCACCGTAGGTCTTACATTTTATTGGTGATGAATGATTGCTCAACTAGGAATCAATAAATTTGTGGATGTGTTTTTGCGAGTCTGCTGTCACGGATGGAATCACTGTGCACGACACAGAGCTAACCTCAAACAAGAGCCATGATCATGCCTCCGCCCCCAGACCCTCGGCGTCGGCAACTTCGCCGCCGTCTTCATTGGCCCAACCTCGAGCACCCAACGCTTTTGTATCTCCCTCTGTGTCCCTCTCTACATCGTCCAGCCCAGGCCCTGCCATGGGTGACTGAGGCTGGGTGGCCACTGCGTGGGGGGTCGCAACCCCAGAACCCTCGTCTGTCCTCTTTGAAAACAGAGGAGGGGAGATTGAGGCCTCATTGGCCTCAGACGACGCGAGATTTGGCCACAATGGCGACGCCGGGATGGTCACCAAGCCTCGAACAGAGGAGGGGGATCCAGAGAGCAGAGGCGGGGACGGGCGCCGCCAGCGCGAGGTAGTGGGTAGACCTCAAGTCCGGCAGGTGAACAATGTATAAGTAGATGAAAGTGACATGCTCTAAAATTCTCACGTAACCTTTCGACGGGAAATAAACATACGATTGAGGAAAGATTGGTCTTTAAGCGATTTTGGCGGTTGGTGACGGAAGTCTATTCGTGTTAAGGAAAGACTATCTCTAAGGCATATTCTTGAGTGTTTCATCCGTCATAATTGTTTAATATATTAGTCGGTCCATTGAGCAGCCTTTGCTTCCTAACGTTTCTCAGCAGCAATGGATCAAACTCATACAGACAATGAAGTGCAGATCAAGCTGTGATTAACATGAGAAAGTGTTTTCCTGAAATTAGTTTTCGGACTTTCACCCGTTTGATTCACCGGAAAATGATTCGGTCAATGGAAGATATTTTTTGGTCAATGAAAAGTTTATGTACAAAATTAGAAAAGTGAATTCCCCAATTTGAAGATGTGAAAACACTTTTCAAAATTGGTCCTCTTTAATTTTTTATTATTATTTTAATGTTTTAATATTATATTTTGATATCTTTTTCTATTCTTTTTCTTCTTTTTCTTCTTTTTTTCTTTTCTTCCTCGCTCGCCATGATCGGCCGGCAGTAGCCACCGGCAAGCTTCACTCGAAGTCGTCGGATCGGCGGCCTCAAGGTTCGCCAACTACCTCAAGCAGATTTGGCGGTCTTGGGAAGATCCGGGCCGACGAGCTCGAGCTCGCTTATGGCCACCGGCAAGCGGAAGGAAGGAGGCAGGTTCCGTGGAAGGAAGAAGGAAGGAGAAGAAGAAGAAAAGAGAAAAAAAAGAAAAAGAAAAATATAAGAAAAACTAAGAATATGGAATTTAAAAAATTCGGTTTTCGTTTTACCTAAAATAAAGTCATGAAAGTAAAATCATTTTTCAAATGAAAATCAAACACCATAAAACATTTTCTATCACATATTACCAAACAAAGGAAAAAAAAATGTTTTTCGAAAAAATGATTTCCCATAAATCATTTTTCGAAAAATGAATTCTGGGAAGACGTTTTTAGTGGAAGAAACACACCCTAATATTCCTTTAATAAGACTATGACGAGATGCGTGATTGGTTTTTGAAAATTGAAAATTTTAACTTCAAGTCCAAGCAAGTTGAAGGAAATGGATAATTTCCAAGTACTTATCCCAACGATATAGTGTTAATTGACAAAATCAACCTTCAACTTTGTTAAACATGAATTGACATTTAATAACACATTTTTTTTTAGAAACTAACAATCTATGGGCTGTTACTTTCCTATCTCGGTTAAATTTTAAAAAAATCATATTTTATTGTTTCTTGCAGCTATTTTGAAAAGAAATATTTTCCTCCAAAAAAAATATTCATGATTTTGATTCATTTGGTCCTTCCTATCTTAAAACCATACAGGCCAAAAAAAAAAAAGATAAAAAAAGGAAAAAGGAAGGAAAAATCAAGACTAAACTTTTTATGTTGTTTAATCATAAAGAAAGTTATTACTATTGCTCATGAGCCATGTTCTGAATTTTTTTTTTCAAAAATATAAGTTTGAATGCGAAGAAATGTAAATAGCTTAGACAAAAGAACAAGTGAACGATTCTTTAAAAACTCAAATTTACAACATTATAACTTCAACAAATCAATAAACGCAAGATCAGGAAAAGGAGAAATGTTTTCGGAATTTGAAACATAGTATTAATTTCAATAAAGACATCTTTCATTTTTACTAATTTTAGAAGAACACCGGATATGAACTGGAGACAACTTAAATAATTTCCTTTTGGAAACTTATCCCAAATATGGGGTGAATGGGAGAAATGATGATATCAATTTTATTGAGAGAGGAGTCACATTAATTATTTATATTGAACCAATTAATTTCGATTGAAAGGTAATTTGGTCAGCTAGTACAAAAAAGTTGTGTTTTGGTCAAATTGGGTGTGAAGATAACGCTGCCTAGTAAAAAATATATTTTGGCATTAGAGGAGTAATCTTGGGAGACTTTTTGGGGGCAAAACACAAAGTGGGTCTAGCCCAAGAAGGACAAACCTAGGTTAGCATAAGGTTCTCAGCCTCAATATCGGGAAAAGTACACTAAAAGTGCCATAACTTTTGTACGGCATTCACTTGAGTGCCATAACTTTCAAAACGTTTACTTGAGTGCCATAATTTTGAAAAAAATGTTCACTTAAGTGCCACTCGCTGATTTAGCAAGTCGGAAATCCAATGTGGACTTATTTTAACATTAAACCTGCGTACGTGACTTGTCGAAAAAATGAAGTCAGCACTAGAGATGGAAAACGATGTCGTATGGAAGAAGAAGTTAACTTATTTAACAATTGGGGCCAAATGGAAAAGAAATCAGTGAAGAACCCTAACCCTAATTGCACCGCCGGTTTGAAATTCTTCCAAATTGGGAGCTTTTCACCTCATTATATTCGTAAGGGCAAGCCGAAGTAGGAGAAGCGGGCACGATTTTACGAGCAAAGCGAAGATGAATGTCCAAGTTGCTGCTATTGTGGGCTGCGGAGTCCAACAAGAATAGCGTGGATGCGAGACAATCCCGGACGAAGGTTTGTTGGATGCGGTAGTTATAGAGAAGGCTTCAATTGTGTATATTTCGGGTGGGTCGATGGAAAATTTCCAAACCAAGCAACGAAGGTTATCTTACAGCTACTGGAATGTCGTGGCGAAGTTCGACCCGTGTCGCAAGATGAGGTGGACGATGCTGATTCAATGCAAGCAGAAATCAAGGGTTTGGAATCTTTGGTCAACCATTTGCAAAAACAAGTTTCAAAGATGAAAATTCAAAGGGATATTTATCGAGTGTTGCTTGTCTTGTTGGTAATGGCTGTGGTTTGGTTTGTGTTTGTAAGCAAGATCGGTTCACAGAAGAACCAACTTAGTCTTCCATAGTATAAGAACAATGAAATGAGTTTTAGTATTCGGAGCAACGATTGTCGGTTTTGGATGTTGTTCCCAAACCGGCTAGTGAAAGTGGTCTGTTTTGGAGTGTTACTTGAGTAGATGGCATTGTGCTCGATCTTGTGGCTTGATGATCTCATTGAATGAGCAATGGGGCTAATTTGGATCCTAGGGCTGGTTTGGATATTGATGATGCAATATGTGCATAACTTTTGGCTTACACTGGAATATAAATGACTTGTATCATGTCTGCAATAGTTGCTGCAGCAAGAACAGATGTTCTTTGCATTTTGTGTTGAAAGATTTTGCATTTCTTTGGTGGAAATGACAGTCTTTATGAGTTTACTGACTGAGCAATTAGTTTGTGGTCCAATGTATGCATTATATTTGCTTCAATGGATGAGAAATTGATGTCATGCATGTGTGGAGCATTGTCTGCAGCAACAACAGATGCTCTCTTCCCATTTACGTTCAACAGCTGCTACTGGATTTTCGTTGGTTGCTATGGTTGTTCAAGTGCAGTACAAGTTGCAAATAACTTTGCGAATGCTCATATGAGTCCTAATTTTTTTCTTAAGTGAACACTTAAGTCCCTAGACTTTGTAAAAGTGAACAAATAGATGCGTTAATTTGTTAATAATTGGCTATGTTGGTATCACTTTCTGAAACCTGGCAATATATTGAGAAATTGATATGCAATATCGTTAATATGATCCCAAGATCAAACCAAATGGTTTACATTTGCATCAAACTCACCAATTGCACAAAATGGACCATAAAATCGTGTTTCCTTAAATTGAAACCATGTTGTTGTAGCTTACAATATAGGAGGGAAAAATTTTAGAATACAACCATGTTGCTGCTGCTTACATTTGTAGCAAACCATGTTGCTGCAGCATCCCCTTTATACATGAGTTGTGATTGACAATGTACCAACAAAAGACTTAGGCCCTTGCCATAAAAGAAAAATAGAAACCTCCCAGTTAGGTCCAATCAAAAACAAAAAACCCAACCCCTCCCCCACCAAAAACAGACATAGCATAAACCGCCAGCCCTTCAAAATCATCTCCACTACACAAAATGAATAACGCGATCACATCAAATTGTCTTCAAATGATTCATGAGTCCCGCACTCTTTCGGACTCGAACTCTAGGCATATCATCATTAGATGGTATTTCTTCTTCAACTGTCTTATCTATTGGAGGATCAATTGATCGAGATGGAGCCGATGTTGCGGGTGGGGCCATTTTTGGTGCATGCTTTGGAGGTGGCATTGGTACCCTCGGTTTTGGATGGAAGCTTCTTCAATTGTGCACGGGTTGTTATCGTTGAATTTCTTATCGGTGCATGCACTTGAATTCTTGTTCTTGCTACGGTAGCTTGTCCAGTTGAGTGTCCTTGAGATATTATCACCTCTGAATTCCTCCCAGGCTGCAATACAACCATATTATTAGTTAGCATGTGATGAAATAACTTAGAAATGCATAATACATACAACTACTCCTTACATTGAAAATAACCATGCCACTTTTCATGTCTGTAAATAATTCATAGCCATGCTCTCTTTTCCTTTTCCTAATTATACCATGTGTTCGTCTTGGTGCCTCTCTTTGTAAAACCTCTGTACTTTTTCTAACCTACATAAGGCATAGAAGTACTTCATGCACTAAGCACATATGTTGCATTGTTTTCAACTTAATTTTTATTGCACCCGATCTTTGGGCCCCGTCTGTTGTACACTATCCGACTCGGTTGGCCCTATGCTTTGTTCGGCATTATTGCTTTCAACGATTCCCTCACACGCTCCCGCAACGTCGGTTGGTGTTTTTGTCACTTGCACAATGAAATAAAACAACTAATATAATGTAACAACCCATATATAAAAAAAGAAAATCACCAATTAAATATCTCACTTGAACTTTGCTCCTCTACGTCGACCGAGGTGTCCCCGCGCGTTGTCCCGCATCACTAGTCCTTATGGTGCCCCGAACTACCTCAGTAGATTGATTCTGTCTTCTTTTAACCTGAAGAAGTACATAGCATAATTAAACTAAAGCAACAAATTTATTTTTTCTTTGACCAATTACAAAGTTTACTTGAATGTTACTCCGTTGTCTTGACTGAGCGACCCTTGCCCCTGCAGCTTAGCTTTGTCTTTTTGCGGCCCGTAAAAGGACTTCGCATAATTAATCAAGTGCAGCAACAACTACATGAAAGGCAAGCAATGACCCAACTCACCTGAACTTTAGTCCTCTGTACTGACCGATTTGTCCCCGCGCTTTATCCCGCATCGTTACTTTCTCCGGTGCGCTCACCTACCCCTGCAGCCTGAGTTGGATTTTTCGGAACCCGCAAAGTGACATAGCATAATTAATGTAATGCAACAACACATACATAAAAGGAAAATCACCAATCAAATAGGTTACTCCAACATTGCTCATGTGTATCGACCGAGGTGCCCCCGCACATTGTTCTCAAGCATTACTTCTTATGCTTGTCCCTCGGCCCCCCGTAGGCTCACTCTGTCTTCTTCTAACCTGCAAATGACGTAGTATGATTAATGTATTTCAACAACAACAAAAAACAAATGCTTTCGTGCAAGAACTTTTAAACAACTTACTTCAAGTTTGCTTCTCTGCGTCGAATGAGTTGTCTCGACACTTTGTCCTCCACCACCACTTCCCCTGGTGCCCTCACCTGCCCTGCATCATTACTCATCTATGTGATGACTTGCTATCCTTGTTAGCCGAGTAGACGATTGATTGTATGATGGATTGGAATCATATTGGCTCGATCTTTTTTATGAAATCCGAATTGTTAATTTTAGTTAATTTAAATAAACGAGTTTAATTAATTGTTATGGTTGATTGCTTGATTGCATGCATTGGTTGGCTACTGAGTGTTATAGATGAATTTGTGAGTGTCGGTCACCTTGTATCGGATGCAAAGTCTAGGTGATAAACTGTACATTCATATGACCACGTGTGGAACCAAACTTCATGTTTTAGCATGAAACTGGCATTGGATCGAGTCTTTGAGCATGACTGTATGATCATTCAGCTAATTACAAAGATAAGAAATTACTAGTTGATTATCAAATGTGCTTGAGTGGTCATAAAATGGGTTTCCTAATAAGATCGTGCCATGCTGATCGGAATCACAAGACTTGTTAGATGCACGTCAATCCGTGCCCCCGGGTTGATCGGATGCCGGTCGTAGTTGTGACGGATCGACGCTCCTTATAGGAATGCCTGCTATGCTGTGCCGTGCTGATTGGAATCATATCGGCCTAGCGGTTGCCGTCAACGTCACCGAAGTAATGGGATGATGCCTGGTCTTGCCAAGAGAGCACCAACCGCCTAGTGTGCCAGGTTGAATGGCCATTAATAAATGGACTGCGTATGGTATCCTGTGTATGCAAGTTGTTGTGATGCCTTGCCGGTGATCGTTTGATGTGATTGTCATATCGTGTTAAGCATTGCATTACTTGTGGCTCATGGCTGGTAAGTTGCATGTGGTTGATATTATATGTTGTGACTCTGTCTTGGCTGGTAGGATGTTCCGAGTGAATCAACGCCCTAGCTGGGCTTAGGCATTGACTCACCGAGATTTATTCTCACCCCGTTGTGGTTAAACATGTTCATGTCCAAAATAATGGAGATGCGTCCGGTCGGGTTCGAGGTCCTATATCACCAGGCCTTTGATATCGAGTCACATCCGATTCCAAATACGGATCGGGTCTGGAAGCATTACGTCACGACTATATAGATGGAGGAAGGGTTTGAGCACTTAGTGTCGCACCGCTTCAAAGCCTGGTATCTTAGTCATGGTGGTACTTTGTATGGGCTACTCTATGGTTTTGAGGGGTCGTCTGCTACGACCTCCGCGGACTAAGTCCGGGACGCGATGGACATCGATACCCATGATGGGGAAGTTGTGGACCCCGATGATGACTCGGACGAGGACCTAGGTTCCCTCGTCTATTTTGCAGGATGTGAGTTGCAGAGCAGAGCTTTTATTGGATCTTTTGGAAATGTAGTGGACGAGGGTGTCGTAGCCGCTCTTGTGGAGTAGATGAGAAGCTAACCATTCTCGACTCACCTACTTTTTTGCTGGTCCTAGGGAGCCGCCTCGAAGAATGGAGTTGTATTTATTGGATAGCTTTGTAGGGTTAACGATCATCTACTTTTAGTAATAAAATGAAAATGTCCTTTCTTGATTGATTGTGGTTGTTGTTTCTTACTTACTATCCCTGCTGATCTTGTTGTTTAGGAGTGTTTGTTTTCATATGCGTAATGAAAGATGAAATTAATTGGGTTAGTAATGTGCCTAGGACATTACCCTTTATGACTTGAGGCGTTTTGGTAGGGATATCGTGGGTCCGATGATCGAGGCGTGACAATGAATACTAGTGCTTATGTGCTATAAAGCCATCACGAACAAACAAACAAAATTCATTATCTTTCTATTCTTGTATCGTAACTAAGAGTGAGCATGGTTCTAAGATAGAACCTGAAACTAAATTAGTAGGGACCCTATTAGGATCTAGGTTCCAAGATTTGTAGAGTAGGTTTCAGATTTCAAAAATTGAGGAACTTGAGCCTACTGGTGGGTTTTAGGTTCTAGGTTGGTGGAACATGGAACTTGGAACCTGTAATTTGTAATAAGGTTTTGTATTTTTTTTTGTATATGTCTTTATAGGATCTTGTGGTATTCCATGACGTCCGATGCTGAGTGTATAATTTGGAATCACTAGTCCGAGCTTCCATTTTTCGTGATATTTATAATCGAGACTTTTACTTTATTAATATGTTATATTTATTCATGTTTCTAAATATGAATGTGGTCAGTAGATTATAGCAGCAAACAATGATCATTAGAGGTGATGATGTGCAACGTTCAATTGAGAATAATGTGAAACCTTGAACCGACCACGAAACCCGTGACGGGGTAGGTTCGTGGTCAGGTTCAGGGTATGCGGGGGAGGTTCCACATTCCAAAAAATGAGGATCCTGTTCCGACGGGTAGGTTCCGGGATTTGTATGGAATCTGCACGAAAGCTAAAACTGCTCAACCTTAATCATAACTGTAATTTCCAGATATCTTGTCATCGATTAAATTCCCCGTGTGTATCTTAGTTGTAGCTTTTAAATCTTCATCGTCTATTTAATTAATGCGTTGTATTTTCTCGTCACCCCATTTTGTCGTCGGTTAAATTTTGAAAAAAATTTTGTGTACTTTGACATTGATTAAATTTCCTCAAAATAAATCTATCGGTTTTCTTGTGGTCTAATATTACATGTTAGGATTCGGTACACAATTATAGCAAAGTAAAGCGTAAAATAGTAAGAAAGAGAAATTAACATACGAGATTTTATCTTAATTCACCCTTAAACTAGTGCTACGTCTAGCGGAGAATTTCACTATAATTAGCACCTCGCACCTCTCATTACATCTCTTCTCAATTACAAGAGAAAAAGAGTATATATAACAGTATTTATTCATGAGCCCAAGCCCAAATACTAATATAAACAATATGGACTAAAATAATTAGCTATTCATGAGTAGGAACCACGTACTTTCTTGTCGTTGGGCAGTATGAACCACACCCCAAGCGTACGTCCTGTTCGGAAACACCACATGACCGGTCCCTTTTTATAAAAATCGAAGAACAAATTTAAGTGAATTATATTTCGTCAAATCCAATTCAGGCCAATAAGTTGCAAAAACTCCTTCACATGGATTTCCTAGTGTTTTCAATGTCGCATGACACAATTTCAACCTTGGAATGAAATCCAAGCCACACCTTTCCTGCTGTCCAAATTATGAATTGAAGTTCACTTGGCACATTCAAATTAATTAAGTAAATCATTTTTCTACTGTTTTGTTATAACCGAAGTGTGTCATGAGCTTATTGTAAAAATTTGTTCGTGCCACACATGATTTTGAATCCATAGACCCACCAGAAATTTGTCCGAACGGTTTGTTGTCCAAATGTCCGTAGTGCAAGGGCCATTGCCCGCAAATGTAATTGTACGAGCAGCAGTTCACTACTGAGTAAAGTACTAGGGATGCGCATGGCGTCTTTGGAGATAGAGCTATCCAGCTCCATTGAAGGGGGGCAGTCATGACGTGTGAGATTAATTGTGTTCTTTATTCCGTAACACTTGATGTCATAAAAACTTATTTGCAGTTAATTAGTCTATACCTCCTAAAGAAAGGAAACTCGAAAAGAAAAAAAAATCTCACCTAAACTCATAGTTCCCTGCCATGTTTTGACAAAGAAAAATCTCTCTTTTTATTGATGGACAACAAGTACGGATATCATCTTGCATTTATATTTGATTAAGTTTGTGTGTGCATGACAACTATAATTCGTAATTCATCAATTAAAGGTATAGTTGGAAAAAGTTTTCATTAGTTATGACAGAGAATATATAGCCTGAACTAGAATGCAATTGAGTAGATGTACATCCAAACAAATGTAATGGATCACATGGCAAATTATATGAATATAAAACGTGATTGTGGGTTCACCCTTGTACATGATGCATGCAACAACTTGCCATGACATAGAACCATAAGATAGGTGTAGAAAGAATCAACCAGGTTTGTTAGAAAGTGCATGACAGAAGCTCGATACTTTCATATGAGAAGATCGCCAAGAACGAGCCCGTTAACATATCTAATTAGGCTCACTTTTACTCAAAAGCTTAAACCAATGAGTTATGAGTCAATTTGGATATATATTAACTTCTCAACATCACACCATTCATCCAATGTGTGACTTCTCTAAGACAACTTACATGTACATATCAACAATCTTCCCCTCACGTATGAGTTTAGTGTTAGGTCTAGCTCCCACTTAACTCAAGAATCGTTCTAAACCAATATATCTCAACTTGAATTTCCACCAATGTCCAACTTCATCCATAGTCTCATTCTCCGGACCGAACTATGAAGTTTACGATTAGGCCCGTGTTGCTATACCATTATGCCCACCGCCTGAAAACTGTGTTGGTCACTAGATTCATTCCTTGAGAGATTCACCAAATACCGGAATAGATTGTGGGCCCACCAATTGATTACCGACTTTGATATTATTTGTTGAGGAGCGCACGTAAGAAGTTCGATATCTTCACTTAGGGAGATTACCAAGAAGGAGCCCATGTCCAGTTGGACCCACTATCATTCAAAAGTTAAGCTAATGAGTTATAAGCCAACTTAGATATTTATTCTATAAAAAAAAAGACTTGGATATGTATGTATGTATGTATGTATGTATGTATGTATGTATGTATGTATGTATGTATGTATTAACTGCTCTACAACACACCACTTATCCAATGTGGAACTTCCCTATGACAACTCATACGTGCATATCAACAATCTCCCTCTCACGTGTGAGCTTAGTATTAGGTTTATCTCCTCCTTAACTCAAGTATGGTTATGAACAAAGGTATCTCAAATTGAATCTCCATCGATGCCCAACTTTATCCCTAGTCTCTTTCTCCGGACCCATCCGGACCCAACTTTACGCTCACCACGTTGGTTACCATATTCCTTCCTTTAGACAATTAAAAAACACTGAAATAGATTGCCGGCCCACTAATCGACTATCGGCTATTATATCAATTTTTAGGGAGTGTACAGTAGAAGTCCGATATCTTCACCTGGAGAGATCACCAAGAGGGAGCCTAAGTATGAGACTGTCAACATATCCAGTCGATCCACTTTCACTCAAAAGTTAAGCTAATCACTTATATGATATGGGACTTCTTTAAGACAATTCACATGTACATTCTAACATGATTCATTCACTTTGGAATTAACCTCCCATGAAAGATGTTATAGTTATAAAAGCATGTTCTTGACCTCATTGAAGCCTGTTGAGGCTATATTTTCCTCTGTGGTTGGTAGGACCATCACCTACGTGTAAATATGACTTAAAAGCCGCTGATCTCCATCCATCAATCAGAAACATGTTTGAAGGACATTACCTCTATACATAGTGTGGATTTCGTTTATTAGGTTTCAAGATACTTGTAAGGCACAAAAACATACAGTTTAGTGTTCGGAAGTATTCGATACTAAAAGATAATATCGAACTAAATGTAGCTGCCACAAATGCATGACGTCTACGTGTGATTTCTTGTGACAACTCAAAATTATCATTGTTTATTAATGGAGGATCACTTGCTTACTCCATCCTCTCCTCTCCTCTCCTCTCACACCCAAAACGTGATGAACGAACTCTTGCTCTTCATAAGATTCGACCGTCAGAGGATTGGACTGAAATTGGCCAACTCTCTACGACTGGACGCAAAAATTTCCCGTACAAGAAACGTCCTCTTTCTCTTCCCCCTCCTCGCTCCGCATATAAATAACCTAATTAGTGGTTGTTTCAAGACACACAAACACAACTCCATATGCTTCATAAAACCCTAGCTAGCTCGTTACTTTTACAAAATAGTAGGTATTTTCCAAAAGGATGGGCAAGAAAACAAGCACCACCAAGAGCAAGGCATTCAACGGACTAGGCAACCTCATCAGGCACCTTCCGACCGGAACCGTCTTCTTGTACCAATTCCTCAGTCCTGTTTTGACGAACAACAGCCAGTGCCGCCCCATTAACAAGTACCTAAGTGCCCTACTAATCGGAGTTTGTGGCCTTTCGTGTAGTCTTGCTTGCTTCACCGATAGCTACAAGGGAAGTGATGGGGAGACCCACTATGGGTTTGCCTCGGCCAAGGGCCTCTGGCCTAGCTCGAGCTCCGGTGATTCTGTTGACTTGTCGAAGTATAAGCTTCGGTTCGGAGATTTTGTCCATGCTTTCTTTTCGGTGATTGTTTTCGCAGTTCTTGTGTTGTTGGACACGAACACTATGAGGTGCTTCTATCCGTCTTTCGAGAATACAGAAAAGACTTTGCTCATGATCTTGCCAACCATGATCGGCACGGCCGCAGGTGCAGTGTTCATGTTGTTCCCAACCACACGCCACGGAATTGGGTATCCTTCGAGTGAGACTAAGACTAACTCGGAGACTAATTCTTCCTCGCAGAGCAAAGTCTAGGGAGCTTAATGATAAACAAAAGTACATATCATGATCTACATGCAAGACTCATGTGCTCAACGAGGAGTATGTAATTACGATTGTATGTACTTTGTTGCCATAGATTTTACATTTTATTGGTGATAAATGATTTATTTGTTTTGAAATCAATAAATTTGTTGACGTATGGTACGATGTAACCACATGCATGTTTCCAAATACTTGCATCTACGACTTCTCATATTAGACTCTTTTGCTGTACAACGAATATGTGATTATGGTTGTATGTATTTCTTGCGGTTGTTCTTACGTCGTATTGGTAGATAAAGGATCAATTTGTGTTGAAATTGATAAATTCGTTCATATCATTTGATTAGTATGTAGTCATGAGTGGCATATCAATCATATTCAACTTTGTTTTTTTTTTAAAAGGTGATTTTGTCCTTGACAAAAGAATTGTGTGTTTTTATCCTCTTCAAAAGTGACTCAGTCAGCTCCACTAAATGGTCAAAGGGCATCAAGCATCCACCATTGAGCAAATTCATGTGTGGCCTCAGCATGCGGTCTAAATCCGAAGATAAAATGCCGAGTATGAAGCTCTTTGGTGATTTCTAAACATCAATCGAAGGAAACATCGTCAGTCGATTTGAATTTCCTCTTTCCCATGAAGGGGTACTCCAGCCAATATAATTCTGGCATACCTATGGCCTACGTCAATCGAATTGCCTGGTGCAATATTGCGAAGAGCATACTTCAAACCCTGGGTAGAATTCGCCCTTTGTTGACAATTTCAACCGTAGCTCGACAAGAGTGAGCACACTAAGCCAGAAATCGGCAGATCTTTCGAGAGGAATGAAACAAAAATAGAGATAATCCGCAAATTGAAGGGACAGAAGTTGAATTCATCAGCATGATACCGAATAAAAAACCGAAGAAAGTACTTAAAAGGAGAAGAATATCTTTTAAAATTGGTATGAGAGGATGGCTTAGCAATCGACAACCTAGGAAATCAGGAAAATAAGGTTGAAGCTCTAGTTTATTAGATTGCGGTAACGTACGAAATTCATCAGAGAAAAGGAAAGGAAAGTATAGAGCAATCCAAGCCTAGAGGAAATGTCAGACTAAGTCTTGATACATAAATAGAGATGCATATGTGATGTTTCTGTACAAAGCAGCAAGAACAAGTGGGCCTAAGCCAATCGATATGCCTTCGGTCAGACTGGAAGCTATATCAAGAAGGTCTTTCGATACTCAGAAAAAAAACCATACTCGGAGAGCCAAAACAAGAAAAAGGCAACATGTCCAACATCGGTGACTTTGCCAAACGTCCGACGAAATCTGGCCATAAAAATTACCAGAAGAAAGGGTGTTGTCATCGATAAACCGGAGGTGTATAGAGAGTTTGATGTCTTTCACATGTGTACCACAAGGACAGAAATCAGCAATACCGTACAGGTCTAATAGAGTCATCAACATTGGCCCGAAGGGAAAAAGATGCAATTAGCCGGAGGGGGCCAAAAACGGGCTTTTTTTCAAACCAAGATAAAAAAAAATAATAATAATTATCAAATCAAGCGTAAAAAAATTTTATTTACTAAATCAGGTGCTGCTCTGCAGTCTTGCTACTGAGCGGTCGTCACACTACCGAGCGGGCCAAAAAAGCAAAAAAAATTTCTGCACGGCAGCCCGATTGAAAAGCGGGCAGAGCGCGTATTTTTTTAAAATTTTTTATTCTTGCTTGGCAATCATACTGCCAAGCAAACATTGGCTATTTTTTTTTTTTTAAAGTTGTTGAGTGGCTTGCTTGGCATTTAATCTTTTTTTTTTTTTAATTTTTTTTAATCATTTTTTAATTTCTTTTTATTGTTTCCTTTTAATCATTTTTTTATTATTCAATTTGTTCTCTGGAATGGACAAAATATTTATGAAATTCCTATATAATACAATGTTCTGTGTTAATGAGCGAGCGAGCGAACGAACGATCGAGCCCGCGGAGCAAACGCTCGCTCGGTTTGCGGGGTCGAGGCTCGCTCGTTCATTCGTTCCCTCCGCGGCCTCAATCGTTTGTTCGCGCCGCAACCTCGATCATTTGTTCGCTCACTCCGTGGGGTCGAGGCTCGCTCGCTCGTTTGTTCACTCCACGGCCTCGATCGTTCACTTGCTCATCCTCAATCTTCAATTTGTGGCGAACTCTCTCCATCAAAGACATTTCGGGTTTAGTTGGAAGGAGAGATCCCACGAGAAATTCATTTGCAACTCATCCTCATCGTCCGACATGGTCGCGCCAGTTCCTTCGCCCAAACTCATTCGTACAAATAATTCCAATTTATGGAAAGATGCGTTCCTGAGTGAGTCCACTCCATTAAGCACTAGACGTGGCAAGGAAACCACAACACAACGTAAACATGAGCGTTAAATTCATAAACACGATGCATGCTCTCTATTACGATAGTCCCTTTTCTCACTCTATAATGAGACTAGGATGGCTTGGTTTACTCCAACACGGAATGTAAACATGAGCGAGCGAACAAATGATTGAGACCGCGGAGCGAATGAACGAGTGAGCAAACAAACCATTGAGGCCGTGGAGCGAACGAGCGAGCGAACAAACTAGCAAGCAAGCGAGCCACGACCCCGCAGAGAGAGCGTTCGCTCCGCGGGCTCGATCGTTCATTCGCTCACTCATTAACACGGAACATTGTACTATATAGGAATTTCATTAATATTTTATCCATTATAGAGAACAAATTGAATAATAAAAAAATGATTACCCAACAACTCGAAAAAAATGGCCAATGCTTGCTTGGCAGTATGACTGCCGAGCAAGCATAAAAAAAAAAAAATAATAATACGCGCATTGCCCGCTCGGCAATCGGACAACCCATCGGGAAATTTTTTTGCTTTTTTCGCCCGGTTGGCAGTGTGATCGCCGAGCGGCACCTGATTGGTAAGATAAAAAATTTTTTACACTTGATTTGGTAATTATTATTATTATTTTTTATCTTGGTTTGGAAAAAAGCCCACCAAAAACTGGTTACGGCGCCCAACGGCCTAAATCTAGATCCCAATCCAAGCAGCAAAATTGAAGAGCTACATCTCAATGTTGGCTTCTCTCCAAGCAGAAGATATTTGGTTTTGGGATTTCATGCTAAGGGCACCGCTTATAAAAGTCAAAATCGAAAGAAGGGAAGCCCCTGGATCACTGGGATCCGGTCAACCATACATACTCTATGATGGATTACTTCAGGAAAGGGAGTTTTTCTTCTCTAAAACGAGGGAAACAACTCTGAAGAGACCGTGGAATATGAAGAAGATCATGAGAAGATGAGTATATGTGGGAGTTTTAGGAGACATCGAAGCAACCAGCTGAGGGCAAACGCCGTCTCGAGGTCGATAAAAACCAGAAGGGAACGATATTTTGACCCTTGGAGATGAAGTTGCTGTTGAAATAAAAGTCAAATCTTGTCAAGCTTATGTACCCTTCGAAAAGAGGCAACGATTCCATAATTATGCTCATAATGACAATGATTCGCAAAGCGTGTCGAGTGAAGCGAAGGGTTACAAGGGGCGGAGACACAGCCGTTGGAGCATATTATTAGAGGTTTGAGGGTCAGAGTGAAGGATAGCCGGAGGTAGTGGGTCAGATTGGGGACATCTTGTTCTTTGATGATGAGGATGAAGTGCTTTTTTTTTTTTCCTGTGTAAATGACGATGAAATTTCAGATGAAGATCTTTACCAAAAAAAAAAAATTTCAGATGAAGATTATAGTCTCTTGTTATTCACGAAGAAATTTCTCAGGGACAACTCCCAGACCTAAGCTCGAGCTCCTCACCATTGAACGGAAATCTTCGCTTTTTGATTGTTCTTTGTTGCTCGGTATTTATTCAACTTGCTCATCTTTACTGTCAATTGACGGTGAGGGCTGTTGGTGCAGCGAAGAGTACAACCATGAACGAAGAAGACGAGAAGAACGAAAGAAAGAAAAAAAGAAGAGAAAAGAAAAGAAAAGAAATGTCTCTCGGTGAAAATGCCTCTAACCTTATCGCCGGAAAAAATCAAGTGCTTGTCCACCGGTTAGCATTTGGCCAGCTCATGATCTCAGGCCCTTATTTGAAATTAATATAGCCACTTCAGAAGTAAGACCCACTTTGAACCATTTTTTGGGAAAATGAACCCACTTCAGGCTCTTATTTGAAATTTCCCTTAATTTTATCAACCATAGCAAGCCACACAAGATAATACTAGGGTTGGTCCTAAGTGGCTAAAGGTTCGGAAGCCTAATACGTCTTGTTCAATGCAAGGAAGCAATCACATCAAGCAAACTTTTGACTTACCTAGAATGCGAGAACTTCAAAACCAACAAGCCGCCGGCGAGGGATGCACAAAAGGGAAGTTATGGACTGCGACAATGAGAGCATGGCAAGAACGTTCCAAACGTAGCAATGAGGACTTCAAGACACCACAGTAGTTCTTAGTTGGGCGCCGGAAAACCTGCAAAAGAGAAGCAGATCACTGGGTATCATCGGAAATGCTGGCCGAGGCACTCGGATGCTGCTGCTTGGTGACTGGACCAGGAATACAAAGAGCTCCGGCTATGGCAAAAACTCGTGGAATGATTGATTGTTACTGGTGATTGTCTGGGTGGGCTATGAACGCCCCGGGTGTCACCAGAAACATTGAAAATCTGCAGCAAATAAGGCGTTTGAGGGCTACTATTCGTGGAGAATGGCGGCACGGGGACTGAGATCTCGTTAGTGCTGGGTCGGCCTGACTTCGCGAATGATGAATTTTGTCTCTTCCCTTGCTATGGTTTCCTTTTATGCTTCTATTTATATTGCCGTGAATGTGTCCAAATTCACCTACAATTGCTCGTAATTTCACGGCCAGTTCATTCCATGAGCATCAACTTCTTAGATCGTTCCCTAGATTTCTTCTCTTCCGCTTATTCTCTTGCCGATCTCTCCTCTTGCCAGCCATATTTCCTAGTTCAATGATCCTTATGAATTAGGGCTAATCCAAGCCAATTGATCTTATACAGCATCAATTCCATTGCTACCTCTAGTTAGCCGAATTTCTTATACCATACACTTGATGGTGATTGAAAGTCTATTGGTCCTAAGTGGATGATGTTGCATATATGATGATTTAGAGCAATTTAAGAAGTTTTATGATGATCCATGAGGTTTGTGATTCAATTGAGTGATGAATGTTAAACTTTGATACTTGAATGTTTGAAGATGTGCTTGAATATTCGTATAACTTAGTTGAAGGTGTTCTAAGCTTAGATGAACGCATATGATCATGCGTTGAATGTATGAATATTTTCAGGAAAATTTGAAGCTATTTCGACCTTACTGTGTTCAATGATTTTTTCCGAGAAATAGGTGTAGAATCTAGAATACTTGTCTTCAGATAAGTTAAGATAGATATTTGTAGCTTTAATTTAAAAAAAAATTGAAAATCATTAAGGCTGTGAACATTGAGACTGAAGTTACTTAAGAGAACTGGGGTTTGATCTGAATAATCTGTCTTGGTGTCGATTGATTATTTTTGCAAATAATAAGTAGTTGGAGGACTAGTTTACAAAAACTAAAATATGAAAGTTGTAGGAGAGGTCCTGAACTGTAAACAACCAAATTTCATCAAATTCTATTAAGTTTGTCAATTTCTGGAGTTTTTGGGTCAGATTCATGCGCCGGACTTTTGGGGATCTTCTAGGGGAGTTTCAAGACCTTGTTTTCTTTGCTTGGATTGGCTTTCTCTTCTCTCCCACTATGTTTTAGGAGTTTGTTTATGTGCATAAATTTTTGCAGCTGATAAAATTTATATTGACTTTGAATGGGTCTCGCAACCCGAAAGAATTCTCGTGATCTTAGGTGAATGTGAAGACCAATTCGATAATCGATCCGATCGACAGTCATGGAGGAAGATGTTCGTAACCTGACTCCACAAACACTTTGTGACTAGGCCGCTTTCCCTTCCCGATTGAGATTTAGGTTAAGTTTCGGGGGTTTCATTATCCCGGATTAGATCTAGATATAGATCTGGAAGTTCCTTACAAATATTTGATATATGTTCTTTCAACATTTTGATGTTGGTGTTATTGCTTGGCAATGGTAATGGGGATTTTGAACCTAGACACGCACCGTAAGCCTTTGCAAATGGTGTGGAAGATCCCGGTGTGTGCTTATCACCGAATCTAGTGATTGGCCGCTAATCATTTATAGAATTGTTCTTAATGGATGAGAGTATGCTCTTAGTTGTAGAGTCTGCTTTGTCATTTACTTTTTGAGATTTGATTTGCTCTGCAGTTATTTGGGACTTGCTAGGCTTGAAAGCCTTCTTTGTAACTCTCATTCTACTTAATGAATGAAATCCTTTTTCGAAAAAGAAGTCGATCAATTTGAATGAATAAGGTCAAAGTTGGAATTGGCATCAAAACCGATACAAATTGAGTCCAAAGTGGGATGACTATTTTACAAAATTTTAAAAGATAAAAATTGTGGAGAACGTAATGAGATATTAATCTGTAAAATTTGGCTCTATTTGGTGGTCATTTATTAGTATTAGTCGGTCGGATCAGAATAGGGCATAATCCGGGCAGTCGGGTTTAATTGAACTCTTTGTATTAATTGGACCATCATTAGGTAAAGCAACCTTAATAAAAGTTTAAGTAAGCATCCTAAGCTTCAATTAACAATTAGAATCGCTTGATTTGGAATTCGTTGAGGCATTTAATCGAATTAAAACTTAGAAGGTCAGAATCAGGGTTTCGAAATGAAACTACCCAAATTTAGTTAAATTCTATCGAGGACAAGTTGGTCAATTTGAATGAACAAGGTCAAAGTTGAAATTGGCCAACAAAACTGATACAAATTGAGTCCTCAGGGTAAATTTCATAATTTACATAGTTGAAAGACTATATTATAAAATCTTAAAAGATTAAAGTGGTAGAGCGCCTAATGAGCTATTTGTTCATAAAATTTGGCGCCATTTGGTGGTCATTCAGCTTCTTCTTCTTCTTCTTTTTTTTTTTCAAATTTTGAAGTAGTCGGGAACAAGGCATAATCTAGAGTAGTCGTGTAAACTGATCTTTTCTTTATTAATTGAGCAGTAGTTAGGAAAGTGATCTGAATGAAAGTTGAAGAAAAAATCCTAAGCTTTAATTAACAATTGGAATTACTTGATATTGAATTCATTAAGGCATTTAATCAAAATAGAACTTAGAAGGTCAGAATGAGGGGAAAACAAAGAAGTTAATCGACTAATTGATTTCGTGGTTTATAAGTCTAATTAGCTTAAATGCATGCCTAGTTGACCTTGCTTGTGATTGGATTGATGAGTAATTGCCATTAACAATGCATGATTCTTTGGCGGGTAGCTTAAGAATGGAGATTAGACTTTAATTAGGTGGTTAGAGACTTAGCCCACTGCCTGAGGAACTTGCAAGTGGGTTTAATGATCACTTGGCACTAATTAATTGATCCCCAACTGATTATGAGGTGGATAAGTAATCGCATTGTATGATTGACATCAAATTCCAAATCAAGCTTGACTTTTTAGTTATTTATGACTAATGGATTGGATGAACATGGTAATGTGAGAGATGAGTAATTGCATGGATGATGAGATGATGGCGAAGACCGACGGCTAAGAGCTTGGAGTGGCGGTCCGTGGTGGCGATATATTTAGGTTTGCTAGCTTAGTTTAGTATTAAGTAGGCTAGCCTAGTTAATAGACATATGAATTTATAATCAAAATAGCTTAGAAATAGTCTAGTAAAAAAATAAAATCAATTTGGACTTAAAATTGCTCTCTTAATGAATGCGTAGCTTAGTCTAGATTAGTAATATCATTCTTAACAAAAGATTTGAAGCTAAGCCCGCCTTAATCTAACTCAATATAGAAATTAGGTTTAGTCTCTAGCATTAAGGTAATGGGGATCATGTTCGGGGGCTAAAAAATAAAGCCATGTAATTCTTTGCCCGGCTTAGTGTTAGGTCCAGCTCACGAGAGATCATGTCCCGAGGCTTAGAACAAAGCCACATATGTTCTTTGCTTGACCGGTATCGGGTTTTCTTTCTCATCCTTTACTTTAGTTATTTCAATACTTTGATGTTTAATTCCCCTACTTTCAGTGCATTATTAATAATTAGGATATGCCTTATGATCATAACAAATCCCTGAAGAAACATTGCATGAACACTTTGCGACTTGAATGACCTTTAGGATTGCTAATAACAAAGACCATTTGTTCATTTGGATGAGCAATCTAATCAAGTTCGAGGTATCGAAAGTGCATGAACAGAAACTATTAGTGCAGTCAAGTCCCCAAGCCTAGAAAACTCTGATTGTGTAGAAAGTGAGGCAATCTCTCATGCCTCACTTGGTTTCTAGCCGACCCAAAAAGCTAGTGGTCATCCCTATTTCGCAGAGAATATTCGTAGGCTAAATCATATTAAAAAAGAATCTAATGTTGGGCGCTGTAAGAACTTCAGAGAGCTTGCGCCTAAACGAAAGCCGTTGGCTTACCTTTTAGGTATTACCTCAAAACTCTATCCTTTTCCCCATCGACCGCATCTGAAAAGACCGTCATCTGAAAAGACAATCGTGACAATTATTGTTGGTAAAAGTAAGTTATGAGCGTCACCTACGTGTAATTTAAACTAAATGGAAAGTGGAGATCTCCATCCATTAATAAAAAATATAGTTGAAGGACATTACCTCTATACATGGTGTGGTTTTGGTTATTAGGTTTAAGATACTTGTAAGGCCCAAAAACATTTAGTTTTGTGTTTGGAAGTATTCGACACTAAAACGTACCATCAAACTTAATCTAGTTGCCACAAAATGAATGAAGAAAATTGTCCAAAAAAATTCTAAATCTATTATATTTTGACCAATTTAGTCCTAACTCTTTTAATTTTGCTAATTAAGTCTTAAACATTTTCATATCTTGCCCATTGAGTCTATACAGCCAATTTTCGCTGAAAATTATTGATGTGGATACCGGTCGTTCTATGTGGATCGACGTTGACATAGACAATTCATAATAATTTATTTGAATTTAATTGATTTTTTCTTTCGTTTCTTTTCTTTATTTTTTACTTTGTTTTTTCTTTTGTCCTTCCAAGCCCGACGAGGGTCATTGGCCAACCCTCACTAGTCACAGGCAAGGGAAGCGAAGCCCGTTCCGACAGTGGGTGAGGTTTCCCAAAACACAAAAAAAAAAAAAAAAAAGGGAAAGAAAGAAAAAAGAAAAAGGAAATAAAAATTTATTTAAAAATCAACATTTTCAATAATCATAAAAAATTATACATGTTAGTGCCGGCTAACTTACGTGGCACTATCGGCATCCACGTTAGTTATTTTGGGCAAAAATAAGCCGGATGGACTTAATTGGCAAAATGTGAAATTGTAAGACTAAATTGGTAAAATTGAAATGTTTAGCAATGAATTGGCCAAAATGGGGAAAATTGTCAAAAAAAATCCTAAACCTATTACACTTTTATAAATTCAGTCCTAAACCTTTTGCATTTGTTCTAATTAAGTCCTAAATCTTTTTTTTTTGTATTAATTCAGTTATAAACCTTTTGCATTTATGCCAATTCAATTCATCAGGCCAACTTTGGCTGATCAATACTGATGTGGACCCGACCGGTCTTGACGGGACAATTTTTAATAATATTTTAATATCTTTTAAATTCCTTATTTAATTTTTCTTTTTCTCCTTTTCTTTATTTTTTGTTTACTATACATCTTTTTCACCCCTTTCTCCAGAAAGATGCTCGCTAATCTTTGTCCAGAGAAGTTCTCACCGGCCCTAGGTGCCGCCGTAGCTGGAGAAACACTAACCACAGGACTGAACAAAAACTAAAATACCTCGTCCATCAGATAAACTTCACGCCTTACTCATGAAATTAATGGATGCATGGAAAAACCCACCCTCCTGCGATTTGGAGGCTGTCGAAAATCCTTCCATAAACAAGAGCTCATACCCATTCATCATTGAATCTGACGAGCTTCTTGCTCGTATTGAGCTAGGCCAGTGCTGCCGCAGCTAGGCGAAGCCGAGCCACCATGGAGCCTTGCCAGATCTAGGCAAGGCCGACCTCACACAAACATGGCATCATATCGCTGTTGCTGGGTGAGTCAGCCTCGCTAAGCGATGGCGACGCCATGGCAGGGCGAGGCCGAACTTCGTCCAGCTGTAGCAGCGCTAGAGGCGAGGTCCTTGCCAAGAAACTAAATAGCGATCCGAGGGTGCCATTTCTGATTTCGGTCCCATACGGTTAGCATAGGATTTCGGCAAATACTATCATTTTTTTGTAACATCCATTTGTTTAAGCTTTTGATAGGTAACTAAAAAGGTCACCTGGTGTGGTCACGAGCTTAAGAAATTCCCTGTGGAGTAGAAGATGAACAGTAAAAAAAAAAGAAAAAGAAAAGGAAAAAAATTGAAAATATATTAAATATTATTAAAAATTGCCACCGTCGGCGCCGACTAGATCCACGTCAGCACCGGCCGATTAAAGTTGGCCGGATTGACTAAATTGGCATAAATGTAAAAAATTTAGGACTGAATTGGCCACAAAAAAAAAAGGTTCAGGACTGAATTGGAACAAATGCAAAAGGTTTAGGATTGAATTAGCAAAATTAAAAGGTTTAGGACTGAATTGACAAAAGGGCAATAGGTTTAGGACTTTTTGGACAATTTTTCCGGCCAAAGTGCAAAAGATCTATGATGTTTTGGACAGTTTTCCCAAAAGAATGACGTCTATGTATGATTTCGAGTGACGAGCCAAAATTATCATTTCTTATTAATGGAGTATCACTTGCTTACTCCATCCTCTCCTCTCTTCCCACACTCGTCAATTTGCCAAAACGTGATGAACGAACTCTTGCTCGTCATTAGATTCGACCGTCGAAGGGTTGGACTGAAATTGGCCAACTCTCTTGGGATGGACGCAAAAACCTTCCCAGTTGAAAATATGGCAAATTGTATGAGTTTCCGTGCAAGCAACTTCCTCTTCCTCTTCCCTAGCTTCGCTCCACAATATAAATAACCTAATTAGTGCTTGTCTTAAGACACAAGCGCAGCTCCATATACTTCGTAAAACTCTACCTAGCTTGTTATTTTTACAAAGTAGTAGGCATTTCCCAAAAAAATGGGCAACAAAAGCGCTTCGCAATCCAAGACCGATTCTCAGGGAACAAACACCACCAAGACGAAGGCGTTCAACGGACTAGGCAACCTCATCAGGCTCCTCCCGACCGGCACCGTATTCTTATTCCAATTCCTCAACCCTGTTTCGACAAACAACGGCCAATGCCACCCCGTTCACAAGTACCTAAGTTCCCTCCTAATCGGAGTTTGTGGCCTTTCATGTGGTCTTGCTTGCTTCACCGATGGCTATGAGGGGAGTGATGGGAAGACCCACTACGGCATTGCCACAACCATGGGCCTCTGGCCTGGCTCGAGGTCTGGTGATTCTGTGGACTTGTCAAAGTATAAGCTCCGGTTCGGAGATTTTGTTGACGCTTTCTTTTTGGTACTTGTTTTCACGGTTCTAGTGTTGTTGGACGCGAACACCACGAGGTGCTTTTATCGGTCTTTGGAGAATAAGGAGAAGATTATGCTCATGGTTTTGCCAACCGTGATCGGCACCATCTCAGGCGTGGTGTTCATGTTGTTCCCAACCAAGCGCCATGGAATTGGGTATCCTTCGAGCGACACTAGTACTACCTCGGCGACTAAAACTACCTCGGCCACTAAAGCTGCCTCGGAGAGCACAGCCTAGAGAGCTTGACGATACACGTAAGTACACATGAATGGTACAATGTAACCGCATGGATGTTTCTAAATACTTGCATCCATGACTTCTTATATTAGACTTTGTTTGTTTTGTAGAAAATGAGTGATTTAAAAAGCATTTTTCAACAAATGATCACTTATATCACTTACAAAAATGAATGAACCAAAAATATTTTCTTAATCTACGTAATTGTCTAGACCCAAATTATTATCGGTAATGAAAATATTTTGCATTAATTAATTATTGCAAGCGATATATATAATCATCTTTACAAAAATGTTTTCTAAATCACTTATTTTCCCAAAATAAACGGAGCATTTTAGACTCGAATATGTACTCATGATTGTATATATTTGTTGCCATATATCTTATATTGTATTGGTAGATAAAGGATCTATTTGTGTTGGAATCTGACAAACTCATCCGTATATTTTTTTTATAATTATTATGTCGTCATGAGTGACATATCAATTATATTCAACTTCAAATTTACGGCAGCCATATTTTATTTCAAGGACTCGGATGTTCTAAAGATAGCGTTGTTTGAAGTTATATAATGTCACCCCTCAAGACCTGGCTCCTCTATGCGCCGATGGTTCTTGGGTTGGGCTGAACTCGCGATGCCAGATCTGGCTCCTCCCGAGGCAGGGTGGCGACGGCGGGGTGGTCGCGACCTGGGTTGTCTCGATGTCCCAGCCACCTAGCTTCGAACTGAGAAAGGGCATCAGAGAGAGGAGGTGGGGAGCACTGCGAACGCGAGCTAGGCGGTGGAGCTCAAGTTTGGCTGGTGGACATGAGCTAGACTACGGTTGACTGGAGGCGCCAGCTGCAAGGGCACTGGGATGGACGGCGGAGGCGTGGTGACGAGTCTGGCGAGGCGGGTGCATCAGTGGCAGAGATGGAGGAGGGAGATAGAGAAACTTGAGAGAGAAAAATAGTATTGAGAGAAGATATGGGCTTTAGGCGATCGGAGGTAGCTCACAAAAGTTTATTCGTGTCTTCTTATATAAATTATATTCTTTTCTTGAGTGATCATACGTCATAAGAATTTAATATCCAGGATTAAGGATATCAACAATATATCTTAGCCGGTCAATTGGCTTCCTAATGTTTCTCAACAGCAATGGATCAAATTCATATAGACACTGGAGGAAAATTTGTCCCAAAAATCCTAAATCTATTGCACTTTAGTCAATTCAGTCTTAAATATTTTAATTTTGTCAATTGAGTCTTTTGACACTTTGCCAATTGAGTTCACCCGGCAAACTTAACCCGAAAATCGCTGACTTGAACGCTGATGGTAGATGTATGATGGTCGGCGCTTATGTGGACAATAATTTGTAACTTTTAAAAGGTTTGGATTTTTTATTTTTCTTTCCTTTTTTTTTTTTTTTTTTCTATCAAGTCCGGCAAGGGTCAATCATAGGCAAGGATCGCGACCCTTTTCTGTGGCTAGTGAAGGTTTCGCGACACTTGGGAGGGCTTCACGACCCTCACCTATTGTTGGCGAGGGTTCGCCGGCCCCCACCCGAGAAAAAAAAAAGGAAAAGAAAGAAAGAAAAAGAAAAAAAATTATAAAGCAATTCAATTTAATAGAAAATTTAAAAAAATATCTATTTCAGTGCTCGTAATGGCATGTAGGACGTTCGGCGTGCACGTTAGCAATTTCGGGCTATAATTAGTCGAATGAACTCAATTGACGAAATATCAAAAAATTTAGGATTCAATTGATAAAATTGAAAGGTTTATGATTTTTTTTACAACTTTCCTACATCGGAGTGCAGATGAATCTGTGGCTAATAATGGATAATTTGTATTAACTTACCAAAGGGGTATAGTGTTAACCGATAAAATTAGCTTTCAACCTTTTTTTCTATCAGAATTAGCCTTGAACTTTGTTAAGCATGTCCTGATATTGATAACACATTTTTTTAAGGAGATTTAAAAGATAAGTCTTGCTACTTTCCTCTGTTTTTTTCAAGAACTTATTGTTTTATTCTTTGTTGCTTGTGAACCATGACCTCAACCATGAATATAAAGCATAACTAGCTAGATATGATATCAATCAAAACCACTTAAAGATTAGACAAAAGGAGAAATGAACGATTTTCTATCAAGTCAAATTAACAGCATTACATCTTCAACGGATGAATGAATTCATGATCACAAAAAAGGTGAAATGCTTTTTCTACTTTGAGACATAGTTTAACTTTGAATAAATACTTCTTTTATTTAAAGAAAAAATAACGCATAAGATGAAATGGCGATTAGTTAAGTAATGTTTTATTTTTTTGGAAACTTAGCCGAAATGTGGTGAGAAGAGTTGAAATAATGAGATCAATTTTATTGAGTGAGGGGCAAGGTTAACTATTACGATTGAACCGGATCTTGTGATTGAAAGGTAATTTGGTCTATTAACGTAAAAATGGCGTGTTTTAGCCAAAAATGGTGTGGACATACGCCACTCTTCATTAAATATAATTTAATTTTAGCATTAACCTTGGGACAGCTCTTTGAGGCGAAATAGCAAGTGGGTCTGGCCCAAGAAGGATCAGCAAAGCTTGGCAAGTGGGTCTCAGCGTCAACATCTGAAAATTGGTTGTTTTCATGACGTGTTTGGTTTACAAGAATACCTATTTTAATCGTAGTCTGTTTTTGGTATGACACTAGCTCGAGGGTCAGCCCTCGCCTGAGGCTGGTAGAGAAAAAAAGAAAAAAAATTCAAAATAAATTAAAATATTATTAAAAAATATCTATGTTAGTGCCGGTCACGCCACATAGGATGGCTGGTGCCCACGTCAGCAATTATTGGTCAAAATTGGCATTATGGACTCAATTGGCAAAATGTAAAAAGTTTTAGAAGTGAATCGATAAAAGTATAATAGATTTAGAACTTTTTGGATAAATTTTTCCAATTTCCTAGTGTTCTCGGCACGGTACGATGCATTAGCAAACTTTTGAAACGAAATTGAAGTCCCATTGTCCAGGCTGTCCAAATCTCGGAATGAAGCTTACTTTGTGGATTTAAATTAATTAAGGGAATCATTTTTCTACTGTCTTGTTTATGACTAAAGGGTGTGTCACGAGCTTTATTGTAAAAATTTGTTCTTGCCACACATGATCTTCAATCCTCAACCCATACAAATGTGCATAGTCATAGGGCCATTCGGCAAAATGTAAGAATTAAAAACCAGATAAACTAACGATCCTGATTCCTTAATCACGAAACGAAACTCATGCAATATCGGGAGCAAAATGCGGAAACGTGGATAGTAAACGAAGATACCTCCAGCCATTGATGAAGACGACGATTATGAATACGTGAGTTAAACGTCTAGCGAAAAAGGATTCTTTCTAGCCAATTACCCCTTTCGATACCGATGGTGTGTGTATTCTCTGTCAACGTATGTTCTGAAGTACGTTCTGAAGAGAGAAAAACGACGATGTAAAAAGATGACGTAACTGCCCTTTTTAAAAAGCGACGTAGGGGGTTTGGTTTATATGACCTATTTAAATTGACGTCCGTCTCTTATAGATAAATGCCTCCCATCAAGACAGTTATTGGGCGAGACGGTTATTATGTACAATTAATGTGCGTAATATAACGTTGATGTAATTTAAATGTCGATATATCATTAATGTGGGATCACAATCAATTAAATATAACATTCTCCCACTTGATCCCAACATTCATCAACGAAATACTGAACCAAATACACATTAATTTCATGCTCAAGACAAAACACATGAATCATGGCGACAAGTCCTCTTAGAACGAGTATTATCTTCCATGTATCGCAATGCATCTTATCTCATCAAAATCAGCTCATATGTGATAACATGACTTAATGAATAAACCTTAAGTTTATTTTAGGTCAAAATGACCGATTTTCTCATAATAACTGAATGTACACCTTAATTGAGAAAAATATCACAAATACATAAGGGTTCCACAACTTCGTGCGAACGAAGAAAATTTACATAATGGGACTAATTCCCATTCTATCCACACGATCCTTGTAACTCCTTGGTGGCATGCCTTTAGTTAAAGGATTAGCTAACATCAATTCGGTGCTAATGTGTTCTATGACCACTTTATTTTCCTTAACATGTTCTCTAATGGCTAAATACTTAATGTCGATGTGCTTGCTTCGACTACCACTCTTCTGATTTTTAGCCATGAAAACAGTAACTGAATTGTCACAAAACATCTTTAATGGCCTAGTTATGGAATTTATAATTCTAAGCCCCGATATGAAACTCTTCAACCACACACCATGCGAGGTGGCCTCAAAACAAGAAACGAACTCAGCCTCTATAGTGGAAGTAGCAACCAAAGTCTGTTTTGCACTCCTCCGGGATACGGCTCCGCCGGCAAGCATAAAAATGTATCCAGATATTGATTTTCGAGAATCAACGCAACCAGCATAGTCCGAATCCGAATATCCAATTACTTCGAAGTTGTCGGTTCGCCTATACATAATCATGTAACCTTTTGTATCTTACAAGTATCTCATCACTTTCTTTGCAGCTTTCCAGTGGTCCATATCTGGATTACTCTGATATCTTCCCAACATTCCCATAGCAAAAGCTATGTCAAGTCGAGTGCAAACCTGAACATACATTAAGCTTCCTACAGCATAAGCATATGGGATGTTGTTCATTTCTTCCCTTTCTGGAGCATTCTTCGGGCATTGGTTCAAATTGAACCTATCACCGTTCACGATAGGCACTATACTTGGTGAACAATCTTTCATTCGAAATCGCTCTAAAACTTTATTGATATAGGTTTCTTGAGACAGTCCCAAAATGCCTCGAGCTCTATCCCTATGGATATTAATACCAATGACATAAGATGCCTTACCAATATCCTTCATGTCAAAACTTTCAAAGAGAAATTGTTTCACTTCATGTAACAACCCCTTATCATTAGTTGTAAGTAAAATGTCGTCTACATATAGGACAAGAAAACATATTTTGCTCCCATTGACCTTCTGGTATATACATTGATCCATGATATTCTCTGTAAAACCGAATAAAGAGATAACTTCATGAAACCTTAAATACCACTAGCGGGATGCTTGTTTCAAGCCATATATTGATTTCTTAAGCTTGCACACTAAATGCTCACCATCACTAGAGAAGAATCCTTCCGGTTGTTTCATATAAACCTCCTCATTTAGCTCTCCATTGAGGAATGCAGTTTTTACATCCACTTGATGCAATTCCATGTCAAAATGGGCAACCAACGCCAAAATAATACAAAGAGAATCTTTCTTAGACACAAGAGAAAAAAAGTCTACGTGTAATCAATTTCTTCCTTTTGAGTGAATCATTTGGCAAAGAGTCTAGTCTTATATCTCTCTATGTTACCCAATGAGTCATTCTTAGTTTTGAAGACCCATTTATAACCAATAGCCTTCTTACCATCGGGTAACTCAACCAAATCCCAAATTGCGTTAGATGCCATAGAACTCATCTCTTCCTTCATGGCATTGTTCCACAAATTAGAATTGTCGCAATTCATTGCTTGTAAAAACGTTTCAGGATCATTCTCTGCTCCAATATTATAGTTAGATTCTTGCAGGTACACAATATAGTCATTAGAAATTGCCGACTTCTTCATTCTAGTAGATCCCCTTAATGTTGCATCAACATTCTCCCGAGGAGTGTGTTGTTCAACAGTTTCTGGTAAGTGTTCAACAATTGGATCTATCGGATCAATATCAGCAGGTTGTGGAGCTTTAGTGATTGGTTGTTCAACAGCCATTTGAACTGGAGGGGCGTTATGAATAACAATCAATCTGGTACTTGAAGTGGATGGTTGAGCATCTGAATGATCTTTCTCAAAAACATGATCCCGAAATCGATCGCTTCCACTAATCAAGTCATTTTCAAGAAACTTCGCATTTCTCGATTCCACAAACCTAGTGGTATGAGATGGACAATAAAATCTATATCCCTTAGACTTTTCGGCATATCCAACGAAATACCCACTCATAGTCCTTGGGTCTAGCTTCTTTTCCTGTAGATTGTAGACTCTTACTTTAGATGGGCATCCCCAAACGTATACATGTCGCAAACTCGGTTTCCAACCTTTGAATAACTCAAAAGGTGTTTTTGGGATAGCCTTGGTCGGAACTCGGTTTTATATGCACACTGCTATCTTAAGAGCTTCAGTCCACAAAGACTTATGAAGTTTTGAGTTGCTAAGCATACTGCGCACTATGTCTAACAAAATTCAGTTTCTTCTTTCTATCACATCATTTTGGTTCGGAGAACCAGGCATAGTGTATTGGGCAACTATCCCATGCTCTTGGAGAAACTTCGAAAACGAACTAGGTGCTTGTCCATCTTCGATGTATCTACCATAGTATTCCTCACCTCTATCTGATCTCACGATCTTGATTTGCTTACCGTATTGTTTCTCTACTTCGGCCTTAAACACTTTAAAGGCATCTAATACTTCGTGCTTATTATGAAGCATGTAGAGATACATGAAACGTTAGTACTCATTTGTGAAGGTGATAAAATATTTCTGACCATATGAGTTCATAACTGGACATCAAATATCCGTATGTATAATTTCTAATATTTTTGTACTCCTCTTGGCATCTTTCTTTTGATACTAATGGTGTGTGTATTTTCTGTCAACGTGTGCTATGAAGTACGTTTTGAAGAGAGAAAAACGACGACACAAAAAAGATGACATAAGCGCCCTTTTTAAAAAGCGACGTATGGGGTTTGGCTTAGATGACCTATTTAAAGCGACGTTCGCCTCTTATAGATAATCGCCTCCCGTCAAGACGGTTATTGGGTGAGACGGTTATCATGTAAAATTAATGTGCGTAATATAATGTTAATGTAATTTAAATGTTGGTATATTATTAATATGGGATCACAATCAATTAAATATAACACAAAAATGAAATTGTACGAGCACTGTGTGGGCAATTCATCCTTACTTTTATCATTGTTAGATGACCCACGCTTCGCGCCTCAATCCATTGTGAGATTAACAACTTATTCTGAGCCACAAAAAAATAAATAACAAATAATCAAGAATTATTGTGGGGTCCAATTCTTGAATAATTTATAACTCACAACATGCTGCTATTCTCATAGTCACCCAAAAAGCTGTTATACTAGCAAAGTTCTTTCTTCAATCAATAAATATTTCGAGATGATGGATCAACTGATTTCTTTTATTAATGGGATATTAATTTGGTTAACACTTGATATCGAAATGCGTCTTAAGTTTCTCGATTGAATTCAATTTCCTCGGAACCACCTCGAGATCTTTCTATCTCTATATAGCTATCCAGTACTAATGAAGGGGGGACATCAGGACATGGGAGATTAATTGGCTACTTTAAAGTAGTTAGAACACTTCAGGCCCCCTTAAAAATGGGGTGTACAACTCTTCCTCCAACATGAAGGAGAGACCATATAGATAATAAGGAAAAGAAAAGGAAAAAGGACAAATCACCCTATAATTAGGCTTTGACTTGCCATACACCTCTGCAGGCACAAGGGTATCTCACCTTCAAAACCTTCTGTCTTGCCTTCTTCTGTTGTCTTAGAGGGTCTTTCCTACTCTTACAACTTGCTTTGACAAGGTCAACCTTGACTATGTGGTGGTCTGAAGTGCCCTTGGATGAGATGACAGAATATGAATTGGGCACAAACTTGTAGGGTGCCTCTGGAGATGCCCAGATGTAGTCCACACGTGTGCCATACTTGCACGTGCCCTGCACATCTGCAAGAACCAAAAGAAGAAATTAGACTCGGTGGAAAGTGTTTCTTTATCCTTTACTTTTTTTTTTTTTTTTGGTGGAGGCACGTGAGCTTGGGTAGGACAAGGAACCCATACTTTGGCCTTTTGCAATGATGACCACAGGCTCACAATCCCCAGCAAAGTTCTTTGCATCAGTGTAATCTTTCCCCTTCAAGAACTTGGTCACTTCAACCTTTGGTGTGGGCTTCCCTATGTCCTCATAATACTACAAAATAAAAAAGACATAGTTTGAGAAGTACACAGAAAGAAGAAAATAGCAACTTATTATATTTTTTTTATCAAGGGTTTTCCGGGAAAAAGAAAGGAAATTATGTTCCTTTTTCTGGAATTACCTTGACAATGTCCATCCATCTAGAGACGGAGTAATCTGATTCATCCAGTGAGTTGAGGCCGCCTGCTAGGATGTGAGGAGGGTCATATGACTGGACAATTGCCCTGATTTGCCTCATCCTCCAGAACTCATCCAGATGGTCCAGCTGTGTGCAGTTGAAGCTGAGCTCTCCTGCCCAGGGCACATCTATGGTGGCCTTCAACACATTCCTGGTCATCACCCACAAATCCAGTCATATCCAAATGACAGTGAGCTCATAATTCAGGATTAGCCCGACTCCATAGGATGGCGATTTTGAACGTGTATCGACAGATAACATGACTGAATTGAGGCAGAGATGGTAAAAATGACTGAATGTTTGGGCTCCAGACTCGGCACGACTTTGAGCATATGATTACCTTAGAACATACATTTTTCGCTTTCTCTACCCTTTCTGAGGAGATAGTTTGTTAAGTTGAAAGGCACCGAATGGCGGGTCGCTATGGCAGTGCAGCAAAAGCGAATTGAAGTATCAACCCCCAATATTGGGCTACCCTTTAAGCTTATGATCATAATTAAAACAGAACACAAATCCCTCTTAACGGGTTATTGCGGTGGCCAAAATCTACTTGCTGATATATCAAACGACAGTCTCCGTTTCCAGATAAGAAAGTTGCTGATTGACCCCTGAATCACTCAGTTAAAGCATTGCAGAGCACAAGAAACTAAACAATCAGAAATGACCAAGATGACTAAACAAGCACCTGAAATCGTCATCATCGGCGATCTTCTGAAGCCGCCACCTCTTGATTGGCCACCTCGACAGGATTGCGTTACCATACTCAGGAGCCCAGCTCTCGGCAAACACGTAGTCCATCCCTAGAGCGCTCGCCAGGTCGGAAAGTGGCCTCATTCCCTTCTCTTCCTCAGCCCTCACATCTTGTAACGCCAAAATGTCAGCATTCACCTCCCTGAGAACTTCCAAGATGCTCTTGCCACTCCTCAGATTCTCTTCCTGATCGCTCCTGGAATTTCCCAGGCCCAAGCTGTAAGGGAAACAAATGGGCGATCTTACTGGGACTTTGCTTCGAGTGTTGGTGCTGTTGGTGATCATGATCGGCGAGCTCTTGGTGCCATTCTCTTGGATGAAGCCAAGCAGCTTGCTATTGGCTATGGAGATCTCGTTCTCGGGCAGATTTATTGAGACCTTCAGATTCGACCTCGCAGGCCTACCGTTCACCGATGGGTGCAGAGGAGATTGCTTCAGTATGCTCCTCGGCTGGGAATTAAGTCCTCCGGGCTTCTGCTGATTATTACCGAGCATGAAGTAATCTTCCTCTTCCTCTTGATCGAACACGGAGAATTCGTTGCTATTTGGGATGGCGGGTGCAAGAGAGAACATCGCCACGTTGAATGTCGCGACCCGGATCGGCTTCTCTGGTAAAGAGAAACTGAATTGGCCATTTTTCGAACTGCTCTTGGCGCCTAGCAATTCACCAGAACGGACTCTTGAGCCAAACCTTCTCAATCTCTTGACGACGATCTTTAGCCGTGGCCGCTTCCTAATCAGCCACCGTATTCTCGAGCAGAGAAGCCGGATTTTTCGTCGCAGCACACTTAGTATGTGTGCTGAATGGTCACTGCACAACGCCTCATGGGCCATGTATCAAGGTGTTAAAGAAAAAAAAAACTACGCTTTTAGCACTTCATGAGCACCTTTCTTCACAAAATTTAGGGCAGCTGGAGATCTTTCCTTGTGGCAAGATTGAGGGTCGCGGGAAAGATGATAAATAAGAGAGTTAGTAGGAAACACATGAGGTCATTTTGGATGAAGGTTGAAAAATATTGTGTTATGAACAACAATGTTGAGAAAGAGAGAGAGAGAGAGAGACAGACAGACAGACAGAGACAACAAACTCCAACTGCTCCAAAGACAATGGTGGAGGCTTGAGTTTGACTATAAGCACAAAAACTGTTGAGCTCCTTTTCCAAAGTGCCAACTGCTACCAATCATATGTCCATTGTCGAGCCTAAGAAAACAAAATTTGCATAATTAAGGATGAAAATTAGAAAATAGGGTCATAACTAAACTTAGAATTGGAGTGATCTTAGAAACCCTCCTCAAAAGTTATACAGTTGGGAAATATATTTGATGACTTGGGCGAATATATTTGCAAATAAGACTGGGTCTGGTCCTCAGTTTATGATCCTTCTAAGGAAAACACAACTTACGGGGGAATAACAAGTAATGGGAACCTATGAATAATAGAAACGTCGAGCCTAACGATGATTAAGGTCCGGAAAAAGTTGACTTATGTGTAGGATTACTTGTCTTGGACGGTGATGTCTGGTGTGTTAAGAAGTCATGTCTTTCTTTTAGGGTATCTTTTATTGGTGTTAAATGCGTAGGTTGAACCGAAATGAAAGTCGCCAAAATACGAAGGAAGCGTGCGAATTTGTGGCCATGAGTTGACTTCGGTGGTCCTTTTGGAAAATGTTTAATAAAAAAAAGCTCGGTGATTTTGTTGATCTATAGTAATGGCAAAATGACGCGATTATGCACCGGAGTGCCGCGACATTCTGAAAGCAGGACAGGCAATTCGTGTTGATGTCTACAATACTATTCGTAACCATGACCTAGTTTATGCGGGTGATATCACAAAGAGTTAATTTGGCCATCACTAAAGGAGACACTTGATTTGTAAGATATATGCTAATTAGAGCCATTTAAATGAATAATTACAATTCTTTTGGAAGATATAAGCTAGCAGGCTAGCGAGTTATGTCCATGTGGCTCTGTCCGTTGGCCACTATTAACTTTAATGCGGCTAACCCAGGATCACCATAGCTAGAAATAGAACTCTATACGGAGAAAATAAAGAGTTTGTGCACCTGATTTCAAATCCATTGTACTTCGGGTGGAATCGCAATGATTCGAAGCTCTAGATCTTCTCCTTTATTACCCTCCGAATGATCGGCTCGATGAGATGCCCTTCACTTTCTGTTCGAACTTTATGTGAAGTGATTTCTGAATCCTTAAGGGTTAGATGAGGGATCGAGCGCTATTTATAGAGTTTACGTTGGGCCCTCTCATCACGGGCCGGGCCGAACTCGGCCCACACTAGCCAGGCCCATTAAGAATCTTTATATCCAATCTTTATTAGACCAAGTTAATAATTACAATCCCAATTAATATGAGCCCACATTAGGATAACTCTAACATTCTCCCACTTGGGCTATATTAATTGAAAGTGTATTATAGTGCGCACCTTTATGTTGGTCTAGAGATTATTCTTAATGGCCAATCCGATCCCATAGAGTCTCAAACACCGAATCATGGCAAGAATCGCATAAAATTGTACACAAAGCCATCCATGGTCACGAGTGCTCTTAACTCTATTGATATGGATTCAATATGGTAGTGTGGTAATTGGATGACACTTCATAAAATAGTGATATCTTTTGTGTTATTCCCTTTGTCGGTCGCCATTCTCTCACTTTATGTGTCACAAAACTTAATGTGTCACCAGAGAATGTCAATATGGTTCCGATGAACCCACATATGTCTTATCTTTATAGTTAACTTTACTTTATGTGTAACAAGACATATTAATACGGCTAGTAACCAAATGCCCATAGCCAATACTCAAGGTTTACACACACCTTAAGATTTTCATCATATGTATGTACTCATCACAATTATTGTATACAAACTTTAATACATATGAAAATGTTACACTATGTAACAATCACAGATGTAATCTTTATTAGATCAAAACAAAATGGCTCCCACTAGACAACAGCATCCACCGATGCCATTAAACCCATGCTAATGACATGTCGTTCAAATACACAAAGGCGAAGACCTTTAGTCGGTGGGTCTGCAACCATATTATCTGTGGAAATATACTCTACCGCAACGTACCATTTTGCACAGATTCCTTTATGGTAAAAAACTTGACCTCCATGTGTTTAGACCTCTTGAGACCTCTGTTGTTGTTAATAAATAACACTGCAGAGTTACTATCACAATACAACCGTATGGGCCTATCAACAAAATCAAATACGGTCAACTCCCTAATGAGGTTCCGGAGCCAAATAGCCCGAGTAGCAGCTGTATAGCATGCTATAAACTCCGCTTGCATGGTAGAGGATGATACTGTTTTCTGTTTCTCGCTTTTCCATGATACCGCACCGTCCGCTAACATGAAAATGTATCCCGATGTCGACTTTTTGTCATCTTGTCGACCAAGATAATCCGAATCCGAATATCCAATTAGCTGTAGATCTTGAACGTGTGTGTAAATCAGCATATAGTCTTTCGTCTTCTTTAAGTACCTCAAAACCTTCTTGGCAGCAACCCAGTGATCGTGTTCTGGATTTGACCGATATCCGCTAAGAAGTCTTATTGCAAAAGCAATATCTAGTCTAGTGCAAACTTGTGCATACATGATACTACCAACTGCTCTTGCATAAGGTACATCCTTCATCCGGGCTTTCTCAATATCTGAATGAGGACATTGTGAAAAACTCAATTTATCACATTTACAGACAGGAACAATTCCCGGCTTGCGGTCTTGCATATTGAATCTTTCAAGAATACTATCAATATATGCCCTCCGAGATAAACCCAATACCCGGCGAGAACGATCCCTATGGATCTCAATGCCAAGAACAAAAGACGCATCACCAAGGTCCTTCATATCAAAGTTCTCCGACAACATCCGTTTTGTTTCACGCAGTAATTCAATGTCGTTGCTCGCAAGTAGAATGTCGTCCACATAAAGAACGAGAAAAATAAATTTCCTCCCACTGACCTTGCAGTATATACACTGATCTACTCTATTCTCCACAAAACCAAAAGAAGTCACAACGCTATGAAACTTTAAATACCATTATCTGGAAGCTTGTTTGAGACCATAAATAAACTTTCTCGGTCTACACACAAGCTTATCCGAAACATCAGCTGCAAAACCTTCGGGTTGTTCCATATAGACTTCCTCATCAAGATCCCCATTTAGGAAAGCAGTCTTTACATCCATCCGATGTAACTCCATGTCTAAATGAGCTACTAATGCCATGATCACTCTGAAAGAATCTTTAGAAGAGACTGGAGAAAAGGTTGCTTCATAATCCACTCCTTCTCTCTGAATGAAACCTTTGGCTACCAGTCTGGCTTTAAGCTTTTCTATCTTTCCTTTAGAGTCTCTTTTTGTCTTATACACCCATTTGCAGCCAATTGCTTTATGACCGTCAGGCAATTCAACAAGTTCCCAAACACCATTATGTCTCATAGATCGCATCTCATCTTTCATCGTATCCATCCACGGATCCGATTGAGGACAAGAAACAGCATCTGTATAAGTAACTAGATCAACCACACAGCCGATATCGTAGTCTTGCTCTCCTAGATAGACTATGTAGTCCGATGGAATCGCTGATCTTCTTTGCCCGATGACCTCCTAAGGGAGCTATCTCGGCTTGATCCCGCAACATGGGGCCACGAATAACTTCATCGGGAATAATTGGATCCTGAAGCCCAACATGCTCTGTCTGTGGTATAAGAGGCTCCATAATTGTTTGTATTGGTAGAGAAAACGATATAGTAGTCTCCACCGTCTTGTTATCTTCTATAATCTTCGAACATCTACCCTTTTCGACTACATCAAATTCCAGAAACTTATTTGTCTGTGACTCCACAATTCTTGTACCTCCATTAAGGTTATAAAATCAATACCCCTCCGAATGATCTGGATAAGACACGAAGTAACATCGAGTAGTTCCGGAGTCCAACTTACTTAATGTTGGATCATATAATTTCACTTATGTAGGACAACCCCAAACTTTTAAATGATTTAAACTGGGTTTACGTCCAATCCATAACTCAAAAGGAGTCAATGGAACAGCTTTAGTGGGAATTCGATTTAAAACATAAAGGGCTGTTTTCAAAGCCTCACCCCAAAGAAAAGCTGGCAAGTTGGTTTTACTAATCATACTCCTCATCATATCCATAAGGGTGCTATTATGCCTTTCGGCTACACCATTTTGTTTAGGACTCCCAAGCATAGTAAACCGAGCTATTATCCCAGAATTCTCTAAGTATATGGCAAATGGCCCTTTAAGCTGTCCAGCATCGCCATGTCGGCCATAATATTCGCCACCTTGGTTAGATCTGACAACCTTTATGACTTTTCCTAATTGTTTCTCGACTTCGACCTGAAATATCTTGAACTTCTCAAGAGACTCAGACTTTTCCTTAATCAAGTACAGATAACCATATCAAGAATAGTCATCGATAAAAGTGATGAAATGAAAATTTCTACACAAGGTTGCAGTATAAGGTCCACTGATATCGGTGTGAATGACCTCCAATAGATCAGAATTGCGGACTGCTGTTTTCTTTTTTATCTTAGCCATTTTACCTCTACAACGGTCTACGTAAGTTTCCAAGTCACTTTTAAGAGTATGTAGGATGTCGGCTTTTATCGGCCTTTCCACTCTTTCCCTAGAAATGTGACCAAGACGTTTATGCCACAATGGGTAAGACTATTCCTTAGGTAGAGTTCTTTTGGAGATAATATTCTCAACCGTATAAGCGACGTATATATCATTGGGAGTTAAACACAATCTGTATAATCCATTGGACATATTGCAGTACCCAACTTTATTTGAATTAAAAAACATGGAAGCCACATTATTCTTTATTTCAAAAGAGTAACCACACATGTCCAAACATGATACGGACACTAAGTTTCGTCTAAAGGAAGGTACATAAAAAGTGTTCCTCAACATCAAGTTGAAACCTGATTCTAAAACCAAAATTATATCTCCCACGAACTCAACGTCGACTTTATTATTATCTCCCACTTTGAGGTTTAATTCATCCTGATTTAGCTTCCTTCGGTTTATGAATCTATGCATGGTAAACGCAACATGATTAGTTGCACCACTATCTAACCACCATGAACTGGATGGGGCTTCAGATAGGTTGGATTCACAAACAAATGCCAAAGAATCAATACCTGCATCCTCACATTTGGATAGCCAATTCTTATATTTGAAGCAGTCCTTTTTCTTGTGACCTCTCTTCTTACGGAAGAAGCAACGATCATTATCCTTCTTAAAGGACGCCTTCTTATGACCCGTCTTGTCGGATGAACCGGTGGCAAGATGAGTTCCTCTACGAGTACGAAGTTTGAACCCCTTACCTTTCTTAGTGCCAGAACTGGAGGCAACCATGGCGTAATGCCCTCCTTCCTTTTTCAGCTTTTCTTCTTACGCCACCACCTTGGCTATCAAATCATTAATAGACCAAGTCTCATCTTGTGTGTTGAAACCGGTCTTGATCATACCAATCTCAGGGGGAAGGGTGCTCAAGGCTTGATGTACCATAATGGCATCGGGAATTATAATACCTAGAATCTTAAGTTTTGTTTGCAAATCCAGCATTCTCGGGATATAATCCCTAACTCCTCCTGCACCCATATTATACTTCATGTTAAAAAGTACCTAAACAAGTGTTCCAACCTCAGCATTAGATGATACTCGGTTTCTGGCCATCAAAACTTCAATAATTTCTTTCGCAGTACAATCAACTGCGAGACTACTCTTTAAATGTTCATGTATGGATCGCTTCATTGATAACAAGCATATCCTGTTGCTCTTTTCCCAAGCGGCAAAACGTGCCATCTCAATTGTTGTACTGGTCTCAATGAGATTAGCTGGCTTATCTTCATAAAGAGCCACATGAACATCCGTCGGTTCCATAGCAAACAGAAAATCCTCTCTCCATTTCTTAAAATTTGAACCATGAAGAACCTCAATCGTAATGGAGCTACCGTTCACAGAGAAGGTGACTGGAAAAACAAGCAGTGCATATAATCAACATCAAGTGAGTCTTGTGTAACTTAAAAAACCGTATAAGTACACAACTAGAGAGTTACATGTACCATCATACAATCACCTTTGGGCAGATTGTATAACGTGCGATTGTAAACTCTCCACATGTCGGCGGTCATCGGAATATATTCCAATCTTCGTGAATCACCACCTTTGGGTAGATGAACCACTAGGATTAGTCAATCTTTAACCACATGCTGTACATGTATCCCTCCATAATTAATACACAATCACCTCCTTTGGGAGTATGATCATGCATTAGAATAGGAGACATCCCACCATAATACGAGACCGATATTTCTCAAACTCAATCAAGTGTGCCACTTTGGCGGTCACGACCTAATTGAATCTTTGAAACTCTCTCATATCAAGGATAT